>NC_136269.1:132130738-132488757 GCF_964187855.1 Myxine glutinosa
GCCCACAATAACTCAAAGAGCTGCCAGATAGGAAGTGATAGGAAGTGCCAGAAGTGTGGCACCATGGGCCACTTTGCACGTGTATGTCGAAAATCGAAGGGGGACAAGCCTGTATGGAGAGCTAGACAGCACAATGACAACAAGCAACCCCCAGCTGTTCGGCGGATTGTTTCGGTCGCTGATGTGTTTCACATATTGCAGAGGAAGCAACATTCACCACGGATTTGTGTCCTAATGGTCGCATTCACATGTGCGTGGATTTCCGTATGTTGAACCGCCACGTCAAACGCCCTGTATACCCTCTCATCACACCTGCTGAGGCAGTCTCGCGTGTGAAGAACGCTTGCTTCTATACTGCATATGATGCGACCAAGGGATACTGGCAAATTCCTCTGGACGAGGCCAGCCAATCCCTTATCGTATTCATGACACCGTGGGTGCGGTTGAAATACTTGCGAGCTCCAATGGGCCTCAACGTGAGTGGAGATGAATATTGTTACAGAGGTGACATCGCTCTTGAGAGAATCCAAAATATGGTCAGGGTCGTTGATGATATGCTAACCTATGGACCGACATTCAATGAGCATGTTCAACAGGTGTGGAATGTACTTCTCCGATGTCGGGAACATGGCATCACATTGAACCCACAGACATTTCACTTCGCTCATGACAGTGTCAAATTTTGCGGCTACATCATTAATTGTGATGGCGTCGCATCGGATCCGGGCAAACTAAGTGCTATTGTGGACTTTCCTACACCTACCAACATCACTGACTTACGGTCATTCCTTTGTTTGGTTCATCAGTTGGATAGGTTTTCCACTGAGATTTTGACAGCTTTGGATCCTCTCCGGAGTTTACTGAAGAAGGGATCAGTCTTTGATTGGATTGCCGATCATGACAGCGCATTTCTTGCTACCAAGCGTGTTCTTACATCATCACCTGTCCTTGCGCACTTCGACCCTTCGTTACCTACGATGATACAGACCGATGCGTCTCATTTCAATGGATTATGATTTGCATTGCTCCAGCAACACGGCGATCTGTGGAAACTTGTTCAGTGTGGGTCTCGTTATCTCAGTGATGTCGAGTCTCGTTATGCGATGATTGAGCTCGAAGCTCTGGCTGTAGTTTGGGGCATGAAGAAATGCCGTCATTACCTACTGGGCCCACCCATATTTCAGCTTGTCATCGACCACAACCGCTTGAATCCATATTTAACACCTACACTTTGGACGCTATCCACGTCTGCAACGTCTGCAACGACTCGTGGGGAAATAGTCTCTCTACATGTTTATGGCAACGTGGAGGAAGGGATGTGAGCATGCCATCCCAGACGCTCTATCACGCCACCCAGTGGATAGCCCATTGCCAGATGATGAGGAGGTGGAGATACATGTTCAACATCACATACACCAAAGTCATCTTGGCGGCAGTAGCGAACGTCGATGATGGAAGTCAAGATCATCTAGGTGATCCTATACTCGATAAACTCCATGCGGAAGCACGACGCGATGAGGAATATTGCTTACTAGCTCAGGCAGTAAATACCAGCTTTTCAGCAAACCGTAGCGAGTCATCGCGAGTGGGACCATCGCCTCAAGGCTTACTTTGGGATACGTTATCAGTTATCAATTGACGATGACATCGTACTCTACGGTCAACGCATTGTCATAGCTCGTGCAGCACGTACGGAGGTATTGAATCGACTACACGGCTCACATCAGGGCATGGAACGTACAAAACGCCGAGCTCGACAGACTGTGTACTGGCCAAATATCAACAACGATATTGCCAACGTGACTCGCTCATGTCCTGTGTGTCAGGAGCGAATGGCCAGCCTTCAGAAGGAACCATTAATGAGCGATACACTACCACGGCGTGTGTTCGAGGAGGTATCTGCCGATTTGTTTTCCCATGCGGGAAAATCGTATCTGGTCTACGTCGACCGACTCTCTGGGTGGCCATGCATCTATTTTTTCATGCGTGACCCCACGTCGCGTGACCTCATCCGAGCTCTACGGTTATTCTTTGTGGATCTGGGTGTTCCAGTTCGTCTTCGAACCGATGGCGGCCCACAATTTGCATCCTATGAATTCCGAAAATTAATGGACCGTTGGGGAGTCACATGGTGTGGCAGCCGTATTGGATTGAAGGAAAATATTAAATAATTATATCTCTGAAACCGCTTACCCTATCGATGTGAAATTTTATAAATATTATCTAACACCATTGTTGCATATAGTTTGAAAATAATGATGTCGTAGGTCACGTGGTTTGGCAGCCACCTTCGATAGAAAAACGAACTTTATCTGATCAACACGAAACTTCACAAATGTGAGCCCCTACCCATATATATGCAGAGTGTACATTTTTTAGGGTCATATGTCATGTGGTAGGGCAGCCATATTATCTTGAAAGCCACTATTTAAAAAAAAAAAAACCCTTCTCTGAAACTGCTTCATCAATCGATGTGAAACCTGTCATGTCTGGTAAAAATGTGATACTTGAAAACAGCTGAAGGGATTTAAATCAAACTTGTTTATTTTTAGGACAGTGAACGATGGCATCTACCCGTTGTGGGACAATGTGGAGGCATATTGGTTACACAGTCGCATTGCTCTAGTTTGAACTTGCATTGCATTGCTGGATCGACACATATTTGTATATTGTGTATTGTTGAGCAAGGCTGATCTGTGTTTTGGTTTATCCTGAGTAAAGGATCTGCATTCATTTTTGAACTTGCATTGCATTGGTGGATTGGCATATATTTGCATACTGTGTATCGCTGAGTGAGGAGTGTAAGGTTGCGTAAGCACTTGGATAATCTCGCTCGGTCATATCTGGCTGCTTAAACGGCGTGACTCGCCAAGGGAACGTATTGACCTCCCGATTATGTCAATTAGGACCTCCAGAGCAATAGGCTGTACCCCGAGCCCTCTATCCAAGGGCTAGGTCATAACATTCGAGAATAAACCTGTTTGGTTATAAAAGCTATAAGGTGCTCGTGTTTCTCCTCCGTCCTGTTCATCCCATCATTCCTTCGGCATTCATCCATCAGCGAGGGGACGCGCTATTTCTGTGCACGTAGTATTTTATAAGATGTATGAAATGACAACTTATGGAAAAAAAAAAATCAGACTCACTCCTTGTGTTGCATCTCCAGCAGTCTTTGGAGCGAACGCCACTGTGGTCCTCTGCATCCCACACCCGATGGTGTTTCAGCACCTCCATCCCTGGTGTGCCACATCAGACATGACCTCATCAAAATGATGGCTTTGTATGAACCCTGTGGTGGTATGCACCCATATGGTTGAAATTGAAATTTATAGTTGGAGGGTCCACTCGAATTTCTTCCTCCTGAGTTGTTATTTACTTTTGAAGGTTTGTAGTTGTGCTGTTCTTGTCCGCAACAGGAGTATTGCCCTGGATGACTGGTGGCTTTAGATTTTCAACAGATGTCTGGTGAGTGTCAGAGTCAGTAGTGGTGGATTTTTGGGAGCTCATGGTCATATCCGTAAGGCTCTGCTCGATGGCCATCCGTAACAGCTCGTCCTCGCTCAGGCTCCCGTACAGGCTCAGGTCGTCAGCACCTATAACCCTGCAGGCCTCTAGGCCCGTAGGCCGCCACGTGCCCATCGCCATGGTCGTGCCTACGTAAACCTGTTCAACCTCATGGGATAAATGGTCATGTAAAGGATATCAGCTTCATCTGTGCACCCCCGGCATGTACCGACTTGTTCTTGATAATATGACACAATTTTGATGCAATATATAATATTCTCTCATCCCACAAGTTCTTCCTTTCCTTGCCTCTTAAGTTGTGCATTAGTGAAATATCAAACAATTCATTCTATTTAATCCTACATCATCTCAAGCATGTCCATCACAGAGAAATATATATACATGTATGCATTAAGCAGTTGGTGGCTACAACACAACACCATGACTAGAAAACATCTCAAAATGACAAACAAAATGAAAAATGACATTAAAAAAAAAATTATACATTTTATGAATTTGTGTTCTCCATATTCCCATGGCCATGATAAAGGTTTGTCGAAGATTTATGACAAAAACTCAATTGGTAAAAATTGGTAAAAATGTTATGGCCTGGACAGACAGACAGAAATGCATATATATATATACACACACACACACACACACACACACACACACACACACACACACACACACACACACACACACACACACACACACACACACAAAACAAATATACACACATATACAGGTTGTTTCAAAAAGATTGATACAACTTTGACTTCCTGCCATCTCTTTGTTTTTTTACCTTTACCGTTTTCCTTTTCATGGTTTGGTGGTGTTATCGTGGTATTTGTTCCCTGGGATTTCTAGCTCCGTAGCTCACCTATGCGATTGACAGTGGAGCAGAAGACAAAAGTGGTGGCTCTGTGGTTTGAGACGAAATCAACAACCACAACAACATTTTCTGGAGGGCAGAACCACCTGAGGAGATCACTGCAGGGTACCTGAAAGGGCCTAAGGTCACATGCTTCTGCGCCTTCAATGCTAGATGGGGAATGCTAGGGCTTTACTGGTTTGAGAATGACAACAGCAGGATGGTGACGATCAACGGTGAGCGCTACTGGGCCGTGCTCCAGAAGTTCCATAATGATCTAGCCCAAATGGTCATCCCAAACCAGCTCAACATGACCTGGTTTATGCAGGATGGTACACCCCCACATACAGCTGGTGACACCATCACTTTCCTGCAGCAGCTCTTCAGAAACCACCTCGTTGCCCTGGGTACCCCTCTGTCTCCATCAACTGCCCTGCCACACTGGATGATCTGAAGCAGGAGGTGTCAGACTACCTCTAGGCAGTGCCACATGAGACCTACAGGAAAGTTGTACAGAACTTTGGAGTCAGGATCAATGCCTGTCTGAACCGTGGAGAGGCACACATCGAGAACGTCAATTACAAGGATTTTGCGTAAATCACAATTTCAGACCTTGGCCTCTCACTAACTCTAGCAGTGACTTACTGCAATAACAATCAGTGATAGAAAATACCATGTCATAAGCTTTCAATAAATGTTTGGTTCACGTTCCTGAGGTTTCTGTTTCTTTGTAAATAAACGTTTAAAGTTGTATCACTCTTTTTGAAACACCCTGTATACACGCACACACACACTCACACACACACACACACACACACACACACACACACACACACACACACACACAAACACACACACACACACAATCTAAGTTTAGCAAAACTGTATGAGTGGTGTGTAATATGTTTAACTAGAGCAATGCCACTGTGTCGCCAATATGCCTCCGCATAGTCCTTGCCCGTGACAATGGGTAGATGCCCTCGTTCACTCTCCTAAAAATAAACAAGTTTATTTGAAATCCCTTCAGCTGTTTTCAAGTGTCACATTTTTACCAGATAAGACGGGTTTCACATTGATTGGTGAAGCGGTTTCGGAGAAGGGATTTTTTTTTAAATATCGGCTTTCAAGCTAATATGGCTGCCAAACCACGGGACATATGACATCAAAAATGTAACCTCTGCATATTATGGGTAGGGGATCGCGTTTGTGAAGTTTCGTGGTCATCGGATAAGGTTCATTTTTCTATCCAAGATGGCTTCCAAACCACAGAAACACGCCGATGTCGTAATTTTCAAACTATATGCAGCAATGGTGTTAGATGACATTTGTAAAGTTTCGCATCAATAGGGTAAGCAGTTTCTGAGAAACAATTATTTAATATTTTGCTTCAATCCAATATTTCTGCAACACCATGTGACTGATGATGTTTTCGTGATCAACTTTTAATCGCCATGTTTAGTAGATGACACACGTAAAGTTTTGAGTCGATCACTTTGGTGGTTTGGAAGAAGATGCTTTTTAAAGGTTTTAGGTTAAATACAATATGGCTGCCAAACCATGTGACATATGATGTTATAAATTTACTATTCCAAAATAAATGGGTCATTGATCATGTGCATGCAATTTCCGATTTTTAGGTTAAGGGATTCGATTAAAACATTTATGGCTGGTATACCACTTCACCTATGATGTCATCATTATCATGATTTTGTTCCCCATTGGGAGAACTTGACAATGTGCCAAGTTTCAAATTTTTCCAATCAGCAGTTTTTGATAAATATTTATTTTAATTACTTGAGTTTAATCCAAGATGGCTGCCATACCACGTGACCTATGACGTCACAATTATCATAAAAACATTCGACAGGGGTGTCGATCCTACTCTCAAAGCTTCGTCTCAATCGGACATGTGGTTCCTGAGAAAAACGAGGTTTAGCCCGTACGGACTAACAACCTGAAAACATAATGCCTCCAGCCACCTTTGGGGGCGGAGTCATAAAAATCAGTGTTTTGAACTGCTTTGAAGACCTCTAGCATAAGGCTTGGTCTGCAATCTCCAAGACTCACCTACATGTAACATTGTAAGAGCAAATCGTCTTTGTGCCATGATAAAATAAAAAAATAAAAAAGAGAGATAACTACGGATAATCGTCTCAATAAAATACTGACGTGTTGATACATTTCACATGCCACTATTGAGAAAAGGTACAAAAACAATGAAGTGCAATAACTAACGGGCATATTGTCCTCGGTAGAGATAGCTCTTTGATCCAGTGGTTGAAGACTTCTTTCTTTCTCCAAAGTCTGGTTTGCGTCTGATTCCCTGGACTACTCACCATCACCAATCACCGCTCGGCAAGCGTGGTGAGTGTACCAATCACTCCCCAACAAGAGTGTGGCTTTCATTTGAATTCTACTGAAATGGGATGAATGGAAGTTTAATTTTAATCTCAAAGAGATTGAGTGGCATTCATCTTTAAAGAGAGCTGGAAGGATGGCCTGGGCCCTACAGGTACTGTTACGTATTACCTCCCCAAACCCCGGTTACGGTTTGGTGCACCTCAGAGTCTCGAGAGGGAATGCGGCAGAAAGATTTGTTATTTTGAGTGTTCTAATAATCCATGGTAAAACCACACCAATGCAATTGTAGAACAAAACAAGTAATTGTATTAAGAACTCTCACATACACAATAATGACATTATTAAAGAAAGTACAATGAAAATGTCACTTGCATCAAATGAACAATACAAATGATGGTACCATCATTCCCCAATGCTCTCAAAGCAATGAACTCACGATACGACAAACGTGAGTGGAATGTAACATTCCCCAAAGTCCGTGCACGGATCCCCACGCTGGTTGAGGCCGTGCAGAATGACGAGAACAGGCAGGTATCGGCACGGCGGCGAACAAGGAGTTACGAGGTGAGAGGTCGATATGGGAATTGAGCCGATATGGAAACCAACGGCAATCAACACGGTGATGTCGATATGGGAATCCCAGTGACAAAACAAGATGCACCAAGCAGACAGTCTCTTCGAAGACAAAATGGCATATCAGCATGTAATGGAGGCGCTGGCTCCCTCCAACAATAACTCACACTTGGTGATAAAACCTGAGACGCAGGTTTAATTGCACTCACAATATATGACGATGTAGCGGGCAATCCCTTTCCCGGGAAGCCTCAACTCATTCGCGACCAATATCAAAAAAGTCCGCTCGCAGCCCCGACGCGACTCTACGGCTGTATCTCTCTCATGGCCGTCTCAATGTCTGCCCAGCTCCTCCTTCTCTTCCGGTTCCTTTGCCGCGTTTTCCTTTTTCCTTCCCATACACTTCTTTTCTCCTTTGTGAAAGGAAATGAGATTTCCTTCTGTTGGATTTGCTTTCCAGGAGACGAAGTCCACTCGCAGCCTTCACATTTCCTTTCTCATTTCCTTTCGGTTTGTGAGAGACTTGGGCCAAGGTGTAAAAGAAGAAGAACTTTCAAACTGGTCTCCCTCCTCGAAAACCTGTTGGCACATTGTTAAGTCTGTCGCTGGTGTATGCTCCCCTTCCATCTCTTCCCTCTCTTCAAATGGCACCACAACCGATTCGGCTCGTGGGAAGGCCGAATGCCTCAATTCTGTGTTTGCTTCCAAATCTCTCACTCTGTATGCTTCCCTGTTGTATGCACCTGCTCCTGGACTCCATGTCTTTTGCACATGAGAAGGTAGAGAATGTTATTTCAACACTCATCTCTGACTCTGCAAATGGACTGGGCGACATCGGCTCACGTGTGTCCTAAAATCCTGCTCTGCTGCTCTAGCACTTCCTCTCTCTGTCCTTTTCACCTTGTCATTTGCACTAGGTCATCTTCCATCTGCTTGAAAATCCACCAGCATCACTGCATTACATAAAAGGTGCAAAAATGGATCCCTTTAACGACAGACATATCAGCGTACTACTTCCAATCATCAGCAAGGTCTTGGAATCCATCATCGCTGTTGATATGAAATCCTTCCTTTTCTCTAACAACCTCATGTCAGATCACCAATTTGATTTCAGATCAGGTAATTCCACCCTAGACATGCTGCTTCTACTCACCCAACAATGAATGGAGGTCCTCAATGTCAGACATGCGTTCAGGGCCATTCGTCTAGACATATCTCGTGCTTTCGATACAGTCTGTCATCCTGCCTTACACTCCATACTCTCTGCCTTTGGCATCCAAGATAAGCTCCACACATGGTTTATTGACTTCCTCTACTCTTGTAGCCAACGTGTGTCTTCCAATGGAATCCTTTCTTCTCTTCACCCTGTCAAGGCTGGAGTGCCCCAAGCCAGTGTTTCTAGTCCCACTCCTATTCCTAATCTTCATCAATGATCTCTCTGAATCTCTAGAAAATCCTCTATCTATTTGCCAATGCCTCCTCCCTCTACCATGACAGGTCGGTGGTCTCTCTGTCTTGTACCTCCTCTTTTCTGGTCTTGCACCCTCTTCCCTTTCCGTAATTTGTCCCCACCCCAGGTTCCTGTAAGGCACACACAGTCCACCATCAACCTCCTTCTGTGAAACGACCCAAATCAACGATGACTTCTCACCTCCACTAATTTGTTCACCTGTGGAACCAATTTCCACAATCTATTGAATCTCATTCTTCCCTCTAGGTCTTCAAGACAGGTGTTCTCCACCATCGTAAATCATCCACAATCCAAAACCTGATCTTTTCTACCCTCGTTAAGCCCCCCCCCCCCCCAATTCCCGCCCCACCTCACTCCCTCCTCCTTCCATATTTTCACTTTACTCTCCTGAGAGATTCCTTCTTTATCCATCTCATTCCCCCTTCCCCCCATGCATCCTCTGCTGCCCCCAATCCTCCCCACAACCATTGTTTATCCAAGTCTTCTCATATATTGGCCTTCAGCTCTGCTGTTGGCGTTTCCCACTTCTCTCAACTTTCTTTTATCCAAGGCGCGGAAACAGAGGGAGCCCCTAGTGTGTGCCCTCCCGCGACCCCCGACCTTTCAACAGTGACCGTTTTTTTCATATGTATAAACGTGTAGATAACCGAAGAGTTTTCATCAAAAGTTTTTTCATTAGAGAACGCATTTTCAAGTGCATTCGAGCATTCTTTGTTACTCCCGCCAGGGAGTAATGCATTCGATCGTGTGTGTGTGTGTGTGTGTGTGTGTGTCTGATGATCCATGCAGTCGGGAAACTACTCAGTTGCTTACGGGTTGACGTTCTTGCTTAAGGTGGAGAAACTATGTTTGAGGTTTACAATTTAATTAAAGTTGAATATGGGATGTTGTGAAATTAACATCATTTACAACAATCCTTTAAATTATTTAAGTTTAGGAACAACCGATACTGTACAATTAATTGTGTGTGTGTGTGTGTGTGTGTGTGTGTGTGTGTGTGTGTGTGTGTGTGTGTGTGTGTGTGTGTGTGTGTCTGTGAATGAAAGAGAGGGATAGAATTGTGAGGAACAGAAATGAAAAAACGAGATGTGTGTGTCTGTGTGTGTGTGTTTGTGTGTGTGTGTGTGTGTTCGTGAACAAGATATCTGGAAAAGTTCTGAACGGATTTGGATGAAAGTTGGTGGGATGATTGCCCTTGGGATAAGGAAGAATTGATTAGTTTTTGGTGAAGCTCAGGATATTATTCCGGATCCAGGAATTTTTTGAAGGATTGTTTACCATTGGAAGATAGGGCTCATTTTTGTAAACATTATCTTCTATATATTCTATATTTAACATTGTGATATGAAAATAGTTTTCATATTTGTTGTAAATGTAGTTTAAACTCGTGGTTATGCGTTAGAGCGGTGTATTTTGTTAGCAGCGTCGTCTTCAAGGTCCTTTTTTTTTCTTCTAATAAAGACATATTCTGTCATTTTAAAACCACCAAAGTGTGTATTCGGTTTTCCCGTTTCATAAAATGTATCGTTTGATACGTATAATGCTTTAAAACTGTTTTGTTTTTGTTTTGTTTTTTTTGACCTCAGATTCAGAAGAGATATCAACATTTACCTCAGCGAATGTCAATCGCGGTGTCAGTATTTGATGAACTTATAAAGACTTAGGTGAGTTATAAGTGTGACAAGCATGTGCACGGGATTCTTCCCAAAAGAATGAGTGTCGCATTAGCTTGTACAACTTAAAATGAGCGAGTTTGTTTTCACGTTTGGGCCAGTTTTACATGTTGTATTGTAGCGGCTGCCGCTGGGGTTTCACAATCGCCTTGCACCTATCAAGGACGCGGAGCGATCACCATGCCGGGCTCGTCCAGGACGCCCGGGCAGGCTCGCCCTCAACTTGCCAGGCCGCAGCCAGGACGCTGGGCCACGCCCCCTGGCGCCGGGCCTGGGCAAACCCCCTGGGTTAATAGATATATATTGCTGACCGATAAACGGGTTTTCAGAGTGCCTGAGTGTTTGATTTCAATAAAGCAACTCAGATGAATTCCAGCTTTTTGTCGCGTCCATTCTTCTGATCGACGTGGGAGCCCCAGCTCCTTCATTGGTGACCTATCGACATGGACACGGCAGTCGCCCTTAAACTGCCTACCTTCTGGGAGGCTCACGCGGCGGTTTGGTTCGCACAGGCGGAGTCCCTGTTCGCCCTGCGAGGCATCACGGCCGACGACACCCGCTTCCACCATGTGGTAGCTGCGCTCGGGTCGGCTACAGCGGCCCGCGCCCTGAGCCTCCTCGAAAGCCCGCCAGCCGCTGACAAATACGGCGCGATTAAAAAGCTTCTCCTCGATGCTTTCGCCCTCCCATCGGCGGAACGCGCACGGCGCCTGCTCGAACTGCCTGAGCTCGGCGACACGCGCCCTTCCGAGCGAATGGACTACATGCTTTCACTGCTCGGCGAGCACTCTCCGGCATTCCTGTTCCGGGAGCTGTTCCTCCGTCAGCTGCCTAACCCGGTACGCCTCGCCCTGGCAAGCACGACGATCACAGATCCCCGGGCCCTTGCCAGAGAAGCCGACAAGATCTCCGCTGCAGGACGGCGCATCGCAGCGGCGACATGGGACCCACCGCCGTCCGACGCAACAACCATGGCGCCCGAGCACCCGGCACGGTCGACGGCCGAACTGCCGACGCAATTGGCGGCCGCTCTACCGTGCCGACCACCTCCACCCGACCAAGCGTGGTGTTACTATCATGCCAGGTTCGGACAAAAGGCCCGGACATGCCGACACCCGTGCACCTTCGGCAGGCCGGGAAACGGCCGGGCCGGCGTTCATTACCAGCCATGAGCGCCGGCCATACGGGCAACTTACTGTTCATCACGGATAAAGCGTCCGGACGGCGCTTCCTGTGCGACACCGGCGCCCAACTGAGCGTCATACCCGCCTCTGACCAGGACAGGCAATCCGCGGTTTGCGGCCCCTCCTTAGTTGCGGCCAACGGATCGACTATCCGCACCTTCGGCCCGCGCAACGTCACCCTCTGCTTCGGCGGCCAACGCTTTGCTTGGACGTTTGTAACCGCCAACGTGCCCGTGGCTCTGCTAGGCGCCGACTTCCTCTGCGCACACGGACTGCTGGTGGACGTCCAACGGCTTCGTTTAATCAACGCTGAAACCTTCAGCTCCCTGGTATGCACATTGAGCAGCTCCGCGCCGACCGAGCTGGCATGCACCGTCCCGTCGGCGAACGAGTTTGCTCGCCTGCTCACGGAGTTCCCGGCCCTCACGCGGCCGACGTTTTCGGCCGTCGCAGTACGGCATGGGATCGAGCACCACATACCAACCACGGGCCCGCCGGTCTACGCCAGGGCCCGCCGCCTCGACCCAGCCAAGCTCGCCGTAGCGAAGGCCGAATTCGACGCGTTGGAGCACCTCGGCATCGTGCGGCGCTCCGATAGCGCGTGGGCCTCGCCACTGCACATCGTGCCAAAGCCGGGGGGTGGATGGCGCCCGTGTGGCGACTACCGCCGTCTGAATGACGCTACCACCCCCGACAGGTACCCGATCCCGCATATCCAAGACTTCTCCGCCCGTCTGGCGGGACGGGTCATTTTTTCGAAAATTGATCTCATACGGGGATATCACCAGGTACCTGTCAGGGCGGCCGACGTCCCTAAAACGGCAGTCATCACGCCGTTCGGCTTATTCGAATTCTTGCGGATGCCGTTTGGTCTCAAGAACGCGGCTCAGGCGTTCCAGCGCTTGATGGACGGCGTGCTGCGTGACCTGCCGTTCCTTTTCGTTTACCTGGACGACATCCTCGTCGCCAGCACGTCCCGGGCCGAGCACCTCCTCCACCTCCGAACACTGTTCGAGCGCCTCAGCGAGCACGGCCTCATCGTCAACCCGGCCAAATGCCACTTCGGCACGACGGCCGTTGATTTTTTGGGCCACCACATCACCAAGAACGGGGCCGTGCCGCTGCCAACCAAGGTCGAGGCCATCACCACGTTCCCGCGTCCCCGCACCATAAAGGCCCTGCAGGAATTCCTGGGAATGGTGAATTTTTATCACCGCTTCGTGCCCCGCGCTGCTCACCTCATGCGGCCCCTCTACGACGCCCTCCGGGGCAAGCCGGCCAAGCACGACATCGCCTGGTCCGCAGCAATGGATGCGGCCTTCCAACGCTCAAAGCGGGCCCTCGCCGACGCAACACTGCTCGCTCACCCGGTGCTCAACGCTCCCATCGCCCTCACCACGGATGCCTCCGACTACGCGGTGGGCGCCGTACATGAGCAATGGGTGAACGGGGTTTGGCAGCCACTCGCTTTTTTCAGCCGGCAGCTCCGGCCGAACGAGCTCAAATACAGCACGTTTGACCGGGAGCTCCTCGGTCTACACCTGGCCGTCCGCCATTTCCGCCACCTCCTGGAGGGCCGACCTTTCACGGCGTTCGTCGACCACAAGCCGTTGATTTACGCCATGGCCAAGGTCACGGAGCCATGGTCGGCCCGCCAACAGCGCCACCTCTCCGCCGTGTCGGAGTTTACCACGGACATCCGGCACGTCGCCGGCAAAAACAACGCCGTGGCCGACTGTCTTTCCCGGGCCAGCGCGAACGCGGTCCACCTGGGCGTGGATTTTGCGCTTATGGCGGCGGACCAAACCACCGACTCCACGGTGCAAGCCCTCCGGGCGGCGGACACGGGCCTCCGCCTGGCCGACATCCCCTGCGCGGACACTGTCCTGCTCTGCGACGTCTCCCAAGGCCAGCCTCGCCCCATCGTGCCCGTCACCTGGCAACGCCGCATCTTCGCCTCCCTCCACGGCCTTTCCCACCCGGGCCGGAAAGCTTCCCAGAAGCTGGTGTCGGCGCGTTTCGTCTGGCACGGCCTTCGTCGGGACGTCCGGGATTGGACCAGCGCCTGTACGGCCTGCCAACGGGCCAAGGTCCACCGACACACCCAGGCCCCGCTGGCACCTTTCACCGTGCCCGAACGACGTTTCGACCACGTCAACGTGGATCTGGTGGGCCCCCTCCCCCCGTCACGGGGGTTCACACACCTGCTCACCATGGTGGACAGGACCACCAGGTGGCCGGAGGCCGTTCCCCTCGTCTCCACCACCACCGCCGACGTGGCGCAGGCTTTCATCGCCACCTGCGTCGCCCGCTTCGGCGCACCGGCGGACATCTCGTCAGACCGCGGACCACAGTTCACCTCCGAGCTGTGGGGCGCGGTCGCCCGCAACCTGGGGGTCAAGCTCCACCGTACTACGGCCTACCACCCCCAAGCAAACGGGTTGTGCGAGCGATTCCACCGCTCCATGAAGGCCGCGCTCATGGCCGGCCTTCAAGACGGCGGTTGGGCCGACCGGCTGCCGTGGGTCCTTTTGGGCCTTCGCACGGCCCCCAAGGAGGACCTCCAGGCATCCACCGCCGAGCTGGTCTATGGCCAGGTGCTACGCGTCCCGGGCGAATTCGTGCCCGACGCTACCAGTCCCTGGTCCGCAGCTCACCAGCGCTTGGACCTCCAGGAGGCCGCCCGACGGTTTGCCCCCGTGCCGACATCCCACCACGGTGACTCCCAGTCCTACGTCCCCCCAGCACTCCGCACAGCGGAGTATGTTTTTGTGCGTCACGACGCACATCGGTGGCCACTCCAGCCGCCGTACGACGGGCCCTTCCGGGTGCTACGACGGGACGACAAGTCGTTCGTCATCGACATCGGCGGCAGGTCGGACCGGATTACAGTGGACCGCCTCAAGCCGGCGCACGTGGACGTCGACCACCCACCACGGGTGGCCCTTCCGCCGCGGCGAGGCCGCCCCCCGTCCACGGGGCCCCCCACTCGACCGCCCACCACCTCACCGGACCCCCTCCCACGACCCGCCAGGGGTCGCTTCGGCCGGGTCATCAGGACCCCCCTCAAGTTGACCCTGCCGGTGCAAGTCGATTCTGGGGGGACGTGTGTAGCGGCTGCCGCTGGGGTTTCACAATCGCCTTGCACCTATCAAGGACGCGGAGCGATCACCATGCCGGGCTCGTCCAGGACGCCCGGGCAGGCCCGCGCTCAACTTGCCAGGCCTCGGTCGGGACGCCCGGGCATGCCCGGGCAGGCTCGCCCTCAACTTGCCAGGCCGCAGCCAGGACGCTGGGCCACGCCCCCTGGCGCCGGGCCTGGGCAAACCCCCTGGGTTAATAGATATATATTGCTGACCGATAAACGGGTTTTCAGAGTGCCTGAGTGTTTGATTTCAATAAAGCAACTCAGATGAATTCCAGCTTTTTGTCGCGTCCATTCTTCTGATCGACGTGGGAGCCCCAGCTCCTTCAGTATCTCTAAGGAATGAAACGAACGTTTTCCTGGCTTACAATTTTATTTGAAGTCACACATGCCTCAAAATACACTCACTTATATAGAATTGAACGCTGAATCCGAAAATGTAAGTGAAATTGCCTTGTTTTTTTTAAACATTATCTTCTATATTGAAGCGCGGTGCTACGCGCGCTACTTGCTTACCAAGGAGGAAGCGGACAACGCGGTAAATCAAAAGTCTTTATTGAAAGAGCCCTACTGTAGCACTTAGGAGCTCGGGGCTGCGAGCCCCGTGTATATCCCGAGGCCACGCCTACCCCTCGGGCGTGGCCGACGCCCACTTGGTGCGTGGAATGATGCCATCACGCCAGTGAGCTTTCGTGTCCGCCACACGCGCGCCCCCATAATTCCCGCGCACCTGGAGGGCCAGTTTGCAGGGCAAACGGATGACCCGGCCGAAGCGCCCTCTGGCGACTGGCGGCATCCGGGGTGCAGGAATGCCAGCTGGGATGCCTCCGGCTGCACCCGGGATGGGTGCAGGACCGGGGGGCGGCGTGCCGGCGGGGCTGGGCGGTGCCGGGGGTCTGCCCGCAGGGGGGCGGCCCCGGCGCGGGGGCCGAGCCACCGGCGGTGGGTGGTCCACGTCGAGGTGGGCCGGCTTAAGGCGATCCACTGACGCGGTCGGGAGTACCGCCGATGTCCAAGGTGAAATGTTTCACCCCGGTCTCCAGCACGCGGAAAGGCCCGTCGTACGGGGGGCGCAGTGGTGTCCGGTGGGCGTCGTACTGGACGAAGACGTACTCCGCCGTGCGAAGCTCCGGGGCGACGTGCGTAGGTGGGTGCCCGTGGTGCGCCATCGGCACCGGGGCGAACCTCCGGGCTGTCTCCTGCAGTGCGCAGCGCTCCTGCGCCGCGGACCATGGTGCCGTGGGGTCGGGGAGGAACTCGCCCGGCACCCGCAGAGGTTGTCCGAAGACCAACTCCACCGCGGATGCGCACAGGTCGTCCTTGGGCGCCATCCAGAGGCCCAGCAGGACCCAGGGGAGCTTGTCGACCCAGCCGCCGTCGCGGAGGGTGGCCCGGAGCGCGGCCTTCAATGAGCGGTGGAACCGCTCGCACAGGCCGTTGGCCTGGAAGTGGTAGGCCGTGGTTCGGTGCAGCTGGACCCCGAGCCCCCGCGCGACCGCCCCCCAGAGCTCCGAGGTGAACTGGGGGCCGCGGTCGGACGAGATGTCCGAGGGGGTGCCGAACCGGGTGACCCAGGTGGTGATGAACGCCTGCGCGACGTCCGCCGCCGTCGTCGCCACCAAAGGCACGGCCTCCGGCCACCGGGTGGTGCGGTCCACCATTGTGAGGACATGGGTGAAACCCCGCGAGGGGGGCAGAGGTCCCACCAGGTCCATGTGAACGTGGTCGAACCTACGTTCCGGCACCGTAAACGGGGCCAATGGGGCCTGGGTGTGTTGGTGCACCTTCGTGCGCTGGCACGCGAGGCACGTCCTGGTCCAGCCACGGACGGCCTTCCGGAGGCCATGTCAGACAAACTTGTCGGCGACCAACCTCTGGGAGGCCTTCGTGCCCGGGTGGGACAGGCCGTGGATGGCGTCAAAAACCTGGCGCTGCCAGCCCGCGGGCACGATGGGGTGAGGCCGCTCGAGGGAGACGTCGCACAAGAGGGCCGTGCCCGCGCCGTCGAACGGCACCTCGGTGACGCGGAGGCCCGTGACGGCGGTCCGCAAGGCCTGGACGCCGGGGTCGGCGGCCTGGTCCGCCGCCATCCGGGCATAGTTGATGCCGAGGTGGACTGCGTGGGTGACGGACCGGGAAAGGCAATCCGCCACTGGGTTGTCCTTCCCCGCGACGTGCCGGATGTCCGTCATATATTCGGACACGGCCGAGAGGGGACGCTGCTGCTGGGCCGACCACGGCTCGGTGACCTTGCCCATCGCGAAGACCAGTGGCTTGTGGTCGACGAAGGCCGTGAACGCACGGCCCTCGAGCAGATGGCGGAAGTGCCTGACCGCCAGGTGAAGCCCGAGCAACTCGCGGTCGAAGGTACTATAACGGCGTTCGGGCGGGCGAAGCTGCCGGCTGAAGAACGCCAGCGGTTGCCAGGCACCACGCACCCATTGCTCGTGCACCGCGCCCATCGCGTAGACCGAGGCGTCGGTGGTGAGGGCGATCGGTGCATCGGGCGCCGGGTGCGCGAGCATGGCGGCGTTAGCCAAGGCGAGCTTCGCGCCCATGAACGCCGCGTCCATCTGCTCGGTCCAGCTAACGTCACCTTTGCCCGGCTTCCCTCGGAGGGCTCGTGCAAGGGGCGCAGGAGCTGGGCGATGCGGGGCAGGAACCGATGGTAAAAGTTTACCATGCCCAGGAACTCCTGGAGCCCCTTGATCGTGCGGGGGCGCGGAAACCCCTTCACCGCCTCCACCTTGGCCGGTAGGGGGACGGCCCCGTGCCTGGTGACTCGGTGCCCCAAAAAGTCGATGTCGGCGACGCCGAACCGGCACTTGGCGGGGTTCACGATGAGGCCATGCTAGCCCATGCGGTCGAAGAGCGTGCGGAGATGGCGGAGGTGCTCTTCGCGGGACGCGCTGGCGACGAGGATGTCGTCCAGGTCGATGTATACGAAATCCAAGTCGCGCAAGACGCTGTCCATTAGTCGCTGGAACGCCTGAGCCGCATTCTTCAACCCGAAGGGCATCCGAAGAAATTCGAAAAGTCCGAATGGCGTGATGACGGCCGTCTTCGGGATGTCCTCCGGCCTGACGGGGACCTGATGGTAGCCGCGTATGAGGTCCCCCTTTGAAAAGAAGGACATGCCCGCCAACCGGGCGGAGAAGTCCTGAATGTGGGGGACGGGGTAGCGGTCGGGGGTGGTGGCGTCGTTGAGGCGCCGGTAGTCCCCGCACGGTCGCCATCCCCCACCGGGCTTTGGCACGATGTGGAGCGGCGATGCCCAAGCACTTTCGGAGCGCCGCACGATGCCGAGCCACTCCAGCGTAGCGAACTCTGCTTTAGCTACCGCGAGCTTCGTCGGCTCAAGGCGGCGTGCCCGGGCGTAGACCGGTGGCCCGGCGGTGGGGATGTGTTCCACCCCGTGCTTGACGGCCCCCGCCGAGAAGGTGGGCCGCGTGAGGGCCGGGAAGCCGGCGAGGAGGCGGGTGAATTCGTCCGCTGCCGGAAGCGTACAGGTCAACCTGGCCGGAACCGAACCGCTCAGCAAGCCGCTCGGCGAGCCGCTCGATGAGCCGCTCCGGGAGCTGCTCAACGAGCCGGGCAGCGCGCAAGCGAGTGAGCTGAACGTCTCGGCCTGGACGAGCCTTCTGTGCTTTACGTCCACCAACAGGCCATTTGCACACAGGAAGTCCACGCCAAGCAGTGCCATGGGCACGTCGGCAGTGACGAACGACCACCGGAAAACCTGCCCTCCGAACCGCAGAGAGAGGCAGCGTTTTCCGTATGTGCATATGGACGTACCGTTGGCAGCAAGCAGCGCGGGGCCCCGGCCCGCGGTCTGCTTGTCGGACGTACCGGCGGGAACGACACTCACCTCCACTCCCGTGTCGCACAGGTAACGGCACCCGGACAAGGTGTCCGTTATGAACAGTAGGCTGTTTGAACGGCCGGCGCTCAGTGCCACTACCGAGGGCCGGCCCGGGCATTTCCCGACCTGCCGAATGAGCATGGCGGGCGACACTGCCGAGCCTCGTGGCCGAACTTGGTGTGAAACCAGCACCAGGCTTGCGGTTTTTTCCGCAGCGGCGGAGGTGGGCGTGGCGTGGCGGCCGCCATGAGGCACCCCTCGGAGTAGGGGTGGTCACCCGCAGGAGGTTCAGCGGCCACGCGGTGCATCGCGTAGTAGGGGTGGTCACCCGCAGGAGGTTCAGTGGCCACACGGCGTGTCGCGTAGTAGGGGTGGTCACCCGCAGCAGTTTCGGGCTCGGAGTAGGGGCGCGCAGCTGCAGCCGCCGCAGCCCCGGGAGCTGCGACGGCCGCACCGAAACTCACCCACGTGTCTAAAGCCGCGAAGAACTTGTCGGCCTTGGCAGCGAGAGCTCGGGGTTCCGTTATCATGGAACTGGCCAACGCGAGGCATACTCGTGCCGGCAGCTGGCGTCGAAATAGCGCTCGGAATAGAAAATCCGGGGTTTCGTCGGCCAGTAGCGACAGCATATGGTCCATTCGGACCGACGGTCGCGTGTCGCCGAGCTCGGGGAGGTCCAGGAGGCAGTCGGCCCAAGCGTCCACCGTGAGGCCGAACGTGGCGAGGAGGAGACGCTTGATCGCCTCGTACCTGTGGTCGTCCGGCAGGTTCCTCAGGACAGACACGACCCGGGCGGCTGTGCCGGGCCCGAGGGCGGCGACGACGTGGTAGTATCGCGTCGCGTCGCCCGTGATGCGCCGAAGCTGAAACTGGGCTTCGGCTTGCACGAACCAGAGCTCGGCTTGGGCCTCCCAGAACTCGGGGAGCTTGACCGCGTTGTTTGCCATTGCTATGGCGTGTTCGGATGGTCAGCGACGGCTGATCCAACGTCGGGGTCACCAAATGAAGCGCGGTGCTACCCGCGCTACTTGCTTACCAAGGAGGAAGCGGACAACGCGGTAAATCAAAAGAGTCTTTATTGAAAGAGCCCTACTGTAGCACTGAGGAGCTCGGGGCTGCGAGCCCCGTGTATATCCCAAGGCCACGCCTACCCCTCGGGCGTGGCCGACGCCCACTTGGTGCGCGGAATGATGCCATCACGCCAGTGAGCTTTCGTGTCCGCCACAATATATTCTAAATATGTATTATTGCAGTGTCTGTCTTGTGTTGTCTTGTGTTGTGTTGTCACTGAACTACTCCCTCAAACTTTTGTGAAATCGTACTATTCCAACTTGACCCACGGCGGGAGTATGCGCTCTACTGAGTGGCGTTCTCGTTTATATTGAGAATAGTCTTTAGAATTTGTCAAAAACAAAACATCCACAAAAATGTTCCCCTTGCTCGACCTGGCAAAACTAAATTTTTCAGTTCAATGTAAATTTTCGTGCCCCCCAATGTAAATTTTTTGCACCCCCACCCCCCAAGGTGATTGCACTCCCCCCCCAAACCTAAAATCATGGATTTGTACATGGCCCGATTGCATCCCGAACCGTTCAGTGTACTCTTCCACGAGCCTCGACTATGTATACAAAAAATGATACCCATGAGTAATTTGTTTCACTTTCATGATGCTGGAGAAACGCAAGAAGAGAGAGTTATAGCTCATTGCAATTATGAAAATCGAAATATATATTGAAATATATAAAAACGATGATATAAAAAAAACAGGTATATATGTATATATAATTGACATTGTCAATCCTCGTCCGGCACGTCATCAAAGTTACGTCACTGTTGAACCACGTCACGTTCCTCGAACATCCTATTGTCGGTACGTCGTCGTACATAGATTTGCATTGACAGTCTTATTAGGTTCACAGCAAGTGATGAGAGAATGCGCAGTAGAAAGAACCAGGTAATAAATATGCAAGTTCTAGATCTTCAAGTGTCGGATTCAAAACAATATTCACAAGAACAAGATGTTTTTTTGTTTTGGTTCAAGTTGGTTTATTCTACCAAAAGAGATTAATATTTCGATTGAACTTCCCACAACTTGATTAAACGAGCAAAGAGCAATCCCCTCGAAATAAAATAACTGGCAAAAGATCTTCACGAAAGTTTTGAGTCGGATACATAATTTCCCTTGTGGCAAGTTGTAAATGGCGGACTTTCAGAAAACGTTGTGACATTATATAATCGTGGAGTGGAGACCAATACGAGAAAGCAAATGGTCCGTGAAATGCGTAAGCGACACTTACCTTTACGGGGACTTGTTTGCGCACCAGTAGAGAGTAAAAAAAAAAGTTTGCTCGGCCTTGAAAAGTCTGAACGAGTGTGCTGGTTGTGCCCATGGGATGCACAGACCTATAAGGGCGTTCACGTGGGTTACGGAACGCAAATAGCAGCACTGAGGTCCACAGAGAGATGCTTCACGCTCTGTTTTTCCCAAGCTTGGATGATAGTCTTGTGTGAGCATTAACAACTGTCCATCGAGTTTCCTCCAAATCCATCCATAACCTTTTTTTAGATTCTGCTCACAGACAGATACATGGACAAACAGATGAAAACATAACGTCCGTCCACCTTCGGTAATAACATAACAAGAGAAAAATGACCACAGTGTGGTCACCAGCTGCGACGTGTATAATCATGAGGATATCCGTTGCAATATGCGCTACCAAATTCGACCAGTCATTAAATTATACGCATGCACTACCGTCTTTTTGTCTTTGTTCCTAAATTTATTCTGGTTTCTTCAAACAAATCGCGATTTTAGTCCGCGATGTTCTTACCTCATACCAACGCACGTCCGAGTGTATGCGCATGCGCTATTCAATAATTACACCTAATTTGTGTCAAGTTCTGTGAAACGAGATTGATATGAAAACATTCATGTTGTCTTTGTTGCTAAATTTATTCTGGTTTCTTCAAACAAATCGCGATTTTAGTCCGCGATGTTCTTACCTCATACCAACGCACGTCCGAGTGTATGCGCATGCGCTATTCAATAATTACACCTAATTTGTGTCAAGTTCTGTGAAACGAGATTGATATGAAAACATTCATGTTGTCTTTGTTGCTAAATTTATTCTGGTTTCTTCAAACAAATCGCGATTTTAGTCCGCGATGTTCTTACCTCATACCAACGCACGTCCGAGTGTATGCGCATGCGCTATTCAATAATTACACCTAATTTGTGTCAAGTTCTGTGAAACGAGATTGATATGAAAACATTCATGTTGTCTTTGTTGCTAAATTTATTCTGGTTTCTTCAAACAAATCGCGATTTTAGTCCGCGATGTTCTTACCTCATACCAACGCATGTCCGAGTGTATGCGCATGCGCTATTCAAAAAGGCACCCCAACAACAAGAACAACAACGCGGTCCTCTCATAGAGCTGCTCGTCGCAGCTAAAAACATCATCGGGAGTGAAGGCGACTGATAAACACAGGATTACCGAGGACATAAAAGATCATTGGTGGATATTGGAGGGACCGCACGATGGTGATGGGAGGCAATTCGTACGAGTGAGAGAAAGGAGGAGCAAAGGTGAACATGGAGCTTTTATTTGGGGAGGAAAACAAAGGATTGTGAAACCCATAAATACTACATATGTATCTGCAAAAAAATAATCGATATATATATATATATATATATATATATATATATATATATATATATATATATATATTGTTGCGGTTTTTAGAACCTTCACTTTGTCAATTTAGTAGTAAATTTCCTTATAAATAACCCCTGTGTACATTTCCCCTTAATTGGCTGTTAAATGAAATAATTGCACCTTAGTTAGTCCACATTGCAACACGTAGCAAATCATAGGCCCTTTCGGAGTTATATCATTATTATGTGTTTCAGGTAAGGCCATGTGTCCAATAGTTGAATCTGCGTTGCATCAATCAAATAAGAGTAGGCCCATTTTCCATTCAAAAGGGTGCGAGTGGTTTTCCATTCCTGCAAGCCGCCATTGCCATGTGCTCATCTCGGAGAAGAAGGGGGGCGTGGCACCTCATCGTCATCAGAGGTGGAATCAGCCAGCCCTAACAGCCAATCAGCACCGCGGTGAGCGACCCAGTAGGCGTGCCCTCGTAGCCCGTGGCTTGATTTCGGGGAGGGCAATAAAAGGAGAAGTGAGGGACTGCTTATGCAGATGAGTGAGGGAGCACGTACCGAGCAGTTCTGTGGAGGGAGGCGCTTGAGTGTTGACCAAGTTCGGAGTTCTGTGGAGTGAGGAACGAGAGAGAGACGCTGCTTCAAACAGCCCCTACCGCGTGAACCTTTGAAGCGCTGCCGCGAGCAACCCCGCCGTGTGAACCAGAGTGCGGGGAGTCGGCGGCCGCTCACCTCCAGCCCTGCCGTTCTGCACGGACCTGAACCTCATCCTTCCAACCCTGTGGTCCCACCTTCTCCTTCCAGCCATTCATTCCTGCCTTCAATTCCCCATTAGTGTACGTGAGTTTGTGATGTTTGTATTGTCCCTGGGGTATAAGTTAAGCTTGTTCTAAGAATTGCACTGTGTCTTCTTCTTCTTCTGTAAATTACTTTCGTTTCTTTTTCCTCTCCTTTGGTTTCTTTGGTTTTGTAAATAATAGTTAATAAATACCTGTTCCTCTTTACTTTGGTTTCTTTCTCATCCGATCGCTTTAGTGATTTCCCGATTGAGTACCTGTGGCACGATTATGGCCGAACCGCTTCGCAATCGGGTTTAGTCTATTGCTAACGGCTCGGATTCCGGACTGCTAAACCGCTCGGCAAAATACCATCTTGTCCGCGGTTCGAGCGAGGCTATCCACCTGCTTTGTGGAGGGATCGGTGGAGGTGTCCGGGAATCCCTTGACCAATCACCTTGGCCAATCCTATCCCACAAAGGAGCGGGGTGGGTCCAGGAACGGAGACGGCCAGCTTGACGAGACAAGGGGATTAACCGCCCCTTGCTAAGGGGAGTGCCGTACTCCGATTCCGTAACAATATATTACAGGGTATTCCAAAAAGACTTTGGTTGTTAATATATTAATTACGTGGTGGTGAGGTGTAATCGTCCCAAACTTCCAGTCTGCACCTACCCTCCCATTTGTTTGTGCTGATGGGTTCTTTTTTCAACCGAAATCTTCAACCTAAATTGCTTATAAAAATGTAATATCACAAACACTACAAATACATTTGTGCAAAATAATTGTTTGTATTATGATTGGTGTAAATCATGACAACACAGCAACTTGGGTACAGTCATTATTTTCATCTAAAACAAGCCCGTTCCTCAGTAACGACGCGTGGTGAGGCGAGCGTAGCGAGCCGAGCCAAGCTAGTCTATACATATATATTGTTGTGGATTTGAGAATCCTGTTTTTTTTTTTTATTGTTGTAAGTGTCATGAATCGTGTTGTAAATATCACCCTCCGTAGTGTAAAGGTCAGAGGTCGTCCTCCGAGTTAATCCATATAGATGCACGTAGCAAATCATACCCTTCTAAATAGTTATCTCCTTATTCTATGCAGTTTAAGGCTGTGTTTCCCATTAGTTGACTCTGCATTGCATCAGATGAAATAAGATAGGTCCCTCCGACGCCCCCATGGCATCTTCAAAGTGCCAGTAACTTTGGATGGGGTTAGTGGCATCACCATTGCCAACCACATTTACCAACTGCAATTGCCTCCATTGAGCACGCGGTCGGTTCGGAGAAGAAGGTGGGAGGAGTCAACCAAGCGTTATGAACCAGGCGTGGCTTTGCCAACGCCTCATCAAGGGGGCGGGATCGGTGAGCCCTCGCGACCAATCCAGGCCGAGGCGAGCTCACCGATGGGCGTTTCAAAAAGGCCGGCGGCTTGATCGCCAGGCGCCTTATAAAAGGAAGTTGGGTGGGACTGAAAAAGAGAGAAGAACCCATCACGCAACGCCCCACGGCAGATGCGTCAGAGAATTGTTGAATACCGCAGTCCACCAGTTGAGTTCAAGTCCAGCAGTGGAGGAAGAGCAGTCCACCGAGAGTGGAGTTGAGCCCAGTGGGAGAGGAGCGGCAACGAGGCTTTCAAGTTTCTTTCCAAACGGTGGTGCGCTGTGTGGTGGTGTACGGTGGTACCAGTGTGCGGAGCAGCAGCGTGGAGCCTTGACCACCGCAGTTTGAGCGTTGACGGCAGCGTTGCTTTTGAGGAAGGGCGGCGGCTGCTCACTCCCGGCCCGGCCGTCCTCCCGTGTCCAGCCGAACCTTCCTCCCCTTCCAGTCATCCGTGCCTGGCCTCATCCATCCATTCATGTGAGTCTGACCGTAGTCTGTCTTTTGTCTTGTCCTGGGGTTAAGTAAGACTTTAGTGTAAGCTAGAAATTGCTCTGTGTCCTTCTGGTTCCTCCATCCTTTCTGTCTTTATTTTATTATCCTTCCTCCTCCTTGGTTTCTTTTGACTTGTAAATAGTAGTAATAAATCATATTTGTTCTTCCTACTTTTGCCTTCTTCTTCTTCTTCTTCTTCACATCCGTTTCGTCCTTGTCTTTTCCCTCATTGAATACCTGTGGTGCGATTTTGGCCAACGTTTCAGGATCGGGTTTAGTCTTTGGTAATGGCTCGAACATCGTGTTGCTAACACCGCTCGGCAATTATAACATCTAAAACCGGGGTTCGAGCGGGAGTCCCTCCCCTGCTCGCGGTCAGGAGTGGCACTCAGGTCCTTGGGACTTTTTGTAGACCAAATACCCTGGCTGCTCCCGACCGGGAGGAGCGTTGGGACCCCCAGGACTCATGTCGGTCAGTCGCGGACAAGGGGAGTGACCCCCCCTTCTTAAGGGGAAACAGGCCAACGGAGGGATCCGTAACAACTGGTGTCAGGAGTGTGGGATTGGACCCGAACCAAATTTTTAACATCTGAAAAAATTTGGTCGAAATTACGAGCGGCCGAAATTTTGTTTAAACATACTAAATTTAAAATCGTGCCATGGATGGTCAAGGCGATTGGGTGCCGGTGGGAGAGATAGAGGGGTTAGAATCAACCCAGGACCCCAGGGAAATGTATATGGGGTAGAGGGAGGAGGAGAGAAATGAGGATGTGGTGAGGGGGTATCGAGTACACAAGATGGCGCCCTCGCGCACGAGGTTTCAGGCGCACAAAATGGCGCTGCGCGCGGTGGCCGCGCCCGCTGTGCAGATGGGGGTGGGCAACATGCAGGCCTTTATGGCCCAATTCATGGCGGAAATACAGAAAAAGAACGACAGTATGGACACGACAGGATGGGAGAACAATTGGAAAAAATGAGGGACGAAGCGAGGGGTTCCTCAGTTCCTCAGGTCCTCAGGTCAGCAATTGGGGGGCCAAATGGGGGCAATGAGAGATGGGTTGGGTAGTCTAGAACAAAGGATGGGGGAGCGATTAGAAAATCCAATCGGGGGGCCCAACGGCAAAATCGGGGGGCTAGGAAGCAAATTGGAGCGAATCGGAAAAGTTGGGGACAGAATGGGTGACCGCATACAAAAATGTGGGGAGAGCATACGAAAATGTGGGGAGAGCGCACAAAAATGTGGGGAGACCATGGATCGCATGTTGGGCGAGGGGGTCCCAAGGGTGCACGACGAGGTAAAGCGGGTCGAGAAGCGCTGGTTGGGCGAAGTGGAGAAAAGCGTGGGTAAAATGACGGGTATAGAGATCGTGACCCGGGGTATGGGGCAGCCAGCGACCGCTGAGGTAGAGGGAATTTTATTAAAGCCAACGGTCGTTAAAGAAAAAGAAATAGTTAAAATCGGACTTGTAGAGACGGCAGAATTAAAAAAGCACCAGTTGGAGGGAGAAATGGATTGTGCACAAAGTCTAAGTTCACATCCTAATGCCGTACTTGCTAATCCTTATAAAGATTTGCAGGTGCGCGTGGCGAAGAGGATCCCAAAGGTGAGTCATGCTGTACGGTGCTTGGCAGAGTGTTCGGCGCGAAGAGACTTGTCGCGCGCTTGGGATCGCGAAAGCACCCGGGCGTTCGTGGAAGGTCCTTTGTGTGTTGTGTTCAAGCAAATGGCACGCGTGTGAGGAAAAAGTGTGCGTCAAAGAGTGAGCGTGTTACAAAGCGCGAGTGTGAAACCGAGTGCGAGCGAGAATGCACGTCGGGGTGTACGGAGTGTGACACAGGGAGTGAGAGCGATACGGAGTGTACGTGCGAGGGTGAGTGTGACACGGAGAGTGAGTTGGTGGAGGAGCGGGTGCGAGGATGCACGCTTGGGATGAGTGTGCGAGGAAGCACACCTGAGTTGGTTGTGGCGCGGGTGTGGGAGAGCCCATTGGAGCGCGTGAGTGGGTGGACGCAAGAGTGCACGCCCATGGTGAGTGTTACGGAGGACGTAACGGAGGAGAGGTGTGGAATGAAGTGTGCGAACGACGAGTGTGCGCGAGAGGTGTGGTGTGTAACAGGGAGTGCGGTGGTGGAATGGACGGAGTGTGTGGAATGTACGGGCGGCGTTGGAACGCCGGGCTTTGTGAGTGTGAAAAGGGTCGCGTGTGTGTGTGAGCATGCGAGTAAGGCATCGACGTTGAACGGGGCAGCGTTTAGGGCAACGGATAGCCGATGCGAGCACTCGGGGCGCGGTGCGCTTTGTTGGATGCTAGGCCCCGCACGGTCGAGTCCGGGCCTTGTCGGGCAAGGCGACCGGTCCGGTTCAAGGGCAGGTGGGAGGAAGCGGAACGGTGCCCCCTTGTGGTGGCGGGGTTCCGACCGGGCGAGATTGAGCCATCGGGCCAGAGGCCGCAAGGTGCCACGCCGAGATGGTGCGTGGAATCTCGGCCCTACCAAACCGCCCCCCTTGAGCCGAATGCCGGACGGATTCAACCTGCAGGCGACCAAACCACCCGAATTCATTGCTCGGCTCCGCGAAGCCGAGCTTTGAGAATGTAACGATGCACCGAGGCTCAAGTTTAATGGACATTTGGTAGGGATAGGGAATTTGTGATTGGAAAATTTTGATTGGTTGAAATTTGAGAGCAAAATTTATCGTGGAAGATGCCCGATGTGGAGGGATGGCAAATCCACCATCCCTCACACAATGGGGCACATCAGCAATAGCTATGTGGTTTATGGCAGTGAAAACTAGCCCGGGAGGGTTAGGATAAAATGTATAGGGACCTAGAAATGACCATAGGTAACGGTAGAGGTAAGTAGCGACATTGGACAGGTAGTGGGGACATAGAGAGGGTAGTTGGATTATAACGACGAGGGATGTGCATAGTATAAGGGGCGACGGGCAAGCGCGAGTTTTAGCAGGGCACCAGGTAGGTCAGATGATGCCGTGTGTGTGAGAGTATTGATATCAAGCAAATGAGGAATTGCTAGGCAATGCTCGGGAGAGATGTGTGTATTGAGCGTGAAAGTGTATGGAGCAGTGCATGAGGAACAATTGTGGTTGTGCATTGTATTGAGTGATGGAAGAAGCCTGGGAGGAAGGAGGGTGCAAGTGCCACCAGGTGTGTGATTGCACAGATGTGCAAGTGAACAGGTGTATGGAGCAGTGTATGAGTGAGTAATGGTGATTGAGTGTTGTGTTGAGCAAATGGTCCTGGAGGAAGGAGGGTGCAGGAAGCACCAGGTGTAGCAGTGATGGCACAGGTGTGCAAATACCGGTGTATGGAGAATGATTGTGTGGAATACATGGAGTATGGAATAGATGGTGTGGAGTGAGTATGGTGGAAACTGTGGAGTTGAGTGGATGGTGCGAAGGTGTGTATGGGGAGGATGGACCCCATCACGAATACCCGGGGAGGGTAGTTTAAGAGTTAGGTAGAGGGAGTAGGTAAATTGTGGTTGGATATTGGCATCTGTGGTGCGTGTGGAAGAATGGTGTTCGGATGGGTGCATTTGTGACGTGGAAATGGCTGGGCGTGTGGCCTGTTAGTGTGTGTAGTTGAATGGGCACTCCACCCCTGTGAGGATGTCGGCCAGGTGAGGCCGCAGGTGGGCTCTGGGAGCCGGTAGAGTTGTTGTGGATGGGGCCCGAGGATCCGGAGGACGGACCCGGGTAGCCCAGTGCCAGAGAGGGCACCGAGTGGGGAGAGCGCCAGAGGGCCTTCCCCAGGTAGATAGGTTAGGGTGAGGAGCAGGTAAACTCGGAGGCAACTGCAGTGGTGGAGGTGTGCAGGTGGGTAGACCTGCTGGGAGAGCCACACGACCCAGTCCTGAAATTGTGCAACGGCACAGGGAGTTGAATCGGGGGAGTATAAATATATGAATGAATGATCGTTTTAAGGCCATTTTCCCCGCTAGAGCGGGGGTTAGCCTTGCGGGCCCCATGACAATCATGGTTCCCTGTTTGAGGCAATGTTTTTATGACCGGATGCCCTTCCTGACGCCAACCCTTGGTCGCCTCTTACGATGTGCAGGGATACGGTGTACCTATTCTAAATCGGGGTACACACCGGGATCATTCATCCCAGCAAGCTGGTACTCAATTTGCCGACCTCGGAAGGATGACAGGCTGAGTCAACCCCCCTGGTGTTAATTCAGCGATCGACCGGGATTCGAACCCAGGATCCTAGGATCCCAAGCCAGCACCCTAACCGCTAAGCCGACACCAGGCTACCTGGAGTGAGACCCCAAATTGATGAAGCACCACAGTTTGGTCAATGGGAATTTGGTTCTTAAAACCGCATAGAGTAAGAAGGCCAATGGATTGGCAGGGAAAGACCCCGGGTAGTGTAAAGTGTATTAAAGTCATTTAGAGGTTAGTTAGGATTAAGAATCTCCTCGCACCATCTACATCCACTGTCATCACCTGAGGCGATGACATAACTCCACACCATGCCATGTTTTGTTATTGTTCTGTGCAAATGTTTGGAATGTGAGATGCATCATGACGTGGGTGAGACATTGTGCTTTGTTGTTCCATCTCTTCCTCCTCCAGAGGGATTGATGATGAATTGGTGATGGCAAATTTGGATTAGAGGGATTGTGGTGACGAATTTGGTATCGGGGAAATATGGGGAAGACGAGACATTAGTGACGAATTTGTAAGGTGTAGATTTTTGTAAATATGGGTTAAGGGCAAGGGTAGAACAGGTAACGGGGGGTGACATACGGTAGGGACGAGCTTTTCTCCGCTCAGTCTCCAGACGCACCTCACCTTGCATTGCCTTTATTGATGTGTACCCTTGTGACCTTACCTCTCGCTCACCTGTCCTCTCTGTCTTCCTTCCCCGACCCATGGATCGTGCTCTCTGGGCACCGAGGGGAGCGTGCGGGAGTCCGCCATTGTGTGCCAGAACCCCCGCAACCAGCTGTCTGCATCGATGCACCACTAATGGACCACATGTCTGTGGCTGAGCACCACTCATGGACCCCACGGGTTGGGGCATGGCCCCTCTGCTGGAACCAGCCATGATGGCCCGAGATCTTGCTGGCGGACCTCGGTAACGTGGCATACAGGTGAACCACCCCTAGTCGGCCCCTGTGGGCCCTAAATAAAAACACACAATGGACACGTTCTGTGCTTGTTATTATTATGTCCAAATAGGCCGCCAGCAAGAAGAAAATGAAGAAAGACAACATCAAGAAGAACATTGGCCAGCAGAGGGAGCCGAAGAGCAAGACCACCAGCAGGGGTTTGTTGTTTATTTTGAACTGTGGTGACTGTGCACTGACTGGTGCGTTTTATGGTGCTGGTTATTGGTGCTGGTGCGTCAATGCAGCGCAGGCTGTCTCCCCCCCCCCTCCCCCCCCAAAAGAACAATCACAGGTCCTGGGTTAGTTCTGTAAATACCAGCATCAATTGTAAATAATGCTCCCCACCGTACATGTATAGTTTAAGACAATTCCGCAATTCAGTTAGCTGTGGGCGTAAATCTGTTAGGCAGGGTGCAATGCAGCAGGGGGACATACTTATTTGTGTTTTAAAACTGTCACACTCAGGGTCAGGTTAAAAGTAGAGGGAACTACACCTACGTGTCACACTAAAGTTAAAGTTTTATAGGCCCGAGCACGTACCTGGAGGATGAGGGTGCAGTGTTGTGGATTTGAGAATCCTGTGTTTTTTTTTATTGTTGTAAGTGTCATGAATCGTGTTGTAAATATCACCCTCCGTAGTGTAAAGGTCAGAGGTCGTCCTCCTAGTTAATCCATATACATGCACGTAGCAAATCATACCCTTCTAAATAGTTATCTCCTTATTCTATGTAGTTTAAGGCTGTGTTTCCCATTAGTTGACTCTGCATTGCATCAGATGAAATAAGATAGGTCCCTCCGACGCCCCCATGGCATCTTCAAAGTGCCAGTAACTTTGGATGGGGTTAGTGGCATCACCATTGCCAACCGCATTTACCAACTGCAATTGCCTCCATTGAGCACGTGGTCGGTTCGGAGAAGAAGGTGGGAGGAGTCAACCAAGCACCAGAAACAAGGCGTGGCTTTGCCAACGCCTCATCAAGGGGGCGGGATCGGTGAGCCCTCGCGACCAATCCAGGCCGAGGCGAGCTCACCGATGGGCGTTTCAAAAAGGCCGGCGGCTTGATCGCCAGGCGCCTTATAAAAGGAAGTTGGGAGGGACTGAAAAAGAGAGAAGAACCCGTCACGCAACGCCCCACGGCAGATGCGTCAGAGAATTGTTGAATACCGCAGTCCACCAGTTGAGTTCAAGTCCAGCAGTGGAGGAAGAGCAGTCCACCGAGAGTGGAGTTGAGCCCAGTGGGAGAGGAGCGGCAACGAGGCTTTTAAGTTTCTTTCCAAACAGTGGTGCGCTGTGTGGTGGTGTACGGTGGTACCAGAGTGCGGAGCAGCAGCGTGGAGCCTTGACCACCGCAGCTTGAGCGTTGACGGCAGCGTTGCTTTTGAGGAAGGGCGGCGGCTGCTCACTCCCGGCCCGGCCGTCCTCCCGTGTCCAACCGAACCTTCCTCCCCTTCCAGTCATCCGTGCCTGGCCTCATCCATCCATTCATGTGAGTCTGAGCGTAGTCTGTCTTTTGTCTTGTCCTGGGGTTAAGTAAGACTGTTTAGTGTAAGCTAGAAATTGCTCTGTGTCCTTCTGGTTCCTCCATCCTTTCTGTCTTTATTTTATTATCCTTCCTCCTCCTTGGTTTCTTTTGACTTGTAAATAGTAGTAACAAATCATATTTGTTCTTCCTACTTTTGCCTTCTTCTTCTTCTTCTTCTTCTTCACATCCGTTTCGTCCTTGTCTTTTCCCTCATTGAATACCTGTGGCGCGATTTTGGCCAACATTTCAGGATCGGGTTTAGTCTTTGGTAATGGCTCGAACGTCGTGTTGCTAATACCGCTCCGCAATTATAACATCTAAAACCGGGGTTCGAGCGGGAGTCCCTCCCCTGTTCGTGGTCAGGAGTGGCACTCAGGTCCTTGGGACTTTTTGTAGACCAAATACCCTGGCTGCTCCCGACCGGGAGGAGCGTTGGGACCCCCAGGACTCTCGTCGGTCAGTCGCGGACAAGGGGATTGACCCCCCCTTCTTAAGGGGAAACAGGCCGACGGAGGGATCCGTAACAATATATATATATATATATATATATATATATATATATATATATATATATATATATATATATATATCTTCTATCTATCTATAATTCCATTAATCTCTGTGTGTATGTGTGTATGTGTGTATGTGTGTATGTGTGTATGTTTGTCTGTGACCGCTGTTTCTCGACAACTACCGGTCCGATATACTTTAAACTTGCCAGGTATATTGCTGGGGACCCGAGGATGTGCCTTTTCAAGGTTTCATATTAATCGGAGAAGTAGTTACCGAGCTATGGCGATTTCTTTACCAAACACTGCAAGCCGTTCGCTTTGGACCAAACCATTGCATGTAAATAGAGGGGGGGGTTCTGTGGTCGTTGCGAATGGACCAAACCATTCATGTAAATAGAGGGGGGGGGGGGTTCTGTGGTCGTTACTGCCACGTGGTTTCAAAGTTTTTTTTTGTTGTTGTTGTTTGCACGCATGTTTTTTTGCACCCACGTACGGGCACGCCCTAGGATGTTTACACACACACACCCCTACACAAATTTTTTTTTTTTTTTTTTTTTGGCAAGGAACGGGCACCCACGTACGGGCACGTCCTAGCTTATATATAGTACGGGCATGCCCTAGTCTATCTATAATTCCAGTAATCTCTGTGTGTATGTTTGTATGTTTGTATGTTTGTATGTCTGTATGTCTGTGACCGCTGTTTCTCGACAACCACGGGTCCGATATACTTTAAACTTGCCAGGTATATTGCTGGGGACCCGAGGATGTGCCTTTTCAAGGTTTCATATTAATCGGACAAGTAGTTACCGAGCTATGTCCAAAAAACGATTCAACCAATCAGAGAGCAGCGAGCTATCACGTGTGCCGAACGTGGCGAACAGACTCTGCCTCGGGCGGCACATTTGAGAGCGTATTCATTTATTTCACGTTGGCAAACTATGTTGCCGCTATGTTGGCGTTAAACGATGTTTTAAAACTAATTAAAACTAATTTGCGATTCTTTCGCTTTCCTGCGCGTTTGTGCACGCTATGGCGATTTCTTTACCAAACTCCGCAAGCCGTTCGCTTTGGACCAAACCATTTCATGTAAATAGAGGGGGGGGATTGTCACCGTACTCGCAAGCCGTTCGCTTTGGACCAAACCATTTCATGTAAATAGAGGGGGGGGATATAATTTTAGATATAGATATAGTACGGGCATGCCCTAGTATATATAAAAACGCGAGTTGTCTGTGTGTCTGCGTTTTATTCAGAGATGGCTGAACGGATCTTCATCAAACTTTCAGAGAGAGGTTCATGAGTGAATGCCTGGGGGGGTGTTTTAGGCAAAAAAAAAATTTTTGAAAAAAATAAAAGTTCGTTTTTTTGGAGTTAAAAAAAAAGAAATCCAAATAAAATCGCTCGATTGTGCCGTAGCCTTTTAAAAATAATGACAGTTATATACAAGTACACATTCGCATAAATAAATACAAAACAATTACCAGACATTTGAATACAAATAAATCAAACAATTTCGGAAGTGTACGAAGTGGGTAATACGGCTTCTTCTTCTTCCTGATCGGCATAACACTTAACTCAGAAACGTGAGCCACTCCCCTTCCTCTCCTGCCTGTGTTGCCTCTCCTGCCATATATATATATATATATATATATATATATATATATATATATATATATATATATATATATATATATATATATATATATATATGTGTATATATATATATATATATATATATATATGTATATATATATATATATATATATATATATATATATATATATATATATATATATATATATATATATATATATATATATATATACATACATACATATACATATATGCAGTGTCTGTGTTGTGTTGCTTGGTCACTGAACTACTCCCTCAAACTTTTGTGAAATCGTACCAAACTTCAGGTATGCACCTACCTCTCACATGTGTATGTCCTAAGGGTATTTGTTTTGAAATTTTTAGATTTTTAAAAAATTTTGTACACCGCTCCTTTCCTATGCCATATCTCCAGGCGCTGCATGACGTCATTTCCGGGCACCGAAGGGGGCTCGGCAATGACGCACGCTGAAAGTGAGTACTCAGTTTTCACTCTGGTTGTTTGTTTTCGTGTTTTCCTGTTTGTCCGGGTGATATCTCGGCCATCCTTTGAGCTAGGAAGCTGAAATTTGGGCACAATAGTGAGTAAGTACTTTGTCAAAAACGGTATTTTTGTTTTTTGATTAATCAATTAATTGATGAGGTACTTAATGAATATCGATTAATTGAGTACTTATATATTTCCTTTCTCTTCTGGGCATTATCTCAGGCACCTTTTGAGTTAGGAAGCTGATATTTGGACATGCCTATATATATATATATATATATATATATATATATATATATATATATATATATATATATATACAGTGGAACCTTGACTTACGAGTTTAATTCGTTCCGTGACCGAGCTCGTAACTCAAATTGCTCGTATCTCAAATCAAATTTCCCCATTGAAATGCATTGAAATGCTATTAATCCGTTCCAGCCCGCCAAAAACCACACCAATTTTTTAAAAAATATACAGTATATATAAAAATATCTCGCGCTTTATATTTCACCTGTATGCAGCATACAAGTTGGCAGGATGGCCTGGACTGGAGGTACGCACACTTGACTCTAAAGTCTAAACTGTCCAGCCTGGGTTTGAATCCCGACCCAGCTATAACCTGTCATGGGTGAATCACAGGCAGGGTGATTCATCAATGTGTGTACCGCTAAACTGGGCGCCCCGTTTGCGTCCCATTAGTTGTTGGATGTTAAGGATCTCACCGTGTTTTCCACAAAGAGAAGGCGAGCTATCGCCGGCATTCTGAACAAGTTGTGGCCTGGCATGGCATGAACATGAAAACATGAACATGAACATGAAATGTTCGACATGAACATGAAATTTTCCGAAATAACCAAAATGCGAAAACAAAAACGCAGCGCTATACGACAGAGATACGTACTGTACTTGAACGGCAAGATAACCACGTGACCAGAACCTACCTGGCGGCGTAAACTCGAAATAACCAAAATGCGAAAACAAAAACGCAGCGCTATACGACAGAGATACGTACTGTACTTGAACGGCAAGATAACCACGTGACCGGGTGGCGAAAGCTCGTAACTCGGATCTCGCCTCGCATCTCAAAGCAATAAACCGCCCGAGCGACGGCTCGTATCTCGAAAAACTCGTAAGTTGGGGCACTCGTAAGTCAAGGTTCCACTGTATATACATACATATATACATGTATACATATATACATATATACATATATATACATATATACATTGTTGCGGATCTCCCGAAGCCCGTCCCGTTACAAAGGGGGGATTAAACCCCTTTTTTTCCCCCTGGGTCTTCGGGTCCGCGAGACCGAATCGCCACTTCCGGGCAAACGTGAAAAAGGGTATCGGGACAAATTCACATGTACCTTTGGTACCCACGTTGCCACGAAAGCGGGGATCGAGCCTTGCACAAGCCACGCTTAATCGAGTACACCTGAGCGGTATGCGTATCATGTGACTCGTGCTGTTACTTTTATTGGAACCCAATTCGAGCGGTTTTATTCATACCATGCGAAGCCAATGGATAGAAGGGACAGGAACGGTCAAATCAGAGGAAGAACACAATTTATTATTATTTACAATGATCCAGAATGAAGGAAAGGGGGACACAGAGCAGAGCTTAACCAGTTTAACTTATCCCCAGACAAATGGGCCCACTCACACACACGGGGAGATGGAGGAAGAGAAGTTCTCACGCCAAGCGCGCTTCGCCGTCAGTCGCCCCGGGGCAGCTCGCCCGGCGTGGCTCTCCGTTGTTCACGGCATGTATCCAGGCGAAGGCCGGCAGGAGGAAATCCTCGCGGCGCGTATGCAGGCAAAGGCAGGCAGGAGGAAATCGCGCGTCTGTGGCCCGGCGCGGGTCGTCCTTTTGAGCACGCGATTAATACAGTGCAGAGCACGGGGAACGGGGGAAAGTTCGTGCACAATAGGCAATTCAATTCCTCGTTCTGCAGCTCCACTCGCGTTCTCGTCTGCCTTCTGCGTTCTGCTGCTGTTCCCCTACATTCTGACTAATGGGCTCGGGGCAGGACCTTATATGGCACCTTCCCGATCTTACCGGAATGTTCCAAGCCCCGCCTCCTGCCGCAGTGGTAAGCCACTCCCCTCGAGCCCTGATTGGTGGCTCGTTGCTTACCGGCCACTCCCCCTGCAGCTCATCCCTTCGGCCTCGGCAGACTTGCCCAGGCCTGCCGCGTGGCATCCCAGCGCCAAACCAAAAGCACCAAAGAACACCCAAGCTCACTGGCCTACTCAACGCAAAATTAAACACAGAAAAGGACTACGCTTACATTTACTAAGAAATAACTGAACTATTGCGAGGCTTCATGTTGTGGTGCAACTAACTAAGAGGGGGAATTAACCTTCATTCCAAAACCGCAACAATATATACATATATATACATATATATACATATATATATACATATATACATATATATATATATACATATATATATATACATATATGTATACAGACTTGGCATTTAATATGGAATATTTTTTTTTTCTTGACTTGGGTTTCCTTTCTGAAACTCAGAATATCAATCTGGTGAGTTTCCTTTATGCTTCGGTGATTTCTTTGTTAAAAGAACCATGTCACTGATTGTCTGTCGCAGCAAGAAGTCAATAACAGGATTATGTCACAGGTGGCGTGACAAAATGTACGGACAGGTACATTTGACGATTGGCTTCACAATCAGGTATATAAGGGTTGTTGCGTTCTGTATTAGTGGAAAACAACTGCTGCACGTCTACAAAAGTTATTTCCGCTTCCTCTGGAGATGGTCCGTCAACTCGACAATGCTGTTTGTCATGGAGTGATGGCTTTACGAAATTCCGGCATGAAACAGTGTGCTATTGCTCGGCAGTATGGCATCACTCCAGGTCAGGTGTCAAAGATCCCGAAACGAAATGCTCAGAGGGGTGTCCCTCCTCCAATATCGAGGCCAGGACATCCCCGCAGAACCACAAGGAGGGATGATTGCCAGCTTCACCGGTTAGTCCGCTGTGGCCGTACCAAGTCAGCTAATCGGCTTCGGGCTGAGTGGCAGCAACTGACAAATGTGCCTGTATCCAGAAGGCTAGTCAACCAACGACTGGTTCAAGCAGGCTATCGTGCCAGGCATCCCCTGAGAAAGCCACGCCTGACAAGACAACACCGCCAGCGCCGATTGCAGTGGGCCAGAGACCACTGTCAATGGCAGCCAGGACACTGGAATCACGTGATCTTCAGTGACGAGTCTTGATTTCTGGTCTATCATCAAGATGGCCATGTCCGAGTGCGCAGACAAGTGCATGAAGCATACAACGAAGATTGTATAGTGCCAAGAGTCCAAGCTGGAGGTGGTGGGGTGACCGTTTGGGCTGCTTTTCATGCAGGGGGCAAAACTGACCTGGTTGTTCTGAATGGAAACCTGAACCAGTTCAAGTACAGGGCCATTCTGGAAGAAACATTGCTTCCATTTGCTCGTGTAGCCTTTCGAGGAAACTTTGTCTTCCAAGATGACAATGCATGGCCTCATCGTGCTCGCATGATCTAACACTTTCTTGCTGAACGAGGTGTAGAGCATATGGAGTGGCCTGCCATGTCCCCGGATATGAATCCGATAGAGAACTTGTGGGCAGAATTAATGCGTCAAATCGACCACTTGGACCAGCAGCCGACCTCTGTGCGTGAATTGCAGCAGGCTATTGTCACTGCATGGCAAGCGATTCCTGTCCAAACCTTGGCAAATCTCGTGAACAGCATGCCTCAACGTGTACATACTCCCCTGAATGCTCATGGGGGTTACACGACGTACTGAACTGTAATTGTACTGTCCGTAATCCCAGTTGTAATTTAACTTTTGTATTTGTTAAAAAAAATTTTGGCTAATGTGCAAAATAAAGAAATACTTCTGGAAAACGTACAGAAGTTTAACACAGTACTGTCCGTGAATTGAGTTCAATATCAGTTTACATCACTTTCAAGGATCAATTTATTTGCTTCAAAATGTCAAATGTGGTTTTTGTTTCTTTCAAAGGTCACATTAACAAAATCTAGAATAATTTCAACATAATTCCAATGAACTTTTGGTTCTAAGTCAACTTGAAAAGTAAGTTCACCCCCACAAAAAATATATTCCATTTTAAATGCCAAGTCTGTATATATATGTATATATATATATACAGACTTGGCATTTAATATGGAATATTTTTTTTTCTTGACTTGGGTTTAACGAACACGGTTTGTACATTATATTCTGGTGTGTCAGGAAAGAAGACCTTTAAGTTTTTATTATGGCACACCGAAGACGAAGCAGGAAGCAAGAAGATGCAGCCAAGCACCAGCCAAGCAGCAAATGTAACATTTAAATATGACATTTGAAATGGTGAACTGTGCATTTTTGTGTATTGGTGTATTGCTGTGTTTTCTCCCCTCCAAATTTCTTTCCACAAAAGAACAGGTCCTGGGTTATAGAAATGTAAATAATTCATTTAGTGTTGTAAATAACATGCTCCCCACCAGCTTTATGTTTAGTTTGAGAATCAATTCCGCAATTCGGTTCGCTGTGGGTGTGAATCTGTTAGTTAGTACACAACGCAGTAGGTGGGACATATCTAGTGTTGTAAAACTGTCACATACAGGGTGTTAGATTAAATGTAGAGGGAAACCACATCTAAGTGTCACACGTAATTTTTAAAACCAGTCCCGAACCTTTCTCAAAACCGGTCGTTCTCACCTGTGTGGGTTTGACCCTGGGACGAGTCTGGCAAGGGAGGGGGGCAGTGCTACCGTTTTGAGATGTGCACATATTGATCATTAAAGGCTAAAGGTTTGCCCCCCATAGTTAGTGCCACGTGCAACACGTAGGACCACTTGTCGTATTAGTTATGTCATAGCATGTGTAAGTATAGGCCATTTCCCCTCGTAATATCTGCTTTGTGTAAAGACATGAGATTAGGTCCCGCTCATTTTTGCGTCCACCCTCCAATTCCACCTCTATGGGCGTAATTGATCCCGCGCCCCATTTGGCTGACCCACTCAGTTTGTTACGCTTTGGCTGCCCGCAGCATTTTGCTGCCCTTTGCTCACTCACTAGTCGAGTAGCACGAGGTAGGCCTGAGAAGGAGGAGTGTGGGGTCGGGGTGGGGGAGGCGTCAAGGCAGAGTGTCAGAGGCGATGACGGTAAGAGCCACCAGCCAACCAGGGCTCGAACGGCATGGTATGAGAGGGCGTGGAGAGGCGCGTCTGGTGAGTTCTAGAAGGTTCGCGGGGCGTGCCTATATATGTTGGTGCACAAAGCCCTTGAGGAGGACTTGAACGACTGGTGGAAGAGGACTCGTTGGGAGAGGGCTTGGTGAGAGGACTGATTGAGGAGAACTTGACCCGCATCACTCACTTTGAGGCATTGAACTGTACCTCGCCAGAGTATAACGTACGTGCCAGAGGGGAGGAAGAAGAGGCGTTGGCGGTACGAGTACACGACTGCAGCCAGACGCGCCTTTGGCGAATAGCACCTACTGTGGCCACGCGAGTCAACGCGGTTATAGCCGCCAGTGATTAACCGCCAGAGCCCACACCCTACCAAATCGCCCCGTAATAACCCTGTGCGTACAAGACGACACGCGGAGAGCTCCTGCCTTCTCTTCTTACCATCTGCACGGGACGAGCCGGAGACCGGAGGGAGCTGCACGGGAGCCATTCCTGGACGTGGTGAACATCATCCTGCAGCTGCAAGCCCCGTGTGAGTGTGTGTGTGTGTGACGGGCCCGTTTGTCCTGGGTAGTAAGTAAGACTGTTTTAAGGCTGCACTGTGTCCCCTTTTTCTTGAATCATTGTATAGTGTAAATAAATCTGTTCTTCCTTTTTCCAATTCGACCGCTTTTGTGATTTATCCAGTGACTAAGCGTGGCACAAATAAGATCGCTAGAACCGGGTTCACCATCTAAACGGCACGGTTTGCGTGTACGCACCGCTCGGCGTCTCAACACGCGTGGTTCGTGCGGGGCTTATTTCCTCGTTTCAGGGCAGCGCGAGTAATTAGGTAATAGCGAACTTTAGTCCTAATACCCTATTTCGCGCTGTCCAGGAGGGACGTCATAGGTCCCGGGTCCCGCCAGACCAGTCAAAGACAAGGGGACTAATCCCCCCTTGGTAAGGGGAGAAGGCCGGCAGTATATCCGCAACAATATATATGAGTGTGTGTGGTAAGCCTGGTGTTGGCTTAGCGGTTAGGGTGCGACTTGGGATTTACGACTTACACCAGGGGGGTTGACTCAGCCTGTCATTCTTCCGAGGTCGGCAAATTGAGTACCAGCTTGCTGGGATGAATGATCCCAGTGTGTACCCCGATGTAGAATAGGTACACCGTATCCCTGCGCATCGTAAGAGGCAACTTAGGGTTGGCGTCAGGAAGGGCATCCGGCCATAAAAACATTGCCTCAATCAGGGAACCATGATTGAAAAATGGCCTTAAAACAATCATTCATATATATATATATATATATATATATATATATATATATATATATATATATATATATATATATACATACATACATACATATATATATGGTTTATCTATATAGAGTACACTGTATAACATAAGTATATGCAAACCCTAAATAATGCATTTTTGCAGACCCATGTCTCCACAACTGCCTTTAATGTGAAAAAGTAAAACGTCATCAAAAACAAATCTTCTGAGTGTAATTTCATACACAAATTTTATTTTCATTTTTTGTGAAGATAATTTTATAGCAAAACCTGGTACTATTTTGCAGGGAATACCATTTGCAATTCTTAGACAATGTGAAGAAAAAACATTCATCCCTTACACGGAGCATACATTAATCGGTCGCGAGGCAAAACGACCCAATCCACATAAAGCGACACTGAAGGTTATTGTTTTTAATCAACCCCCTACATTTCTAACATGCTACAAAGCATTCCTGTATATCCAATAAAAAAGATGTGGATTATAAAAAAATAAAACAATTAAATGCTCCTTTCTCTTTCTCTCTCTCCCATCTGTGCTATTTTGAATGTTCTGATTTGAAAATCTTTACCTCCACTTAAAAACGAACTAACAGGTAGCACCTTCTACAACTCTCAAAACATAAAAATGAAGAAAGCAGGCCTCGTCCATCGTTCTTCAGGCCTTCTCATATTCCTTGGAGTTATGTTCATCTTCTACCAACCAATGCACTCCATCCATGAGGCCAATATGTGTGTATAGACTCATAAAGAGGTGCATACATAGGCGAGCCTATAATGACGTCATGAGTTTCATATTCATCTCAAAGTGTATCTCTTGCATGAATGCATGAATTTATAAAAAAAATATACTGTTTTAGTATGTGTTCACATGAGTAACCAGGTAAAATACAATCTAGTCATCAACTCCACCCCCAAGACATCCCTTTAAATTTTCTCTAGTACTTCCAAGGCCCATGTGAAATCTATAAAGGCCGATATGAGGAGAAATTTCAACTTGGGAAACTGCACAGGTCCGAAATGGTCCAGGTTAATCCATGTCGGTCTGGTAGAGTATGTAACGTTGAAGCCGCTTTGGCACAGGTAGATAAGTCACTTTGTGGAGGTTCCGGAGGCCGATCACTCTGCGAATCAGCAAGCGACAAATATGGGCGAGTGGACGTGGATTATCTGCAAAAGAGTTTTGTTTGCCACTTTATTTTAATACTGTGTTTATCAATTAATTTTGATACATCTTGATGGAGTTTTGATGAGGAGTCTTTATAAACCTGCATAATATTGAGATACTGCTGTCCTGTTTGTACCTGCCGTTTCTCGTATAGGTGCCCACTCCTCAAATGAATCCAGGTGCTCCTTGAGGCGAGAACAGAGGCGGACGTTCCCAATATAGTCCAGAAGAATTGCTATGATGGGTCCTGACCACGGCTCCATCTCAGATGAGGAGAGGAACTCACAGAACTGCAAGCAATAAAGAGAACGGTGCCAGGAAATGGTGTCAACTTCAAGTGAGGATCCAGATAAGGGGTCACCTTTATATATTATAAGATATGCATGCAATGTAGGGAGATGGTGTTAGCAAATGCATTATGTTACATGGACGGGAGGAAGTTGGAAAATCCACCATTATGTAAAATATACATGACTCGTAATGACACTGCACTCTTATATTGCGACATCACCACGTGCAACTGTTACATTGTCTGTGCATTCCCTTAATAGAACTGCGACTTCCGAAATATTGAAAGTGCAGTTTTGAAGACCTCAGGTTTCCATTACATATTACATATATATGATTATATGTCCTGTACAGCAATACCCCGGCCTACGTCATTAATTAGTTCCATAAGCCGTGACGTAACTCGGTTTTTGACGTAAACAGGGCGTAATGCCTTAAAATGAAAACAAACACCGTAAAACAAGAGTAAATAACTGGAGGAGGCTGCGGCTTCGCTCAGAATCTTTGCCGCTCCCCGTCGGGAGTCCCTCCGTTGTTTTCTATCGGTCGGGTCTTCTCCTCGAACAGGGTGACCGGCACGGACGTGTCGACCATGAGCTGGCTTGTGTGCCGAGTGGCTCCGCGGCCCGCTTCACCACGGCGTGCTTTACCCAACGTGTCCGAGCAGTTTCACCGGTGGTCGTGTCATGTCGTCTGTGACGAACGAACGAGCTCAGGGTTCCGTGAACCCGGCCGCCCCGGGGATCGACGCTCGCCTCCTAGTCGTAGGCGTGCCCCGTCTTTCCTCGAGCGGCCGAAGTTGCTTGCTTCTTTTTTTTTGGATGATGCGATATACGCAGACACGACGTCGTACAGGCAGGCATTTGCAAATCCATGCACATGTGCACATGAACACGTCGAATGGTTCGTCGACGCCGGATGCCGGCGAGGTGCCCGACGAGGCACCCCGGCTCGAGGCATGACACGGTCACGGTCGTCCGAGCCGGCATCGTCGTCATGTTTCGCCGTTGCTACGTTGCGCTGGTTGTTTTACACAGTAAAGTAATAATCACAAAAATAACAGCAAAAGGCAAAGCAAGCACACGACCACAGCACAGGACAAAATGCATATATGGCATCGCCTTTGTTTTGAATGAGAATCAGCAGCTACGCGTACGTATACGTACATTTTAAAAATATTTTAATGTGCTTTTTATTGTATTTTAAATTGTTTTTTTTAGCTTCTTTTATTGTTAATTTTTAAGTACTATTTTATTTTTTTAAATTTATTTTTTTCATGTCCTCCTATTATGATGTCGGAGTGACGTAGTAAAGTCGCACATAATGACGTTCGCTGAACTGAAATTTACTCTAGAAGAGTGGCGTAAAGTCGGATTTGACGTAGGTCGAAATGGCGTAAAACGGGGTATTGCTGTATATTGTTACTGATCGCGGTTTAGATGTTATGATGGGCCGAGCGGATGGTCCAACCGCGACCTAACAGGATCCCCAATTGGCCCGATTCCACCCGACGTTGACCAGATCGCACCGCAGATATTCAATCGGGAAACCTCTAAAGCGACCGAAAGAGAAGGAAAAAGAGAAGAAGACAGAGTACGGAGGAAGAACAGATTTATTATACACACACAAGCAAAAAGAAAGAGCGACCAAAATTATTTACAGCAATGGATGGAAGAAGCAGTCACACAGTGCATCGTTAGCTTATCCTATTCAATTTACTTAACCCCAGGACAACGAGTAGGACAGACGACGTTCACACTTACACGGGGGATATTGCAGGCAGGGATGGCTTGAGGTGGATTGCTGGAGAGGGAGGCAGGGTCGGAGGCAGCAGCTCTCAATTCCTCGCGGTTTTGGCGGGAAAACCCTCCGTCGCGTATCCGCTGCCGATGCTGTAGATGTCACGCGCTGGCTCGGTCACACCTGCTCCTCTCCTTCTGGTGGAGTCGTCTCCCTCCTCTCAGTGCGTCTCTCCAATGCTGGTTTCCTCTCCGAGTACCTCTCCTCTTTGGCTTGGAGCGTCTCGCATCTCACCGCTCACAGCTCAGCTCGTATGTCACCTCTTCGCTCATCTGGTGAAGCAGTCCCTTCCAGTCCCCTTTATCACTCCGGGCGGAATCAAGCCGCCGGCTGCGAGGGCACGCCTACCGGGTCGCTAACCGCGGTGCTGGTTGGCCAAGTGGGGTTGGCTCACTCCTCCCCTCTATGACGAGGTGGAGACATGCCTTTCTTCTCCGAGATTAGCACATGGGCAATGGCGGCTTGCGGGATTGAACACCACTCGCACCCCTTTTGAAAGGAACTTTGGAGAGCGGAGATGTTTGGGGCAATTGAAAGGGCCTACACTTATTTTGTTTGATACAATGCAAAGTCAATCTAGTGGGAAACACATATTTAGCCTACATAGAATAAGGAAATACACTATTTAAAAAGATATATCGTGGCCTGTGTGTAAGTTTCATGGAATTAACTAGGAGGATGGCTGCGACCATTATTTACATTACGAGGGTGTTACACATAACAAAACCATACTTTTTACATTCGTTACACTTCCTCCAAAATTGTTACACTTCTCAAAAACCGTTACACTTCTCAAATTCGTTACACTTCTCAAAACCGTTACACTGCACCCTCCTTTCTTCAGGGCCGTGCTCGGGCCTACAAAACTTTAACTTAGTGTGACACGTAGGTGTAATTCCCTCTACTTTTAACCTGACCCTGAGTGTGACAATCTTAAAACCCAAATAAGGATGTCCCCTTATTGCATTGCACCCTGTCTAACAGACTCAAGCCCACAGCTAACCGAATTACGGAATTATTCTCAAACTATACATTTACGGTGGGGAGCATTATTTACAATGACGTTATTTCTTATTTACAACGCAACCCAGGACCTGTGTTTTTTCTTTTTCTTTTTAGGGAACAAGAAAAAAGAAATTCCTGTTGGGAGGGAGGAGACAGCACGCATTGCATCGATGCACCAGTATCAATACCACCAAAGCACCCAAAAGCACCAAAAGCACCACAAAGCACCACAAAGCACCACTCGGTGCACAGTCACCATGGTTCTTAATAAACACAACAAAACAACCGGTGTTGGTCTTCTCTTTCTCTGCTGGGCCGATGTTCTTCCCGACGTCTTCTGGCTTCATGCGGCCTACTTGGAAATATAAAAAAAGCACAAACCGTGTCCATTTTTATTTAGGGCAACAGGGGCCAACTAAGGGTGGTCCACCTGTTTGGCATAGGTGCCACCTTACCGAGGTCCGCAAGCAAGATTCCCTGGCCACTATGGCCGGTCTCCAACAGAGGTGCCTTGCCCCAGAACCTGGGGTCCATCAAGTGGTACTTGGCCGCAGAACAGCGGTCCATAAAGTGGTACATCAACGCAATGCATGCTGGTTCTGGGAATCTCGTGCGCACAATGGCCACCTCACGCACGCTCCCCTCGGCACCCAATGGCGCACAGGTCCTCAAGTGGGAGACAAACGGGGGGAAGGCAAATGAGCGAGGGGTAAGGTCACAAGGGTACACGTCAATAAAGGCAATGCAGGGTGAAGTGCGTACGGAGAGCGAAGTGAGAAAAACTCGTCCCTACCGTACGTCACCCCCCCTGTCACCTACACTACCCTTGCCCTTACCCCATATTTACAACAATTTACACCTTTACAAATCCGTCGCTACTGTCACGTCTTCCCCTTATTTCCCCTACCAAATTCGTCTCCACAATCCCACTATCCAAAATTTGCCATCACCCAATTCGTCATCAATCCTCATAAGGAGGAAGAGATGGAACATCAAGCACAATGTCACACCCACGTCATGATGCGTCTCACAATCCAAACATTTGCATCGTAAAAAGTAATCAAAACATGGCATGGTGTGGAGTACCTGTCACCTCAGGTGAGTGGATGCAGATGGTGCGAGGAGATCCTTCTTCCTAACTATCCTCTGAATGACTTTAACACACTTTACACTACCCGGGGTCTTTCCCTGCCAATCCATTGGCCACTTACACTATGGGTTCTAAAAACCAATTCCCATTGACCAAACTGTGGTGCTTCTCAATTTGGGGTCTCACTCCCCCGATTCATCTCCCGGTGCCCTCGCACAATTTCTGGGCTGCGACGTGTAGCTCTCCCAGCAGGTCTACCCACCTGCACACCTCCACCACTGCAGTTGCCACCCGAGCTTACCTAGCTCCTCACTCTAACCTAACTAACTGGGGAAGGCCCTCTCGCACTCTCACCCCCTCAGTGCCCTCTCTGGCACGGGCTACCCGGGTCCGTCCTCCGGATCCTCGGGCCCCATCCACAACAACTACTACCGGCTCCCAGAGCCCACCTGCGGCCTCACCTGGCCGACATCCTCACAGTGGTGGAGTGCCCAAACCAACTACACACACTAACAGGCTACACGCCCAGCCATTTCCACAACACTAATGCACCCATCCAAAGACCATTCTTTCACCCGCACCACAGATGCCAATATCCAACCATAATTTACCTATACCCTCTACCTAACACTTACACTACCCGCCCCGGGTATCCGTGATGGGGGTCCACTCTTCCCCCATTCACACCTTTGCACCATCCACTCCACTCCACTATTTCCACCATACTCACTCCACGACCATCCATTCCAATACTCCATACCATTTATTCCATACACCTGTCCTCCATACCTGTTGTTGCACACCTGTGCACTCACACCTGGTGCCACCTGCACCCTCCTTTCTTCCTGGACCATTTGGTCAACACAACATGCAATCACCACTACTCCCTCATACACTGCTCCATTCACCTGTTCAGTTGCACACCTGTGCAATCACACCTGTTCAATCACACCTGTTCAATCCTCACACACACGGCATCATCTCAGCTAACTACTCCCCTCTGAAACTTGCGCTTCCCAGTCGTCCCTTTAAACTATTGCGCTCCCACGTCATTATCATCCACGCTAATCTACCTGCGTCCCCACTGCAGGTATCAGTCACTAACTAAACTTAACGTTACCTAATGTCATCTTCGCTAGATCCCTACACACGATATATCCTAACCCACCCGGGCTAGTTTTCACTGCCATCAACCCCATAAACTATAGCGCATTTGCCCCCCCTTACTGTGAGGGATGGTGGATTTGCCATCCCTCCACATCGGGGAGGTCCCACTATCAATTTTGCACATCCAAATTCCACAAATCAAAAATTTTCCATTTACTGCCAATTCTACCCACTATTATAAATTTCGTATCAAATCACTACTATCATCATCACAGTCCACTATATCCTAGCCTCGGTGCGTCGTGACATCATTAAACTCGGTTCGTAAAGCCGAGCAATGAATTCGGGTGGTTTGGTCGCCTGCAGGTTGAATCCGTCCGGCTTTCGGTTCAAGGGAGGTGGTTTGGTTGGACCGAGGCTCCACGCACCATCTCGGCGCGGCACCTTGCGGTCCCGGGCCCGATGGCTCAATCTCCCCCGGTCGGAACCCCATCCCCACGAGGGGGCACCGTACCGCTTCCTCCCACTCGCCCTTGAACCGGACCGGTCGCCTCGCCCGTCAAAGCCCGGACTCGACCGTGCGGGGCGGGGCCAAGCCCGAATCGGCAACGACGCTTCGAAGAGAAGCGACGCAGCATCGACCCGCGCCGGGCCTCGCACCCAACAAAGCACCCCACGCCCCGAGTGCTCGCATCGGCTATCCGTCGCCCTAACCGCTAACCCGGTTACCGTCGATGCTTCACTTGCATGCTTACAAGCATACGCTACCCCTTTCACCCTCACAAAACCTGGCGTTCCAACGCCGTCCGTACATTCCACCAACGCTCTCCCTGTTACACACCACACTTCTCGCGCACACTCTTGCGCACACTTTGGTCCACACCTCTCCTCCGTTACGTCCTCCGTAACACTCACATGGGCGTGCACTCTTGCATCCACCCACTAACGCGCTCGGATGGGCTCTCCCACACTCGCGCCATGACCAATTCAGGTGTGCTTTCTCGCACACGTTCCACCACCACCTTACTCTCCGTGTCACACTTCGTACACCCCGACGTGCATTCTCGCTCGCACTCGGTTTCACACTCGCGCTCCGATGTGCCCTCTCGCACCTGCGCCATCACCAACTCACTATTCGTGTCACACTCCGTACACCCCGACGTGCATTCTCGCTCGCACTCGGTTTCACACTCGCGCTCCGATGTGCCCTCTCGCACCTGCGCCATCACCAACTCACTATTCGTGTCACACTCCGTACACCCCGACGTGCATTCTCGCTCGCACTCGGTTTCACTCCCACACTTTATAACACACCCACTCGCCGACGCACACTTTTTCCTCCCACGCGTGCCATTTCCACTCACACGGGACCCTTCACCAACGCCCGGATGCTTCCTCGATCCCAAGCGCGCGAAAATTCTTTTGTCGCTAAACATCCTCCTGCAAAATCTACCCGCACAATATACAGCACGACTCACCTGGGGGATCCTTTTCTCCACACGAACCTGCAAACTTCCATTCGGGTTAAGCCCAGCATCGTGATGTGAGCAGGGACTTTGTACATAATCCATTTCTCCCTGCAATTCCCGGGCTACCTCCGTCATCTCTTCAATTTTAATTCCCAGCACTGCTTTTTCTTTATTAACCTCGGCGACCGCTGGCTTTAATAAAACACCCTCTACCTCATCGGTCGCTGGCTTTTCCAAACCCCGTGTCGCGATTTCTACCCCCGTCATTGTACCCGCGCTTTTCTCCGCTTCGCTCAACCAGCGCTTCTCGACCCGCTTTACCTCCTCGTGCACCCCTGGGACCCTTTCGCCCAACTTGCGGTCTCTGTCCCTCTGCTCCCTTTCCTCCCTATCGGCCCTCATTACCCCTATCATTCTGCTTTCCATTCGTTCCATAATGTCGTTTTCTCTCTGCATTTCCACCATGAATTGGGCCATGAAGGCTTGCATTTGGGCCACCGTTGGTAGTACCAAGGGTGCGGCCGCAGCTGCCCCAACCTCGTGCGCAAGAGCGCCATTTTGTGCGCCTGATACACCCTCAACCACCTCATTGCTCTCCTCCTCCCTTTCTTCCCCTAAGTCCTGGGTTACCCCTAACCCGTCTATCTCCCCCACCGACATCCGATCGCCTTGATTGTCCATGGCGCGATCTCAAAATTCGGGTTTTATAAAACAAAACAATTTCGGCAGCTCGTAATTTTGACCAAATTTTTTTTTTTCTCTACCTGTTTTAAAATTTTGGTTCGGGCTTCGAATCCCACTCCCAGACACCAATTGTTACAGACGCGGTTTTGATGTTATGATGGGCCGAGCGGATGGTCCAACCGCGACCTAACAGGATCCCCAATTGGCCCGATTCCACCCGACGTTGACCAGATCGCACCGCAGATATTCAATCGGGAAACCTCTAAAGCGACCGAAAGAGAAGGAAAAAGAGAAGAAGACAGAGTACGGAGGAAGAACAGATTTATTATACACACACAAGCAAAAAGAAAGAGCGACCAAAATTATTTACAGCAATGGATGGAAGAAGCAGTCACACAGTGCATCGTTAGCTTATCCTATTCAATTTACTTAACCCCAGGACAACGAGTAGGACAGACGACGTTCACACTTACACGGGGGATATTGCAGGCAGGGATGGCTTGAGGTGGATTGCTGGAGAGGGAGGCAGGGTCGGAGGCAGCAGCTCTCAATTCCTCGCGGTTTTGGCGGGAAAACCCTCCGTCGCGTATCCGCTGCTGTAGACGTCACGCGCTGGCTCGGTCACACCTGCTCCTCTCCTTCTGGTGGAGCCGTCTCCCTCCTCTCAGTGCGTCTCTCCAATGCTGGTTTCCTCTCTGAGTACCTCTCCTCTTTGGCTTGGAGCGTCTCGCATCTCACCGCTCACAGCTCAGCTCGTATGTCACCTCTTCGCTCATCTGGTGAAGCAGTCCCTTCCAGTCCCCTTTATCACTCCGGGCGGAATCAAGCCGCCGGCTGCGAGGGCACGCCTACCGGGTCGCTAACCGCGGTGCTGGTTGGCCAAGTGGGGTTGGCTCACTCCTCCCCTCTATGACGAGGTGGAGACACGCCTTTCTTCTCCGAGATTAGCACATGGGCAATGGCGGCTTGCGGGATTGAACACCACTCGCACCCCTTTTGAAAGGAACTTTGGAGAGCGGAGATGTTTGGGGCAATTGAAAGGGCCTACGCTTATTTTGTTTGATACAATGCAAAGTCAATCTAGTGGGAAACACATATTTAGCCTACATAGAATAAGGAAATACACTATTTAAAAAGATATATCGTGGCCTGTGTGTAAGTTGCATGGAATTAACTAGGAGGACGGCTGCGACCATTATTTACATTACGAGGGTGTTACACATAACAAAACCATACTTTTTACATTCGTTACACTTCCTCCAAAATTGTTACACTTCTCAAAAACCGTTACACTTCTCAAATTCGTTACACTTCTCAAAACCGTTACAATATGTATATATATATATATATATATGTTTTTTTTGGGGCTCAACTTTGAAAATTTGAGGAAAAATTTTTTTGGGGCTTTGCTCAAGGGCATAATTTTTTTTATAAACAGGAATTAAATTGGGGCTTAACTCAAGCGTATATATATATATATATATATATATATATATATATGTATATATATATATATACAGTGAAACCTTGACTTACGAGTGCACCAACTTACGAGTTTTCCGAGATACGAGCCGTCGCTCGGGCGGTTTATTGCTTTGAGATGCGAGCCGAGATCTGAGTTACGAGCTTACGCCACCCGCCACCAAGTGGGTTCCGGTCACGTGGTTATCTTGCCGTGCAAGCATCTCTGCCGTATATCGCTGCTGCTTTGTTTTCGCATTTTGGTTATTTTGGAAATTTTCTTAGTTTTAACCATGGGTCCTAAGAAATTGAGTGCCAAGGGCAGTACTGAGAAGAAGAAGAGGATGATGTGCTTGGATATAAAACACGCAATCGTCGAACAACATGAGCGAGGTGTGCGTGTTGTCGACTTGGCGAGGCAGTACGATCGTAGTACTTCTACGATATGTACGATTTTGAAGCAGAAGGAGTCGATAAAGGCTATAACGCCAGCCAAGGGCGTTACGATTATTTCAAAGCTCCGGACCTCTATCCATGAAGAGATGGAGAAGTTGTTGTTTGTGTGGTTGACGGAGAAGCAGCTTGCAGGAGATACCGTGACCGAGAGCATCATCTGTGAGTAGGCCTGAGACATTTACGGGGATTTGGTGCAGCAGACGGCGGGAACATCAACGGACGAGGCATCGGAAGAGTCATTCAAAGCCAGTCGGGGATGGTTTGATGATTTTAAGAAGAGGACCGGCATTCACTCCGTCGTCAGGCATGGTGAGGCAGCAAGCTCGGATGTGAAGGCAGCTGAAGATTTTATTATAACTTTTGCCGAACTGATACAAGCCGAAGGATACATCCCCCAGCAAATCTTCAACTGTGACGAGACAGGGCTCTTCTGGAAAAAGATGCCGAGGAGGACGTATATAACGGCAGAGGAGAAGAGCATGCCAGGCCACAACTTGTTCAGAGTGCCGGCGATAGCTCGCCTTCTCTTTGTGGAAGACACGGTGATTTATTTTTTTTATTTTTTTTTGTATGCAAGATCGAGGCTCGTGAAAGAGCTAACATTAATCACACAAAAAGACAAACCGACACACAAAACACAAAAAACAAGGGGAGCGGCAGACAATATGGGGAGAGAGGGGGAAGGACACAAACACAACATTTGAGAGCAGGGACATCGGGAGGACTTGGGGGGAGGTGGGAGAGGAATAAAACATATGAACACTGCAAGGACTCTGGGGTGAATTACCGGGGGTAGAAAAGATCAAGGTTTTCGATGGGTCATTGATGAGGTCATTTCGATGAGGTCATTGATGAAGACCAGAAATAGCACAGGGCCCAGAACACTACCAGAACACCACAGATCCTCATTTCGATGAGGTCATTGATGAAGACCAGAAATAGCACAGGGCCCAGAACACTACACAGATCCTTAACATCCAACAACTAATGGGACGCAAACGGGGCGCCCAGTTTAGCGGTACACACATTGATGAATCACCCTGCCTGTGAAACACCGACATGACAGGTTATAGCTGGGTTCGGGATTCAAACCCAGGCTGGACAGTTTAGAGTCAAGTGTGCGTACCTCCAGTCCAGGCCATCCTGCCAACTTGTATGCTGCATACAGGTGAAATATAAAGCGCGAGATATTTTTATATATACTGTATATTTAAAAAAAAATTGGTGTGGTTTTTGGGGGGCTGGAACGGATTAATAGCATTTCAATGCATTTTAATGGGGAAATTTAATTTGAGAAACGAGCAAATTGAGTTACGAGCTCGGTCACAGAACGAATTAAACTCGTAAGTCAAGGTTTCACTGTATATATATATATATATATATATATATATATATATAAATATATATATATATATATATATATATATATATATAATTAGTGCTCCAACCAATGACAAATGCTGTGATGTCACTACTACAACGTCCACACTGTCTGTGAAGCACAATAACTGATGCAAGTGATGCATACACTATAGTTTATAGTACTATATAGTACACTATAGTATATAGTATATATATATATATAATACACACACACACACACACACACGTACACACATTGTCGGACCCCAACATTTGCTAGGGATACGTTCCTGGAAGGTGCCACAAATGTCGAATCCGTGAATGTGGGGGCATTGTTTGAATAGGGTTTGGGGGATGGGTTTTTTATTGTTTTTATTTATATTTTTACTCTGCATGGTCTAGGCCCTTTGAAGAGCTATGACACAGAACATATCAAGATACACAATAACAAAGGGAACTGCAGGAGAAAGGGGAAACCAAAAACATCAGGGCGGAGGGAGAAAATAGACGGAGATGGACAAACAAGAGATGCAGGTAACGATGAGGGGTAAGGGAGAACGCAAACAGAGGACAAGATGGATAAATAAGCAAAAAATTTGGGAGGGTGGGGGTGGTTTAACAGGTGTTGAAAAGATCATGGTTTTGGATGGGGGATGACATGAGATGGTGGTCACAAACTGTCTTGAAGACCTGGAGGGAAGAATGAAATTGAAGAGAGTATAGAAGGTGGTTCCACAGGTGGGAAAAAGAGGAATAAATGAGTTGATGTGAGCAGTGATCCTGAATTTAGGCAGATTCACTAGGAGGGGTTTGCTGGTGGACCGCCTGCATCCTACAGATACCAGAGGGGGCCAAAACATGGAGATGGCAGAGGGTGCAGGTCTTGAAATGCACCACCTGGTTTTAGAGAAAGGAGGCAAGTTTGAAAGCTCATTCTTGAGATTGGACAAATGTTGTTTTCTAGCTCTCCAGAGAGTAGTCACACTTGTTGTGAGCTTTGTGTAATGATCTGAGGTTGTCTTCAATTGGATTTTCCTTCCAGGAGGCTGTTGTGAAAGGAAATTAATTGCGTACGTAATTTGTGTAAAAAACAAACAAAAAAAAACACCTTTAGAGGCCATTTTTTCCCGCAAAGCGGGGGTTGGCCGTTTTCGGGCACCGTGGTTGTTGTTTTTGTTGGTCCCCTTTTTGAAGCAATGTTTTACGGCCGGATGCCCTTCCTGCCGCCAACCCTTTTTGTCGCCTTTTATCCCTGTTGCATGACGTGCTCTACACCTGGAGCGCAATAATTAAAACAAGAAAAAGAGTAAGTTAAGTGGATTTCCTTGAGCCTCCACCTGATGTTTACAGACACTTAAGTTTTAATTGCGTTCATAAATACATATATTAATCAGCTATAATTGTGTTCTATTGTATTTACTCAGAGCTTTTCATTGACAGGTCATAAATAAAGCTAAAGGCAAATGGTTGCTGCAGGAACCTGCCTGCTCGGAAAAGCTTCACGCGTTTGTAACTCTTATCTTAGGGAAATGAAGGCCAAATCCCTGTTGTATGACGTGCTCTACACCTGGAGCGCAATAATTAAAACAAGAAAAAGAGCAATCAGAGATTGCAAACCCTTGCCAGGATGTATTTTCAGTGGTTTTTAAGGCTTTTGTGTTAAAACAAATATGGCGGCCGAACCATGTGACCGATGACGTCATCATTATTTTTTTCTAAACTAATTTATTCCTAGATTATGCTCAAGAAATTTCATCTTGATCGGATGAAGTTTTGTACTTGTCGAATTATGATGTCATAATGGAGGCACCTATGACATCATCATTAACATATTTTATTCCCCATGGAGAGTTCTTTACAATGAGCCATGTCTCAATTTTTTCTATTCAGCGCTTTCCGAGATATAGAGGTGCAAAGTTTTTCGAATTTTTTCCAAGATGGCGGCCGAACCACGTGACCTATGGCGTCATAATTATTTAAAAATTCTACAGGTTGAGTTGCACCTAGGGTGAAAATTTCCTGTCAATCGGACCAACGGTTGCAGAGAAAATCATATTTATTCTGTGTGGACAAATAGACAAACAGACAAACAAACAGACAAACAAACGGACTCAAATGCAATACCCTCTCCTCTGGCGAGGGTAAAAAAATTACAAAGCATACTGTGTTTTCCAAAGTACTGTCTATGAGTTCGTAAAACGTTAACCGTATACTCAAAAGGTTTAAACTATAGAATAAAACACTTATTATTCGTAAGTTTGTACAAATATATCGTGTCGTTCTGAAGTTACATTAAAAGTGTGAACATTTCTATGAGATTAAGCAGTCGTCCTCCCACTGGAGAAGAGATAGTTGCCTTGCAACTGGGCTGGAGAAATACCGTTCACTGGAGAATCAAATGAATTGCACACTTTCTTTCAAGTCAACACAATTGTGGGTTATGGGAATGTTCTGAGACAAAATGGGAAATGTATTATGTTATAACTGTATGCTTCACAATAACTGAGAATTGTATTTTCTGTAACACAAAACCTCTCCCAAGATGAAAGGAATGGACAAAACCAGATTGCCTTCATCATGCTTGAATCTCTTGCAACCTTTCTTATCTCGTTCCCCCCTTCCTCTCTCTCCTCCCCTCAGCCCAGCACCATTCTCTTTTTCTTCACAAGTATAAGAAGGGCTGTGCTGCACAAATGCTTCAGGATTTTGCTTAGGAACTGTTGTGTTTGTGTGTTTGTGTGTGTATGTGCGTGCGTGTGTGTGTGTGTGTGTTCTTTTTGGATTTGGATTCGTGCCAAATGGTTTTCTGTATTCCTTGATGTATATCTTCCTTGTAACCTAAGCACAGTCCTCCACGTTTCATTAAAAATCAGTCAATTATCTTAAGCAGTTTGGACATTAATTATTTTGAGTCTTCTATATATCATTTAAGGCTAAATTAATTAGTTCCACAACAAGGCCAATGCGAGTTGTTTTAAAGCAACTGCCTCACCACAGGATTCGGAGTACCAAGAACTGGAGGACGGGTAAGATAATTGAAGATGAGATGGGATGAATCTGTGCTTAAGAGAGAGCAGCTTTCTGTAGAAGAATTCTACTTATTACATAGAGCTGAGCAAAACTGTGGGTGGGAGTCGGCTACCTGATGGAACGAATTAATGGGGCACAACTTCCCACCTATTTATTACATATATCGCTTACATATTACATATTCGCAATGCCGAACCAATGAAGGAAAAGACAACTGGGCAGGTTTGAACCAGTTTGCCAATGTAAAGCACGTATTTACAAGCGCCACATCAAGTATTTACAGGGAGGCAAAGACACACAAGAGCAGTGTTACCCCTAGCACAGAATATCCCGTTACACCGTCTTATTTATCTAGGGACGGACAGGTGTACCTGCCTCACACATTCCAGGAAAGGAGAGAAAAAGACAGAAAAAAAAATTGGGGAGCATTAAAGAAGAAAGGTGCATCCAATCAAAAGGGAAATGATATCTACTCTGCTTGATTTTTTTTTCTTTGAAATTTAAATTTTAAAATAAGCAAGAACAGACTTGGTCTCGGGCTACGTTTCACCCTCTTCCCAGCAAGCTTCCCGAGTCGAAAAGGACCAGCGTCTCGGAACTTGTCCGCTTTTATTACCTCCACCACTGAAGGTGGATGGAGGTTATGTTTTCACCCCTGTCTGTTTGTTTGTTTGTCTTTTGTGAACAAGATATCTCAAAAAGTTGTGGACAGATTCGGACGAAATTTGGCAGCGAGGTAGTGCATGTGACCCAGACGAAATGATTCGATTTGGTGAAGATTCGAATTCGGATCCGGCTACTAGAATTTTTAAAGTGATTCTTCACCATTGGGGAGATCGGGCCAAAAGCGATATATAGCAGGATATCTCAAGAAGGTGTGGACGGATTTGGACGAAACTTCGTGGACATGTTGGATGTGTGACAAGGAAGAATCGATTCTATTTTGGTGAAGATCTGAGTATGGATTCGGATATGACAGTTATTTAATTGTTTAAGTGATTCTTCACCATTGAGTGATATGGCCAACTCGGCGGAGGTATGCTCTCTACTGAGTGCCGTTCTCGTTCCCAATGTGTCTGTGCATGTTTTCATGTTCAATGTGTTAGCTCTTACACGAGCCTCGATTCTGTCTACAAAAATAAGAAGAAAAAAAGTGAACTTTCATTTCCGGTTACGTGCTGGTGCGTGAGGTCAATGGATGAGGTTTTTTTTAAATTTTGCCAAACCTCAAGGAAATGAACGTCAAATCGTCAAAATAAATTAAGATTGAAAAAAATGCAATTCCAACCACCCCGATCTTACACCATATATACAGTATATATTGGAAAAAATGATTCCTCTGACTGAATACGGAATACGTCATGACATTGATGTCGTGCGCATAAGTAAGCAAACACGTCACCTCCAATCTAGGATGGCCTCCGTGAGTTACTTAGGTCTTTAAAGACCGAGATTTTCGTTTGGGACACTATATTCACAGTAGTAAATATTCTTGGATAAAATATTGATATTCGCCATTTGGTTACACTTAACCAGGTTACACTTAAAAGTGATTACAAATCACTACCAAATAACCAGTCCATATGGATGGGTTAATTACCTCCACCACCAAAGGTGGATGGAGGTTATGTTTTCACCCCTGTCTGTTTGTCTGTTTGTTACTTGCGAAAATCTAAGATTTTTCCAAATACTACCAAATAACCGTCTTGTGGGTTATTCTGTCTGTCTGTCGGTCTATGTCAGTCGCCTACAGGTCACAATTTTCAACTGATCTTCACGAAACTTCACCAAATGATAGAGTTTGTTATAAGCAAGAAGCCTATTGTTTTTGGGGTAAAAAAACGTCAATAGGCCAAAGGTCACCAAATTTGTCATATTTCTAAAATGCGCAATTTTCATCCGATTGACTTGAAATTTGAAGAGGATTTGCATATCTGGTCACTGAATTCAACCCCCCAACTATTTTTGAGGTCAATATAGGCCAAAAGGTCAACATAGGCCAAGTCTCTAAAATCCTCAATTTCATCCAATTGACTTGAAATTTGAAGAGGATTTGCATATCTGGACGCTGAATTCAACCCCCCAACTATTTTTGAGGTCAATATAGGCCAAAAGGTCAAGATAGGCCAAGTTTCTAAAATCCTCAATTTTCATCCGATTGACTTGAAATTTGAAGAGGATTTGCATATCTGGACGCTGAATTCAACCCCCAACTATTTTTGAGGTCAACATAGGCCAAAAGGTCAACATAGGCCAAGTCTCTAAAATCCTCAATTTCATCCAATTGACTTGAAATTTGAAGAGGATTTGCATATCTGGACGCTGAATTCAACCCCCAACTAATTGTGAGGTCAACATAGGCCAAAAGGTCAACATAGGCCAGATTTCTAAAATCCTCAATTTTCATCTGATTGACTTGAAATTTTAAGAGTATTTGCATATCTGGACACTGAATTCAACTACCAAGTATTTTTTAAGGTCAACATAGGCCAAAAGGTCAACATAGGCCAAAAGGTCAACATAGGCCAAGTTTCTAAAATCATCAATTTTCATCCGATTAACTTAAAATTTGAAGAGGATTTGCATACCAGGTCACTGAATTCAACCCCCAAATAATTTTGAGGTCAACATAGGCCAAAAGGTGATCGCTGAATTAACACCAGGGGGGTTGACTCAGCCTGTCATCCTTCCGAGGTCAACAAATTGAGTACCAGTTCACTGGTAATTCCCTGTGTGGACCAACAGGGTTGGCGACAGGAAGGGCATCCGGCCATAAAACATTGCTTCAAAAAGGCGACCACAGTGCTCAAAAATGGCCAACCCCTGCTCGGTGGGGAAAAATGGCCTCGAAAGGTGGTAATAAAAAATAAAAAAATAGGCCAAAAGGTCAACGTAGACCGAATTTCTAAAATCCTCAATTTTCATCTGCTTGACTCGCAATTTTAAGAGAATTTGCATATCTGGACATGGAATTCAACCACCAAGTATTTTTTTGGGTCATCATCGGGCAACAACTTATTTTAGGGATTTCGCAAGTATCGTGCTATGCACGACATATTTCTTGTTTGTCTGTTTGTTTGTGAACAAGATATCTCAAAAGGTTGTGGACTGATTCGGACTAAATTTGGCAGAGAGGTGTGACAAGGACGAAATGTTTACATTTTGGTGAAGATCCGGGTAGTATAATTTTTTAAGTGATTCCTCACCATTGGGAGACAAGGCCAAAAACGATAAATAGCAGGATATCTCAAAAAGTTGTGGATGGATTTGGACGAAACTTGGTGGAGAGGTTGGGTGTGTGACAAGGACAAATAGTTTCCGTTTTGGTGAAGATTTGAATATGGATTTGGATACGAGGATTATTTAATTTTTAGGTGATTCTTCACCATTGAGAGATCGGGCGAAAAGCGATATATAACATGATATTTAATAAAGTTGTGGACGAGTTATGACTAAACTTGGTGGACCAGGTGGTTAGTTGACAAAAACAAGGCGATTTGATTTTGGTTCAGGTCCGAATCCTGATCCGGCCTATCAGTGGGATACAAAACATAAACTGTTCAGCCTGGCGGAGGTACCCTACCGAGTGCCCTTCTTGTTTCCCCCATGTTAATGATGTATATGGTGCATTGGAAGGGACTATAGGTATGCTCTCCTTCTGTCTTTACATCTGTCTGTCCGTCTGTCCATCCTACCTCTGGTTTTCCAGACTTTTTTCCATACCCTTTAACATATTCAACAGAAACTTGGTTTATGGCTTGGCTTTCCAAACTTTTTTTTCCATACACTTTCACATATTCAGCTTAAACTTGGTGCAGAGCTTTATTATGATAAGATACAGAAACTGCAACTTAGTCTGTATCTTTGCATACCTAAAACAATTTGTCTTGGTGTATATGGCTCAAAATTGCTGAGTGCTTGGAACAAGAACTTTCATTGGGATCAGTAGGCGATACTTATTGCAAAGCAATTCTCTCTCTTGCTATGACCTGTAATACCAGCTTTCACCAGGTGGTGCTATATGAAATACAATATATTTGCAGAGAGAGATTTGCATCTCCCCCACCCCGATCCACATGTTGTTTTTTTTTACTGTCAAAAACCAACCAGCACCCCCACCCGAGTACAACCACTATTTTTCATCTCATTCCGTTCAACAGTTTAGGAATGCATAGAAGTCAAACAAACAAGCAAGCAAACAAACGCTTCTCTAATTATATACTGTATCATACAATTGAAGCTTTGCCAATAACCTGAAGTGGGCGAGGCCGATCATTCATGAGCCAGTCGCGTCTTCGTTTGTTGGGCACAATTGGATGAGGGTCCGCTCCAAAATGACAATGGAAACAAGTATCGGCATTAGACCCCCAGTCCAGCAACAACTTCAGCATGCACAGACCCCTGGTGGAACAGTGGACTAAGATGATTAACTTGTAATGGTCATTTGGTGTTCCCATCCCAACAAAGCTCATTGTGCTGGGATCCCAGGTTCAAATCCCATTTTGGGGAAGGTTGCTCAATGTGGAATGGCATTCTCGGCAGGGCATTGCAATGATTCATTCTCATAATATTTATAACTTGAACAAATGATGACAGCTTGCACATTAATGAGCCCATTCAATGAAAATTGTGGATTTCTTAGACTCAACAAACCAACAATAGACCATGGGCATAAGGGTCTCTGGCCAGCTTTTGGTTTGTTGTCACAAGGGATGGCTTCCTGCCATTAATAATATTAAGTGATTATGTGATAAAGGGTCATTTTGTGATAAAGGGTCATTATGTGATAAAGGGTCATTATGTGATAAAGGGTCATTATGTGATGAAGGGCCATTATGTGATAAAGGGTCATTATGTGATAAAGGGTCATTATGTGATAAAGGGTCATTCATGTGATAAATGCCATAATTAGATAAAGGGTGCGAAGGTGTCGGGGTTTATCTGTAAATGGAGATGGCAAACCTGGCAGCAAAGAAGAAGGGTGTCGGGAATGTCATTGGTAGAGATGGTAAACTGGGGTCTAATGAAGCCCCGTAGGTCAGGAGCAAACGTGCGAGGGATATATCCTGCATTTGCACAGCCACAAGCAATGGCCGCAAAAAATCCCGCTCTGGATCTGCACCAGCTTCGAGTAGGATTTGCGCAGCATCAAGATCCCCATTTGCTACGGCGAAATAGAGCGGTGTGGAGCGACGGTCCTCGTAGAGGTTTGAGCGCTCGGCCGAGAGCTCTGCATTGACACAGTAACCATGATTGATAAGCATTTCCATGATGTCGTGGTGTCCATGTTCTGTGGCCAGGTGCAATGGGCTGATTCCACTGCGCTTGACACGTACCTTGCTCGTCTTTGGCAATAGCATACACACGATGCTGCACACTCACACAGATACGCATACTATAAGGAAAATAAATCAATATACACATGTACCCGGGGTGATGGTGGGTGGGGGGGTGGTGGGCGGGGGGGGGGGGGTGTGGGGGGGGGGGGGGGTGAGGGAGGAGGCAGGAGGGGAAGGGGTGATATACTACATATACATCTTTTGGGGGGAGGGGTGGCTTTGACAGGCCTCTCCGTTTTGGGGGAGGGGGGAAGGGAAGAAGGAAATATTTTCCTGTGCAACGAGTGCTTCATAACCTCAGGGTTGCACAGGTACAAAAGGAAATTGTAATACCTTCTGCCACCATCACCAGGTGGCGCTACATGGTGCACATTTACATAGAGAATTTTCACTCCTCTCCCGGTTCCCCATGCTCCTGAATGAGGCCGCAGCCACGTAGCCTATGTTACCCCCAGACAAAGTTGTATTTGTATTTGTACCCCGGGTAAAGTATAAAAGCACAGGTTGATGGTTGATCAGAGTAATGATGGCAATGTACAAAAGAGCGCGCACAGCTGTAAGGACGAAGGACGGGAACAGTGGTGAGTTTGAGGTGAAGGTGGGAGTGCATCAGGGGTCGGTACAAAGTCCACTACTATTTGTAGCTGTGATGGAGGTGCTGGCTCAGAACATAAAGGAGGGTTTACCGTGGGAGTTGTTGTATGCAGATGATCTGGTGTTGATTGCAGAAAGTATGGATGGACTGAAGGAAAAGATGAACAAGTGGAAGGAATGTATGGAGACAAAAGGTCAGAAGGTGAATATCGTAAAGACGAAGGTGATGGCAAGTGGTAAAGCATGTGGTGAGGTGGAAAGAACTGGGAAGTGGCCATGTGCTGTGTGCAGGAAGGGTGTCGGAGTGAATTCCATTCAATGTACAATGTGCGCTGAGTGGGTTCATCAAAAAAACAGTGGTTTGAGAGGGTCATTAACCAGTGTGGCAGCTACATTCAAATGTAAGGTGTGCACAGAGGGAGATGCAGATGGAGGAAATGTTGAGTTGGATCTTGGAGACGGCGTGAAGCTGGAAGGTGTGAAAACATTTTGCTACCTCGGAGACATGCTGAATGGAGAAGGTGGATCAGACTCGGCAATGGTTGCTAAAGTGAGATGTGCATGGAAGAAGTTTCGGGAACTGAGTGGCGTGCTGATGATGAGGGGAGTGTCGTTGAAGCTGAAGGGAAAGGTGTATGCTGCATGTGTGAGAAGTGTTATGATTTATGGGAGTAAGACATGGGTAATGAACGTAGAGCAGCAACGAAGGTTGGAAAGGGTGGAAATGCGAATGGTTCGATGGATGTGTGGAGTGTCGTTGAGAGAGAGGAAGACAAATGATGAATTGCGAAAGATGATGGGAATATTGCCTGTGATTGATGCTGTGAAGAGGAACAGGTTGAGATGGTTTGGTCATGTGTTGAGGAAGGATGAAAGTGACTGGTTGAGAACAGTGATGGAAATGAATGTAGAAGGAAGTAGAGGACGGGTAAGACCGAGAAAGACTTGGCTAAAGATGGTGGAAGAAGAAATGTGGGCAAGGGGGTTAACAAGGATAGATGCAGAAAATAGGGCAAAATGGAGAAGATTGTCATGCGGACCGCAAGGCTAACCCCCGCTCTAGCAGGGAAAATGGCCTTTAAAATGCATGTTGTTGTTGTTGTTTGTAAAGTATAAAAGCGTTTATAGCTGGTGTACCCAGCGTTGCTCAAGTGAAAAATAAACATTAACATATTTGAAATGAGGGCAAATATAATGGAAAAGCAATGACATCCAAATCAGAATCCATCACAAATGTCAAATCATCATTTTACCTTTTTGTTGAATATATTCTGGTGAATGGTGCCATTCATCACGTTTCTGAGTTGAGTATGATGACGTTCACAAAGAAGAAGAAGCCTTACCACCAACTTCGACCGCTTCCGGAATTGTTTTATTATTTGTTTTCAAATGTCTGGTGATTGTTTTGTATTTATTTATGCAAATGTGTACTTGTATATAATTGACATTAATCAAAAAGGCTTAGGCGCTATAGAGCGATTTATTATTATTACATTATTATTATTATTTATTTATTTATTTTTAATCCAAAAAGAAACGTACTTTTTTTTTCAAAAATGTTTTTTTTGTTTTTGCCTAAAACAAGCCCAATCACTCACTGATGAACTTCTGAAAGTTTGACGAAGACCCGTTCAGCCATCTCTGAGAAAAATGGGGACACAGACACAGACCAACGGCTGTCTTATATAGTAGATATATGTATACACATGTATTGAAGGAGCCGTGTCCGTGTAACAATTTTTAACACTGAAAAAGAAAGAAGTTTTGAACTTGGCTTTGTCTGAGATCAAACCACATCCACTTGCTTACAAGTCAGCAACTTTAATCACTCAGCCACTGTGACTTTTATATGATAAATATCAGTTTATTATTATGATTATTATTATTATTATTATTATTATTATTATTATTATTATTATTATTATTATTATTATTATTATTATTATTATTATTAAAGTTAAGGTCACACACAGTCAGTCATGGCTGTTGTCTACCGCCCTCCCAAACCACACCCATCATTCCTGTCTGACTTCTCCTACTTTCTGACCCAGCTATGTTCCCTCTCCCCCTCAATCCTCCTCCTTGGTGATTTCAATATCCACATGGACTCCACTGACTCCACGCTAACCACTGACTTCACTGATTTACTCACCTGCTTTAACCTCACTCAACATGTCAACTTTCCTACCCATAACCGTGGTCACATTTTGGACCTTGTCTGCTCTACTGGACTAATTTTGCACCATCTCTCTGGCTCCGACCTCACTCTCTCTGACCACCTAGCCATCACTCTGACCATCAACATCCCCACCCCAGCACCAAGGCATTATCGCACTATCAACTTCCGTAAGCTAAACGCTCTTTCACCTGCCTCATTCTCATCGACCCTCTCTGAAAAAATGTCCACTTCTCCCTTCGTTGACCTCCACACCCCTTCTGACCTCACTGACTACTACAACCACACTCTCTCCTCCTGCCTTGACCAACTTGTGCCTATAAAAACCAAAACAGTTTCTTTCACCCATTCTGCTCCCTGGTTTACCCCTGAACTCCGCCTGATGAAAACTCGTGCTCGCCAACTTGAAAGACTCCGCAATAAAACAGGTCTCACAGTTCACTCCCAGGCCTACAAGGACCACATACAACACTATAAAGATGCCCTCTCCCGCGCCCGCTCCGCCTACTACTCTCAAATTATCCACTCTGGCTCCGGAAACCCAAAAGCACTCTTCTCTACAATAAACAAACTCCTCAGCCCCCTGAACACCACCACCCAGTCATTCACAATAGACAACTGCATCTCCTTCCTTTCATTCTTCCAACGCAAAATTGAAAACATCTACAACAGCTTGACCACCGCCGCACCCGCTCCCCCTCAAACCACCTGCCCCCCCTTATCCTGCCATCCCCTGTCTCAATTCTCCCCAGTCTCCCCTACTGACCTCTCTGAACTCCTCATCGGAATGAAAACTGCCACCTGCACTCTTGACCCCATCCCCTCCAGCTTTGTCAAGGCCTCCCTTCCTGCTCTCTCTCCACTTATCATTGCAACAATAAACTCCTCCCTGTCTACAGGCATCGTCCCACCATCCCTCAAAATTGCTGCTGTTACCCCCATTCTGAAAAAACCTGGACTAAACCCTGACACCCTAAATAACTTCAGACCCATCTCCAACCTACCCTTTCTGTCAAAGGTTTTGGAACGCGCTGTAGCCACTCAACTCAAACATCACCTCTCTGCCAATAACCTGTATGAAACATTCCAATCCGGATTCCGCTCCAACCACAGTACTGAAACTGCTCTCCTCAAAATCACCAACGACCTTCTCCTCTCCTCTGACGCTGGCAACCTCAACATTCTCATCCTCCTCGACCTCAGCGCCGCCTTTGACACCATCGATCACACCATCCTCCTCACCCGACTTGAAACCACCTTTAACATTACCGGCACTGCCCTCTCTTGGATTAAATCATACCTCTCTGACAGACGTCAGTTCATCTCCATCAATAACTGCAAATCCCCCACTGCTCCCCTCCCCCAAGGTGTCCCCCAAGGTTCAGTTCTTGGCCCCCTCCTCTTCATCCTTTACCTGTCCCCCCTCGGTCACTTAATCCGCCGTCATGGTCTCCAATTCCACTGCTTCGCCGATGACATCCAGCTTTTCATCTCCACCAAGTCCATCTCCACTGCCACCCACTCTATCCTGACAAACTGCATCACTGAAATAAAATCCTGGCTTCAAATTAACTTCCTCAAACTTAACTGTGATAAATCTGAAATAATCATCATTGGCCCAAAAACGCTCACCAAGTCCACCCATAACTTTGCCCTCAACATCGACGGTTTCCCAGTATCCACCTCCCCTCACATCCGGAATCTTGGCATCATCTTTGACCAAACCCTCTCCTTCGACAAATACACTAAACAGATCACAAAGACAGCCTTCTTTCACCTGAAAAACATCGCCCGTCTCCGTCCATCCCTCTCCTCCGTGGCTGCAGAAACCCTCATCCACGCCTTCATCACTTCCCGTCTGGACTACTGCAATAGCCTCCTTTATGGTTCACCCTCAACAATCACCAATAAACTCCAATACATTCATAACTCCGCTGCCCGTCTACTCACCCATTCCCGGACCCGTGACCACATCACCCCCGTCCTTTACAAGCTTCACTGGCTCCCCATCTCCCAGAGAATCCAGTACAAAATCCTCCTCTTGACCGACAAAGCCCTCCATAACCTGGCCCCATCCTACCTGGCTGACCTCCTCTCCAGACACACTCCCACCCGCAACCTCCGCTTTGCTGGTACCAACCTCCTGACCCCCCCCATCCGGACCAAATTTAGATCCTGGGGGGACAGGGCCTTCTCCATCGCTGCTCCCACCCTCTGGAACTCGCTACCTCACACCATCAGAGACTCCTCCTCACTCACCACATTCAAAACATCACTCAAGACCCACCTGTTCAACACTGCATTCAACATTTAACCCACAGCATCTAACCCCTGACTATCTCCTCTCCTTCTCCCTCCTTTGTGCTTTGAATATTTCCCTATTGATTCTTCTTTTTTTGCAATTGTCTTTATGTTTTGCTATGCATTATGTTTTGCACTCTGTCAAAGCGTCTTTGGGCTTCCTGAAAAGCGCTATATAAAATAAATGCATTATTATTATTATTATTATTATTATTATTAAGAGCCCATCTTTACGGATTGGCGGAAGAGGAGACAAGAATAGAGCAGCGCTGTGAAACACTCAAACAAACAAACAAACACATACATTGTGAATTATGTGTAAAATGATAAATAAATGTAAAAAAAGAAAAAGAAAAAAGTATATGGAAGGAGCGTGCAAACGACAACAACGTGTTCTGCAACTATCGGGGACACCTATTCACGGTGGTTGTACCCCCCAACGCAAGTCGGGGGCCAAATCTTCCCCATTCTTCCCTGCTGCCTGGATTTGTCAGGGCAGCGCGGTCATGGTCAGAGTGCAGATCAGTCGCCATGGACCGGCCCTTTCCCTCTTGTCTTTGTCTCTTGTCTTTGTCTCTTTTCTCTCTCTCTCTCTCTCTCTCTCTCTCTCTCTCTCTCTCTCTCTCTCTAACTCTCTCTCTAACTCTCTCTCTAACTCTCTCTCTAACTCTGTCATGGCCCTGACTTTGTGAAGGTGGGGGTACACCATCCTGGATGTGGGGGATCTCTGGGTCGTTTCTGCGAGATCAATCGGCTGTCTTCGTGCCGCGGGCCTGTTCGAGTGAACTCTCCCGGGCTATACAACAACAACAACAACAACAACAAGGTGTTCTTCGTTTTCTGGCTGTTTCACTTCATTATACAGCATGATGGAGGTGCCTGTGAGGGATTTCATTATAAATCCCTAGGCTGGTGGGGACGGCAGCGTCACACTGTGACCCATTTCGGCTCACTAGCGTCAAATCGTCTGGCTCAGAGAAATAACTGTTGACAGAATTCTTGTTTGACCTTGCAAAACATTCTTTCCCCATGAGCTCCCTGCCTGTCCAGTCCTTACAACTTCTCTCTGAGGCAGCAGTCTGTGAAATTGGGCAGGGAAACTGGGGAGATGTTTTGAGTTCCTTGATCTTTGAAGAAAGTATATCAAGATGCACACAGGTTGTGGTTCTGAGAGATGTTGGTGCGGGCTGTGCATGATTGTCATGACTGTGATGTCATCCATGCTGGCGTTACTGTCCTACACGCCACTTCAGCATCTTCCATGCATGTATTATTTTTATCTATATAGTTAATAAATCTCTTGTAAACCATCTGAGTTGAGACGAGGTGCTTATTAAACCACGACATGCCCACATGCTTAACTTCTACTGGATGTTTCCCCAGCCAAGAAACATTACACATAACGACACTGCACAAAAGGTGTTACAAAAACTACCAGCTCCTGTTTATTTTATTTATACATAAACTATATGTATTCCATATCTTACTTATCTTTTACCTGCCCCTTTAAACCCCAAACCAATTACCCCACAGTATCTCTGAGAGGGAAGACATTGTTTGTGTGTGTGTTTACAGCAGTGCTAAAGTAAACACGTACTCGAAGTCCTGCTTCCTCTTCCTCCTGTCTGGAAGGACAGGTTCTTTGCAAGTTAATTTTGAAAAAAATTGCCTTTTGTGAAATTGCTTGTGATTATTTATTTCTCAATCTGTCGTGGTCACACTGCATTTCAAAATTGGCCTCAATAAGTAAGTGTTGACTGGGTGTATTTTGTTGAGCCAAATCTTGCCTTGGTCTCCAAATCTTGATCCCATGGTCTTGCCTTGGTCTTGGTCTTGCCAAATGTTCTACACCTCCTCACCACATACAAGGCTTTCATCCGCAGCTCAATGGAATACTGTTCCCCCATCTGGGCAGGTGCTCCTGCCTCGCACCTAGCTCGGCTTCACGCTGTTGAGGCCAAAGCTTTCAGAATCATTGGAATCTCCTGCGATGAAGTTAACTCTGGAGGCCTTTCACTCACTCACCGCAGGCAGGTTGGTGGTCTTTCTGTCTTCTACCGACTCCTCTCCGGCCTTGCTCCCCCAGCTCTCTCTGTGCTCTGTCCCCCCAATATTCCTTCAGGTCGCACAAGATCTGCCTGCAACCCTCTTATGGTTAAACTGCCAAAATCTAGGCTCTCTGCTCACCTTCACTATTTCATTCCTCTTTACTCCCACCTCTGGAACAAACTCCCTCACTCCCTTCAATCCCACTCATCCCTCCAGGTCTTTAAAACAGCTGTTCACCACCATCTCTTATCTTCCTCCATCCAAAACCTTGATCTTTTCTACCCCCGCTAATTCACCCCAGAGTCCTTGCAGTTTTCATATGTTTCATACCTCTCTCACATCCCCCCCAAGTCCTCCCGATGTCCCTGCTCTCAAATGTTGTGTTTGTGTCCTTCTCCCTCTCTCCCCATCTTGTCTGCCGCTCCCCTTGTTTTTTGTGTTTTGTGTCGGTTTGACTTTTTGTGTGATTAATGTTAGCTCTTTCACGAGCCTCGATCTTGTATACAAAAAAAAATCCTTGTACTTGGAAAAGTCCAAGTCTTGGTCTTGTCCTTGATCTTGATCTCCAGCCTACAAGGCTTTTGTGTGTAATACAATGGACTATAGCTGCCCTCCGTAGGCTGTGGACTTCAAAGATGCTGCCTCATGGTACTTCCAGACAAGTTGAAAGATGAGGGTCTGAGCCGTAATTGACATCCTGACAATAGCCCAAAGTTTAGGAACGATTACTATTAATTTTAGACAAGTTAGCAACCTTTACAACTTTGACTGTCTTTAACTACTTAAATGAATCAAGCCCTCTCGTTGCGTTGAGAAGGGTGCTCACTTTAAGTCATCAAACTGGTTTGGTCATCTCCACCCCAACCCCATTAGTCTCACCCACCTACCTCCCTTTTGTGTTCTGCCCAATTATTGTTGAAATTGGACTTACTCCTCATTTCCTTTGGAAGCTGCAATGTGCAAAGGCATCAAAACTTTTTTGTTTGCTTTGTTGGCATTGGCACCGATGGACAGCAGAAACTCCACAATGTCCTCGTGCTCGTTTTTGCAGGCTTCATACAAAGCTGTTGCACCATCATTTGCTTCAGTGTCCGCATCAGTGCCTGAAAATGGAATAACATCTGGAGTAACATGCATGTAATGTTCTACACCACAGATAGAGACTAAAGCTGTGCATGCATGACATCTGCCGTGGCTATTTGTTTGAAATACAGGTATCGAGGCTTATGGTGGAGCCAAACAACATTGTCAATAGGGAGGATTAGTAAAGTACAGTACAGTATTGTATATGCAAAAGCAGATAATGACTTCCTCACCAAGTGCTTGTAGGTATTTCAGAATGTCCAAGCGACCACACTCGGCAGCGAGAAACATTGGGGTGAGACCGAAGTTGTTTCTGACTTCAATCTTAGCCCCAGCAGCTATGAGCAGTTCCACCATCTCCTTGTTGTTCTTCGAGATGGCCTCGAAGAGCGGAGTGTGTCCATGATTGCCACACATATTCACATCGGCCGCAAACCTGAGCAGCAGTTCCATGGCTCCCTTGTTGTTATTTTCACAGGCTGTATTTGGAAAACATTTTTAAGCACAATAGGTTAAGGTTTTTATTTATCCACATGGCTGGGATGAAGATAGATATTTTGATGTTGATGACGTCCCACAATGATGGGCATGAGGCCATACAAAAACTTGAGAAAGGACAATGCAGCCTTTTGATCATATGTATGGTGCATCTTCACCAAAGAGCTCAAGCCCAGTTAGTGGGGCAACTTAGCATAACAATTGTGCATTTTGTGAGGAAAGCACCAAATTTGGCACACTAGTAGACTATCATATTATGAAAAGATCTGGATATTGGGCCATCTCAGATTCAGAGATTTGATTTTTGCAAGATTTCGATTCAATTGGGATCGAAGAGAACACCTTCTTCGTCTTCTGTACAGTGAAGTTGCCAGCCCTGAATTCTCTGGCTACATCTGGGTGCTTCGTTGGGAGTGCAACCATGTCCCTCAGGTGAACAGGGACCCACCTGGCATAGTGTGTGTGGTCTAAGGCAAGGAACCATGGGACCAGTTCCGTCAGGGCATCAAGGTGCATCGTGAATGAAGCCTGCCACAGAGAACGCACGTAGACCAGTACCAACATCTCTAGTTCCAGCACAGTTGCCCAGTACTGAAAGTTGGGAATGTCTTCTCCTCTCTGGTGACACAAGTCTTCGAACTCAGGCAGGTCTTCTGCATCATCAGCATATGTCATACCGTGGCGTTCATACGCATGGTGTTGCAGGATGTGCAGTGCCGCTGCGGTGATTTGATGAGCTCTTCTTGTGCGGGTGACGTGGGCAGCTCGCAGGAAGGAGTCGGCCGTCCCTGGCGTTGCAATCTCAGCTTGCAAATCTGAAAAATCTGCAAGTCTTGCAAAAATCAAATCTCTGAATCTGAGATGGCCCAATATCCAGATCTTTTCATAATATGATAGTCTACTAGTGTGCCAAATTTGGTGCTTTCCTCACAAAATGCACAATTGTTATGCTATATTTAGCTTAGCTGCCGGACTAAATGCATATAAAGTACAGGTTGGGACACCTGATCATCAGGTAATTATTTCCCTATCCGGAGGGGACTTTAGGTTTGCTCTCCGTCTGTCCCACCTGTGGTGTTCTGCACCTTTTTCCATACTCTTTAATATATTCAACTGAAACTTGGTACATGTTTTTTTTTAATGAAATAGACATCCTACGGACATAAATGAACCACCTTTAGAGGCCATCTTTCCCCGCAGAGCCGAGGTTGGCCTTTTTCGGGCACCGTGGTCCCCTTTTTGGAGCAATGTTTTATGGCCGGATGCCCTTCCTGCCGCCAACCCTGTTAGTCGCCTCTTGCAACACACAGGGAATTACCAGTGAACTGGTACTCGATTTGCCGACCTCGGAAGGATGACGGGCTGAGTCAACCCCCCTGGCGTTAATTCAGCGATCGACCGGGATTCGAACCCAGGATCCCAGGATCCCAAGCAGGCACCCTAACCACTAAGCCAAACACGAGGCTAAAATGAACATAAATGAACACTCGTTTTAATTTGTGTGTGTTGCACATCACGTGCAGAGAATTTCACCTCCCTGCACCTTGTATTTGTTGTTTGAAAACAAGACCGAAAGTCTAACAGTGGCGTAGCCGGGCCTGTAAAATATTATTGTTGCGGTTTTAAGTCTGTCAAGTGAGCCTAATAAAGGTTAAAGTTTGCCCCCTATAGTTAGTCACACAAGCAACATGTAGCCTCGCGATAGTATAGTTATGTCTTAGTATTTGTGAGCTTAGTCCTTTTCCTTCGTTAGTTCTGCGTTGAGTAGGAGCCAGGAGAATAGGCCCTACTTGCCACCGATTTTCCAGCCACCCTAGCCTCGATCCAGTTTGCTAAGCATTGGTTGATTATTGGGCGAGTTAACACGAGGCAGGCCGAGGAAGGATGGGGTGGAGTCGAGGGTGGAGCGGCAGAAGCCATGACGGTAAGCACGAGCCGCCAATCAGAGCTCAGAGGTGGTGACGGTGGCGTGGCGTCAGAGGGCGTGGTGAGAAGGTTCGGTTGAGTTTCAGAAGGCTCGGGGGGCGTAGCTATAAAAACCGGCTGCGCGAAAGCCCTCGACAGGACTTGTATGAAAAGACTTGCTGAGAGAGAGAGAGATAAAGGACTCGCAGAGGATAAGCGCGAAAGGACTCGCAGAGGATAAGTGCGAAAGGACCCGCAGAGGAACCCCGGATAAGCGCGAGAGGACTTGCGGCAAAAGGATTGGCGAAAGAACTTGATGAACTTGACGCACTTGCACGAGAACGCGCGCTAACCAGCTCGGAGTGTATCGAAAAAGAGGCGTTGGCCACGTGTGAGAACACTAGATATACGCGGGCGCAGCCAGACGCGCTTATAACGAATACAGCGCATTTGAGACGCGCGAGTGAGCAAGGCTGAGTAACCACCAGCCACGCTAAAGTCCACCCTCTGCCGTTCCGCCCCATCATTTGCTTGTTCGAGAGACGCGCTACGAGTCCCTGCCTTCTCCTGCCTCCATCTTCGCGGGACGTGGCGGGGACCGTGGAGAGCCGGACGGGGACCATCTCTCGACGCGTTGGGGAACACCTGCCCTTCTGCAATTCCCTGTGTGGGTGTGAGATGGGCCCGTTGTCCATGGGATAAGTTAAGACTGCTTAAGGATTGCTCTGTGTCTCTTCGTCCTTGAACTGTATATACGTGTGGGAATAATTAAAACCATTTGTTCTTCCTTTCTTCCTGATTCGACTGTTTCTGTGGTTTCTTCGTTTGGCTAAGTGTGGTATGGGTAGAACCGCTCTAATCGGGTTCCAACATCTAAATAACTGCGCAGACCACATGTACGCAATCCGCTCGGCGTACTCAAAACCACACGTAGTTCGTGCGAGGCTTGTTTCCTCACTCCCAGGGCAGCGCGGGGAATTAGGTACGAGCGAGGAGTGGTCCCGAAACCCTACTCCACGTGTGTCCAAGAGGGACGTCTCAAGTCTCGGTTCCGCTAGGCCCACCAAAGACAAGGGGATTAATCCCCCCTTGGTAAGGGGAAGAAGGCCGGCGTAGAGAACCGCAACAATTGGTAGTCAGGAGTGGGGATTTGGAACCTGGGACGAAATTTTATAGACAAAATTTTGGACACCAATTGTACATATTGGCAGCAACAATTGGTGTCGGGGAGTGGGATTTGGAACCCTAACTATAAATTTTTGTGGACGAATTGGCTCCAAATTACGAGCGACCAAAATTTCGTTTTTTAAATCAAAATTTTTAAGTTCATGCCATGGCTAGCCAAAGCGGTCGAATGCCGGTGGGGGTAGAAGAGGAGGTAGATGAGGAAGAATTAATGACCCAGGACCTACGGGTAGAATTGGGAGAAGAGGAGGTCATTGATGAGGGGCCGGCAGTAGGGGAAGAAAATGGCGGTGCCTCGCACGTGGCGGCGGAAGCCGAGCCCGCGGTGCCAGCGAGTTTGGACATGCTGCTCGTGGCGCAAATGATGGCATACATGGACAAAATGGGTGGGCAAATGGCTAATCAAATGAAAGTAGAGGAGGACAAATCAAGGGCAGAATTGAAAGAAATGAGGGACGAAGCAAGGTGTAACATGGAGGAGTTGGAAAACAAAATGGGTGGCCAATTGAAAGAATTGGGGGAGAAATCCACCTGGGAATTGTTTGAGTGGAAAAAGGGGTGGGAAAACAAAATGGACATCCAAAAGAATCAATTGGGAAAAATGAGGGTGGCGTCGAAAAAGGAAATAAAAGAGGCAGGGAAGGACATAAGGCGCAAGCTGAGCGAGGAGGTCGCAAAAGGACGCAACGAGGTAACGTGGTGTGAGGAACGCGTGGAGAGCGGGGTAGAGCAGAGCGCGGCTAAAGTGACCGAGGGAATAGAAATCGCGACTTGGGGTGTAGAAAAGCTGACGGCCGTCGAATTGGAAAAATAAATTTTATGCGCGCCGGCGGTCGTCGAGGAAATAGAAGAAATAAAAGAAATGATTCTAGTTGAAATTGGGGCCGAAGAGACGGCAGAATTAGAGATTAAATCGAGGGAAGTGATGGAATATGTGCAAAGTTCGTGTTCGCATCATGATGCCGGGCTTGCTAACCCCAATGAAAGTTTGCAGGTGGTGCTGCCGGAGAAAAAGGTCTCTAAGGTGAGCAGGAATGTGTATGGTGGGAAATTATTTTTGGCGCGCTTGGGATCGAGACGAAGCCCGGGCGCTCGTGGAAGGTCCTTTGTGCGGTGTACGCGAGCGAATGGTGCGCGTGTGAGAAAGAAGTGTGCACCGGAGCGCGAGTGTATGTGGGAAGAGTGTGTCGAAGAAGAGTGTGTAACAGAGTGTGCGATGGCCGAGGAGAGCGAGAGAGAATGCACACCAGAGCGTGTTGTAGAGAGTGAGAGAGAATGCACACCAGAGCATGTTGTAGAGAGTGTGCAGGAGTGCACACCAGAGCGTGTGATTGGGTGTGTACCAGGAGAGTGCACACCTGTAGACGTTACGGAGTACGTAACGGAGGGGTGTACACGAGGGTGTGCGATGGCCGACTGTGTTACGGAGTGTGTAACAGGAAAGTGTGCGGTAAAGGAGTGTGTGGAGGAAAAGTGTGTAATGGAGTGCGTGAGTGGTATGAGTGCGCCTATGTGTGCAGGTGCAAGTACAGAGCGTGAGAAAGAATGCACACCGGACCGTGTGCGGAAAGAGTGTGCAGTAATGGAGTGCAGGGAGTGTATGGGAGGCGCTGGAGCACCTCGGTGGGCGAGTGTGGAATGGGTCGCGAGGTGTGAGAACGCGGCTCGAGCATCGACGCAGACCGGGGTAGCGTTTAGCGCGACGTATAGCCGACGTGAGCCCTCGGTGAGTTGTGTACTTTGTGTGCGGCGGGGATCGGCGGGGATTGGTGCCGCGGCAGTCTCACAAGGACCAGCGTGCACGGTTCGTGCCGGGCCCCGCCCTATATGGTTGGTGCCGCGTCATGGAGGGAAAGGCGATCGGCACGGTTCAAGGGGGGGTAGGAGAGTTCGGAGCCGCCCCCCCCTGGCGGCTGCGGTGCTGCAACCGTGGGCGGTTGGGCCATCGTGCGTGTGACCGCAAGGCCTCGTGCCGAGATGGAGCTCTGAACCTTGGCCCAACCAAGCCTCCTCCCCTGGATCGAAAATGCCGGACGGACCCAACCAACAGTGGACAAACCACCCGCATGGATCGCTCGGCTTTGCGAAGCCGAGCTGTGAAGATGTATTTCCGCATGGAGAGGCTCAAGTATAGTGGACGAATGGCAGTGGTGTTGGGGAATGGTACCCGGCATAGAGGAATGGTAATTTAATCATTCCTCACCTGGGCTCATGAGCATTAGATTAGGGGGATGGCAGTGACATGCACATGGAGGGACCAGCGATGGTTACCTCCATGGGGCACCGAAGCTAGCCGACGGCGGGCTAGGATAATTGTTAGGGATTCAGCAGACAGTAGGGACAAGATTTAAGTAGTGACATTTGTACAGGTAGAGGGGACGTAGTTAGCTTATATGGTTGTTAATGACGGAGGGAGTGCATAGTTTAATGGGAAGATGGGGAAGCACGAGTTTTAGGGGGAAGCAGCTAGTTAGATGATGTTGTGTGTATTGAGCAAATGAGGAATTGGTTGAGAATAACCGTGTGTGTGAGGATTTGTGTATTGAGCAAATGAGGAATTGGTTGAGAATAACCAGGAATTGTGTATTGAGACAGATGGAGTTGTGTTGGAGTGTATGGGAAAAGGTGTAAGAGCACAAAAGGTGTGCGAGAGAAGTGGTGTGCGAGATAAATGGTGTATGAGAAAATTTGGTGTGGAATGCTTGGTGTGTGAGAATAAAAGGGGTGGAATGCATGGTGCGAAGGAGTGAATGGGGGGAGATGGACCCATTCACGAATACCCGGGGTGGGTAGTTTAAAGCCAGGTAGAGGGCTCAGGTAAATTGTTTGGATATTGACACCTATGGTGCGGGAAGTGGCAAGTAGTGCTTTGTTGGGTGCATGAGTCATTGAATGGCTGGGCGTGTGGCTTTGTTGTTGCGTATGGTTATTGGAGCACTCCGCCACTGGTAGTTTGTCGGCCAAGTGAGGCCGCAGGTAGGCTCTGGGAGCCAGTTAGGGTTGTGAGTAGTTGTTCATTGGGGCCCGAGGATCCAGGAGAAGGACCCGGGTAGCCCAATGCCAGAGAGGGCATCGGAGGGGTAAAGAGCCAGGAGGGGCCTTCCCCAGTTAGGTAGTCGCAGTAGCAGGTAAGCTCGGGTGGCGACTTCAGTGGCGGAGGTGCGCAGGTAGGTAGACCTGCTAGTGGAGCCACACGACCCAGCCCCGAAATTGTGCAAAGGCACAGTAAGAAAAATTGGGGAGTGAGACCCAAATTCAGGGGCACCGCAGAGTGGTCAATGGGAATTTGATTTTTAGAACCACATAGTTTAAAGATGGCCAATTGGCAGGGTATGACCCCGGGTAGTGTAAATGAGTTAATGTCATTAGTGTAGTTAGGATGAGAGAAATCCCTTCGCGCCATCCACATCCATTCACCGAGGATGACGAAACTCCACGCCAGGACTATGTGAATGATTTGAGTAAGTGAGACGCATCTCGACGTGATGAGACATTGTGTTTTGTTCCATTCCTTCCATCCTGGGAGGGATTGGGAGACGAATTTGGTTTAGAGGGGGATATGGGAGACAGGACGTAGTGACGAATTTGTAAATACAGGGAAGGGCAAGGGTAGTGTAAGCTGACGTTGGGGGGCACAGACGGTTAGGGACGAGCTTGCTCTGCTTGCTCTTCCGCGCCCCTCAAGCTGCATTACCTTGTATTGCTGTGTACCTCTGTGCCCGTTCCGCTTTGCCAGTTGTGCTTTGTCTCTCCCCCACCCCAGGACCATTTTGGAGGTGGAACTTTGCAGCTGCACATTGCTGCACTGTGTAGCACCCCCACTGCACTTTGCTACACCTGTGCAGATGAACTGCGTGGCACTTTGCTGCCGTATTCCTTGCATTTGTTATAACTTTGCTGCACATGTGCAGCACTTGCTGTCACAGACACTTTGCTGAACATTACCACATTACACATTATGGACCACAAGTTTTGTGGCCTTACACTTTGCTGTGCAGCACTTTGCTGCAAACTCACCTTGCATCTTCGGACCACTTGTTGTGAGTGGCATCAATGTCACGCAGTTGGACCACATAGGGTTGGCCCTGCTGGCAAAATAAAAACGAACACACTTTTTGTACATTTTTTATTATTGGTGTGCTTGGAAAGAAGAACTGTAAGTTTTATGCACACAGAAGATGCAGGAAGCAAGAAGAAGAAGATGCCAGACACCAGCAGCAAATGTGAATTGTGAAATGTGATTTTTGAAATGTGTTTTTGTGCATTGCTGCTCTTTCTCTTCCCCTCCAATCTTCTTTCAAAAAGGGACAGGTCCTGGGTCATAGAAATGTAAATAATGTTCGGGTTTTGTGCTTGTATATAAAATGCTGCCCACCGGCTTTATGTTTAGTTTGAAAATAATTCCGCAATTCGGTTAATTGTGGGTGTGAGTCTGTCAGTTAGCTACTCAACGCAGTAGGTGGGACATATTTAGTGTTGTAAAACTGTCGCATGCACGGGTTAGAGTAAATGTTAGGGGGAACCACATCTAAGTGTCACACATAATTAAAATTTAGTCCTAACTCTTTCTCAAAACCGGTCGTTCCAGTTTTTGTAGGTTCGCCTCGGGGACGAGTCTGACAAGGGAGGGGGGCAGTGTTGCGGTTTTGAGTCTGTCAAGTGAGCCTAATAAAAAAGTTAAAGTTTGCCCCCCATAGTTAGTCACACAAGCAACATGTAGCCTCACGATAGTATAGTTATGTCTTAGTATTTGTGAGCTTAGTCCTTTTCCTTCGTTAGTTCTGCATTGAGTAGGAGCCAGGAGAATAGGCCCTACTTGCCACCGATTTTCCAGCCACCCTAGCCTCGATCCAGTTTGCTAAGCATTGGTTGATTATTGGGCGAGTTAACACGAGGCAGGATAAGGTCGGGGCGGAGTCGAGGGTGGAGCGGCAGAAGCAATGATGGTAAGCACGAGCCGCCAATCAGAGCTCGGAGGTGGTGACGGCCGCATGGCGTCAGAGGGCATGGTGAGAAGGTTCGGGTGAGTTTCAGAAGGCTCGGGGGGCGCAGCTATAAAAACCGGCTGCGCGAAAGCCCTCGACAGAACTTGTATGAAAAGACTTGCTGAGAGAGAGAGAGAGAGAGAGAGAGAGAGAGAGAGAGAGAGAGAGAGAGAGAGAGAGAGAGAGAGAGAGAGAGAGATAAAGGACTCGCAGAGGATAAGCGCGAAAGGACTCGCAGAGGATAAGCGTGAAAGGACTCGCAGAGGAACGCCGGATAAGCGCGAGAGGACTTGCGGCAAAAGGATTGGCGAAACAACTTGATGAACTTGACGCACTTGCACGAGAACGCGCGCGGTAACCAGCTCGGAGTGTATCGAAGAAGAGGAGTTGGCCGCGTGTGCGAACACTAGATATACGCAGGCGCAGCCAGACGTGCTTATAACGAATACAGCGCATTTGAGATGCGCGAGTGAGCAAGGCTGAGTAACCGCCAGCCGCGCTAAAGTCAGCCCTTTGCCGTTCCGCCCCATCATCTGCTTGTTCGAGATTCGCGCTACGAGTCCCTGCCTTCGCCTGCCACCATCTTCGCGGGACGTGCCGGGGACCGTGGAGAGCCGGACGGGGACCATCTCTCGACGCATTGGGGAACACCTGCCCTTCTGCAATTCCCTGTGTGAGTGTGAGACAGGCCCGTTGTCCAAGGGATAAGTTAAGACTGCTTAAGGATTGCTCTGTGTCTCTTCGTCCTTGAACTGTATGTACGTGTGGGAATAATTAAACCTATTTGTTCTTCCTTTCTTCCTGATTCGACCGTTTCTGTGGTTTCTCTCATTGGCTAAGCATGGCACAGGTAGAACCGATCTAATTGGGTTCCAACATCTAATTAAGACTGCGCGGACCACGTGTATGCAATCCGCTCGGCATACTCAAAACCACACGTGGTTCGTGCGAGGCTTGTTTCCTCGCTCCCAGGGCAGCGCGGGGAATTAGGTACGAGCGAGAAGTAGTCCCGAAACCCTACTCCGCCTTTGTCCGGGAGGGACGTAATACGCCTCGGTTCCGCCAGGCCCAGTAAAGACAAGGGGATTAATCTCCCCTTGGTAAGGGGAAGAAGGCCGGCGTAGAGAACCGCAACATTATAAACCACAAACACATATGATTAGCTTTTTAAACAGTCGCTAATGCTGGTTATAACATTAAACAAAGAAATTTGGAGGAATACCGACATCCGTGAGGCAAGTTTTACTTACAGAACTGAGGGAAGATCTACTGTAATCTATATACCCCACAAAGATTGGGTTAATAACATGGTATCAAAAAACCGAGGTGAATTCCTTCCGCGGTTGTTAGTACCGTACACCGCTTATCATCGATTCATGAACCATACACCTCTTCATTCCATGAACATTGTATTCACGACATTGGGATTAAAGTATTATGGTCATATTTACTATATTATTATTACCAGCAAAGGTGTCCGCCCTATGGGCGGGGCTTTAATTGGGAGGCCCAAATGAAAAGGCAAAATATCAGAAATTGAAGGCTTTTAAAAAATTTAAACGATTTATATAAACATCCGTTAAATCATATCACACGCAAATCATCAAAATCTAAACAGTATTTGTAGAATTTCAATAAAAGCCACATCACTGTTCATATCAGTAAATATTATTCCATCGTGTTTGGAAAAACTGGAAAATTGGAAAAACAATATAGCCTATTTTACTCCAGGTGGTCCCAGGATTACCCACTCAAAATTTCGTTGCGATCGGTTTGGCCGTTTTTGCGGTGCCTGGGAACAGACGGACGGACAGACGGACAGACATTTGGTGAATTATAGTAAGATTACTATTACGAAAATGATACGACTGTAACGATACACTACCTTATTAAGAAACCTGGGCTTAATTTGGCTGAAGCGGCCCGAAGGTGAGGCATGAAGCCGAAGGCCTTACGTACTGTTTTGTTGGAAGAGCAGTAACGCCGATGCTTTCGCTATTTGATGGTGATTTTCACAATCGGTTTGTTTGTGTTTCACACTGAATGAAAAACGAAAAGGTAGAGCATGGCGATTGTGATATATGACAGCTTCGATGATATGTTCGGCCTGAACGAAATTGGAATCAAAATGCCGGAGTGTGGAGAGTCAGCCGCTGTTCTGCCGTAATGACATCAGACCCCATGCATCACACCCGTAATGGTATCACCCTGTCATGTGACCAGATCCTCAGCTCTGATTGGTATACGTTTGAGGGGTCATACATACATACATACGAACGGACAAACACTGTTCTAGATGGCTTTGCCCTATGGGCTACGCCGTAAAAACGCTTCTGTACACCGCCCATGAGACTCGGTTTGCAAGCCACCATCTACAAGTCCATTAGAAGAGAAATAATTACTCTTTTATGGAAAATGTTTTTAGAGTTTATTTTATCCTCCAAATCAGACCATAGTGAACACACATTGGTGTTAAAAGATTGGCCTTTAGTTTTAATCTACCCTTATGAAGGGGGACAGACATCTGTACAAACACACAAACTGACATTGTGTTTTATATGGTAGATTATACATGGGTCAGTTTTCAGCTGCCCTGACTACCCCCCACTGCTTTACATTCATTGGCTGGACAGCTGGCCTGACTCCAACCCAAAGGAAGCGGCACAGATTGACAGACCTCAGGCCTTAGGGTTCCCGCACAAGGCAATGGGGATCCGTTACCCTGGACAAGGGTTATTACCAGCCCGTCAACCGGAGCCAACTGAGCCCGGGACTCGCATAGTGCCGGCACTTCACTGTTTGAGGTAGTTGAGAAACAGTTACCCAAATTTACATATATAATTATATATATATATATATATATATATATATATATATATATATATATATTGTTGCGGTTTTGAGAACCCTTCACTAGTAAATTTTTGTAAATGTTCCCTTATAAATAATCCCCTGTAAATATTCCCATTTTTGGTGTAAAAGGTCAAAGGTCGCACCCGAGTTAGGCCACGAGCAACACGTAGCAAAGCATAGGCTTCTTCTTTAGTTATTTCATTAGTATGTGTTTCAGGTAAGGATCTGTTTCCAATAGTTGAATCTGCGTTGTATTCATCAAATAACCTAGGCCCCTTCAATTATCCCCAATCTCTCTCTCTCCAAAGTGCCAGTAGCCGTATTGTCGTCGTCGCTGCCTTTTGGTTTGTTCCTGCCCGCCGCATAAGCCACGTGGCAGAGTGGGAGAAAAAGGGAGGAGCGGCCAGGAACATAGGCGTGGTCCCATCAATGCGTCATGAGGGGAGGTACCAATGAACCCTCGTGACCAATCCGGGCCGAGGCGTGTTCACCGGTAGGCGGAGCGAAGCGGACGCGGCTTGATATGCGAGGCTTGTGATAAAAGCGCGAGCGCGAAGCCCTTTCACACAGATGCGGGGGAGAGAGCAGATGATCAAGAGAGGAGAGAAGATCGGCAGATGATCGGCAAACTTGAGCGAACAGCGCAGAGGCGGCGAATGATAAGAACCTTGCGTGGAGGATCGCTTGGGACGATCGTGTGATACGAACTGCCGTGGTTTTGAGAGCGCTCGGCACGCTATACGTACGGAGATCCCACGCCCCTCACATTTGTAAGGTCCGGTCGCGCGCCAACGACACCAGCTGCCTGCCATTCTTCGCGGCGGACCCGGAACAATCTGCTTGGACCCTTCTCTTCCTTCCCACCACCACCACCCCATTTGTGTAAGTGTGTTTGTATTGTCATGGGCGTGTTATATAAGAGTGTATAAGGTTGCCCTATGTCCTTTTATTTCCCTCTTCTTGTATATTCCCTTCTTTCGTTTCCTCTTTTAGGTAATAAATAAACCATATTTGTTCTTCCTTCACCCTTCTTATTCTTTGGTTCCTCTCATCCGATCGCTTTAGTTTTTTCCCAAATGAATACCTGTGGCATGATTAGAACCGCTCAGAATCGGGTTAGTTTTATTGCTAACGGCTCGAGCCTCGGATTGCTAAACCGCTCGGCAAAATTCCATCTTGTCCGTGGCTCGGGCAGAAGTAGCGCCCTGCTTTGCGGCGAGGTTGGCGAAGGTATCTGGGACCCCATTGACCAGTCACCCTGGTCAACCTCAACCCCGCGAAGGAGCGCGATACCTTCTAGGACTCGGACGGCCAGTGTAATAGAAGAGGGGATAAAACCCCCCTCGGTAAGGGGAGCGCCGTAATGTGAGATCCGCAACAATATATATATATATATATATATATATATATATATATATATATATATACATATATATATATATATATATATATATATATATATATGTGTATATATATATATATATATATATATATATATATATATATATATATATATATATATATATATATATATATATATATGTATATATATATATATATATATATGTATATATATATACAGACTTGGCATTTAATATGGAATATTTTTTTTTTCTTGACGGGTTTACTTTCTGAACTCAGTATATCAATCTGGTGAGTTTCTTTTACCCTTCGGTGATGTCTTGGTTGAAAGAACCATGTCACTGATTGTCTTTCGCAGCAAGAAGTCAATAACAGGATTATGTCACAGGTGGCATGATAAAATGTAAGGACAGGTACATTTGACGATTGGCTTCACAATCGGGTATATAAGGGTTGTTGCGTTCTGTATTAGTGGAAAACAACTGCTGCACGTCTACAAAAGTTATTGCCGCTTCCTCTGGAGATGGTCCGTCAACTTGACAATGCTGTTTGTCATGGAGTGGTGGCTTTACGAAATTCTGGCATGAAACAGCGTGCTATTGCTCGGCAGTATGGCATCACTCAAGGTCAGGTGTCAAAGATCCTGAAACTAAATGCTCAGAGGGGTGTCCCTACTCCAATACTGAGGCCAGGACGTCCACGCAGAACCACAAGGAGAGATGATCGCCAGCTGCACCGGTTAGTCTGCAATGGCCGTACCAAGTCAGCTAATCGGCTTAGGGCTGAGTGGCAGCAACTGACAAATGTGCCTGTATCCAGAAGGCTAGTCAACCATCCAGAAGGCTAGTGAATGGAAACCTGAACCAGTTCAAGTACAGGGTCATTCTGGAAGAAACATTGCTTCCATTTGCTCGTGCAGCCTTTCGAGGAAACTTGTCTTCCAAGATGACAATGCACGGCCTCATCGTGCTCGCATGATCCAACACTTTCTTGCTGACCGTGGTGTAGAGCATATGGAGTGGCCTGCCCTGTCCCCGGAAATGAATCCGATAGAGAACTTGTGGGCAGAATTAACGCATCAAATCGACAACTTGGACCAGCAGCCCACCTCTGTGCGTGAATTGCAGCAGACTATTGTCACTGCATGGCAAGCGATTCCTGTCCAAACCTTGGCAAATCTTGTGAACAGCATGCCTCGACGTGTACGTGCTCTCCTGAATGCTCGTGGGGGTTACACGAAGTACTGAACTGTAATTTTACTGTCCGTAATCCCAGTCATAATTTAGCTTTTGTTTTTGTTGAAAATTTTTTTGGCTAATGTGCAAAATAAAGAGATACTTCTGGAAAACGTACAGAAGTTTAACACAGTACTGTCCATGAATTGAGTTCGATATCAGTTTGCATCACTTTCAAGGATCAATTTATTTGCTTCGAAATGTCAAATGTGGTTTTTGTTTCTTTTAAAGGTCACATTAACAAAATCTAGAATAATTTCAACATAATTCCAATGAACTTTTGGTTCTAAGTCATCTTGAAAAGTAGGTTCACCCCTACAAAAAAAATATTCCATATTAAATGCCAAGTCTGTATATATATTGTGAGAAACCCCCCCGGTGAAACCACCTTTGTTCTCACCCAAATGAGTGCCCCGCCCACCACTGACGTAACCTCCTTGGAGCCTCACGCGATTGGGAGGCGAGTCGGGACGTGATTGGTGGAGGGTCAGAGAGCGCGGCCGCCATCTCATGATACGGACGCAGCTCGGAGGTTCGAGGCCTCGAGGCGAGGGAACTTTCGTTACGCCTCACGACAGCGAGTTGTGCTGGTCGTTTATAGTTATGGATTGTACGAGTGAGTGATTCCGGAAGAGAACGAGTGATTCCCGGAGATCGTAGATTGGAACTGTGAGTCCTATATTGCCTGCTTCGTGTTGGAGCTCCTGGCCGACCGTTCCTGGCGGCCTTGTGTGGTATTCCATCCTGGTATCCTTCGAGTCCCGGAGCTCGTCGATTGGAGCCGCGAGGATCTTACCGGCGTCCAGTTGGAGCGTCTGTGGCCGACAGTTCCTGCCGGCTTGTGCAGCCTATTACCTTTTGTTACCTTTCATGGTTTTTGTGATCGAGCCAATAAATAATCGTGCTTTACCCCTAGAAGGCCGATTAAAACACAATTGTGTTTATTGCGTCTCTTTTGGTTCACTACGCGGATTACTTGAAGCCCGGACCTTTACGTCCGTATTCCGTGCTGGGATACATTCCACAGACGGGATCGCGACAAATGGGTTGCTCGTCCTAGGATCATTCAAGTAAGAGCCATTCGATTGAGACGGGAATTCTGCAGTGGACGACATCTTCTGGCATCTGTTCATCGCCTTCTCACCAGCGGACGCCGTCTGGGAGGAACTTTCTCGCCGTAGGACGCTGTCTTGGGCAGAGAAGTGAATAGCCTCGGATCCCTCCAAACAACCGACAAAGAATAAGCGAATCGCCTCGGATCCCTCCAAACAACCGAAAAAAAAAAAACGTGAGTATTTGTACGTGGTATTTTTTCTCATTGGCAATTTGATGTGCGGGTGATATTGCGTAGTTGTGTCGTATTTCCCCAACAGAGCGTTGTGTTTGAGCGTTGTGTTTGAGGTTGTGTTTTGTGCCTGGTCGTATGATAACTCGTAGCCAAGCTATGTCGACCAGGGAAGTGAGAGTTCAACCTGATCATGTTGACAGTTACGTGGGTGGCGAGGTGAGCGACGCAAGCAGCCTTGACCCGGTCACTCAACCCGAGATGTTAGGAAGCGATCCCATCATGACCAAATGCATGCGTTCGCCCTTCTGGACCGGGCTGACTCCGGTTCAACAACTTGACATGTATAACAGGGAGAATGACAGAGCAGAGACGGCAGCAGAGGGAGAGCGTGCGGCAGCAGCAGAGAGAGAGCGTGCAGCAGCAGAGGGAGAGCGTGCGGCAGCAGAGAGAGAGCATGCGGCAGCAGAGAGAGAGCGTGCGGCAGCAGCAGAGGGAGAGCGTGCGGCAGCAGCGAGAGAGCATGCGGCAGCAGAGAGAGAGCGTGCGGCGGCAGCAGAGAGAGAGCATGCGGCAGCAGAAGCTGAACGCGTCAGAGAGCATGAGTTGTGAATGTTGACTGAACGACTGCGGGCAGAGGGGTCTGCTGCAAGAGTCCCGGAAACTGTTCATGTTCGTTTGCCGGACTGGACGGGAGACACGAAGCCAGAAGCGTATCTGGAGATGGCGGAGAAGTTGTTGGCTGCCGGTGGCATTGATGAGAGCTTGTGGGTCGGCCATCTTGTGAGCCATCTATCTGAGAAGGCGAGGGAGGTATATGCGAGGATGGCAACCGAGGACGCAAACAAATACAGGGCATTGAAGGCCGAGATTTTGAATGCCTATGCGGTGTCCGCATGTATTTATAGGAGAAATTTTTTCAGCTGGACTCGTGAGTCCAGTCAAACCTATGAGGAACATTCGCGGGCCTTGTTGGAACAGCTGCAGAGATGGTTCAAGGGGAGCAAGGTTGAGTTACCTCAAGCGGTTGCGGAACTCCTGGTGCGTTACCGTATCGATCAACAGCTTCCGCCTGACTTAGCATTGTTTCTTGTCGACAAAGACACTGTTTCCTTGGCAGACTGCGTCAACCTTATTGATAAACATGTTTTGGCGTGCAAAATGCTGCAAGTCACGCAGTCGCTTCGTAAGACGGAGGAGTCTGCGATCAAGACCGCCCCCCGTCTGCCCGGCGGCTGGATCGAGGGGAAGGGTTCTCCGATGACCTCCACTGGGGGCGCTCGCGAGCCGCAGACCAGGGCAGGGCCCTGGTGCGATTTCTGCAAACGCGTGGGGCACGGTGAAAACCGCTGTTTCTCTAATCCCGCCAGTCCGGCCTACCGAGGCAACCCTCCTGTTAAGTCGGAGGGAGATCAGTGGAACTCATCCACCGGGCCCTCGCACACGACGGTGGCATCGGTGACCGAGGTCACTGCCACCGGGGCTAATTCCATTCATCCACTGCATCAGGAGTATTCAGGGACAGCCTTAGTGGGTGGCCCCGATTCGATGCTGAAGTTTGAGACCAAATACCTTCGGGATACTGGGGCGACACGGTGTGTTCTCCGGGTGGGGGTAGTTCCGGCCTCTCAGATGCGTTATACCGGCGAGTATACCCTCCTTCGGGGCATTGACCGGGTTCTTGGCCGGTACCCCCTTGCCCTCCTCGAGGTCCGGAGTGACATTTTTAAGGGTCCAGTGACCTGTGTGGTAGTACCCTACTACCCTATACCCGGGGTCTCCTTGCTGATTGGCAATGATGCCATAGCCAGGGAGGAGTCATTGACTCTGACCTGTGGGGGGGTCCCTAGAGCCCAGAGTAAACAGGCGGAGAGAGTGGCGGAGTCAGACATATCTTCACTCTGGCCCGAGGAGCCTAGCGCCTCGACTCCAGTTTCCGACGGTGACGTTGCGTCAGCTGAAGTCCACCCGAGCCTCCCGTCAAGCCAACCTCAGGTGCCGTGCTCCTCAGGGACCGCTCCCGCCATGTCGCGATTCAGCAGGAACGCTAATGCTAAGGTATATGTGGGAAACCTGGGCAATGGAGCAGCGAGAGCCGAGCTAGGGAGGGTCTTCGGGCATTACGGACCACTCCGCAACGTATGGGTTGCTCGGAACCCACCTGGATTCGCAGTTGTTGAGTTTGAAGATCCACGAGATGCTGAAGATTCGGTCAGAGCCCTTGATGGAAGGTTAATTTGCGGATCGCGGGTGTGCGTCGAGATGTCGAATGGCATGTCGCGGCGGCCTCGTTTCAGACGCCCTTTGGTCCGCAGGCCGTTCGACCCGAAAGATCGATGTTACCAGTGCGGTGAAAGGGGTCATTACGCATATGACTGTCGTTCTCGACACCGGAGGAGAACCCGCCGCTCTAGGTCTCGGTCCGTTTCCCTCCTGTAAATGTTTCCCCACCTTGAGTTTGGCTCCCTTGTTTCTCTATTGTGCTTTGGGTGAAGTGTAACTCTTGTGGGGTAGATGTTAATGGGGTGTATGGTGTTTAATATTGTGTGTGAAAAAAAAACAAAACTGGTTCATTGTTTACCCTGTTAACGCCTGTTAATTGCCTGTTGCGTTAATAAGTGCGTTATTGTTGCGTTATTGTGTTGCGCCATTGCGTTGCGTTGTATTGTTGCGTTGTTTCGTTATTGTTGTTAACAAGTGTTAGTAATTGTTAATTGCGTTAATTGCCTGTTAGCAATTCCCGCCATCATCTTGCCATGTGATTTGCACCTACTACAAATACTGGTTTTAAAAACGCCGTCTATTCGACGGGGTTTTTACTTAGGGGGGGAGGACTGTGAGAAACCCCCCCGGTGAAACCACCTTTGTTCTCACCCAAATGAGTGCCCCGCCCACCACTGACGTAACCTCCTTGGAGCCTCACGCGATTGGGAGGCGAGTCGGGACGTGATTGGTGGAGGGTCAGAGAGCGCGGCCGCCATCTCATGATACGGACGCAGCTCGGAGGTTCGAGGCCTCGAGGCGAGGGAACTTTCGTTACGCCTCACGACAGCGAGTTGTGCTGGTCGTTTATAGTTATGGATTGTACGAGTGAGTGATTCCGGAAGAGAACGAGTGATTCCCGGAGATCGTAGATTGGAACTGTGAGTCCTATATTGCCTGCTTCGTGTTGGAGCTCCTGGCCGACCGTTCCTGGCGGCCTTGTGTGGTATTCCATCCTGGTATCCTTCGAGTCCCGGAGCTCGTCGATTGGAGCCGCGAGGATCTTACCGGCGTCCAGTTGGAGCGTCTGTGGCCGACAGTTCCTGCCGGCTTGTGCAGCCTATTACCTTTTGTTACCTTTCATGGTTTTTGTGATCGAGCCAATAAATAATCGTGCTTTACCCCTAGAAGGCCGATTAAAACACAATTGTGTTTATTGCGTCTCTTTTGGTTCACTACGCGGATTACTTGAAGCCCGGACCTTTACGTCCGTATTCCGTGCTGGGATACATTCCACAGACGGGATCGCGACAATATATATATATATATATATATATATATATATACATACATACATACATACAGTCGGACCCACTATTTGCAGGGTATACGTTTCTGGAAAATCCGCGAATAGCGAAACCCGCGAATAGCGGGGGCATTGTTTCAATGGAAAAAGGGGGGAAGGTTCCAGAGTCACTAAAATCTGTGAATAGAGAGGACCAAACCGTGAATGGTGAGGCAAAATCCTCGAATGGTGACAAAAATCCCGAGAATGTTGACGATAATCCGCAAAGGTCGATGAACGTCCCGGAAATGGCGAGACAAAACCCACGAATGTCAATGAAAATCCGCGAATGCATGCCGTGCCATTGTTTCAATGGGGAAAAGGGAGACAGCTAATTCACAAATAGATACTGTGGAGTGTTTTCATTCTGTACAGTAACTCGCAGGGATAAGGTGTTATGCAGCTGGTGGGATATCCCGCGAAGCAATGTTTACCTGTGAACGGTGGAATATCACATGAAGCTATTCACAGTGTGAATGACGGGATACCCCACGAAAGCCGTGAAAACGCTAAACACATGGCAGCAAACGCAGAAGCAGGTCATGCTCACGGCTCGTAGATGTTTTTTGCATATGTCCAGCTGCTTTATGCATGGCTGGTGAAAGATGGGTTTTATAAATACTGTAAGTCAAGCTATTACGGCTCGTGAATTTTACTTTTGCGCCCCTTAAAAACCGCGAATTCGAGGAGCATGGTTGCGAATATGGAAAAAACCCAGCGAATTCGTGGAACACGGCCGCGAATAGAAAAAACCCTCGAATTTGTGGAACACGGCCGCGAATAGAAAAAACCCGCAAATTCGTGGAACACTTTCCATTCAGGTTGCTTCTGACAATCCAGACTTGATCTGCTTAACAGAAACTTTCCTCCTTCATGATGTCTCTGATTCCTCACTATCTCTTCCTGCTTACTCCCTCCTCCGGTATGATAGACCTGAGCCTCGTCCTGGTGGTGGGGTTGCTATCTTTATCAAAAACTCCTTGCATTGCCCTCTCTCCACCCCACCCCCAGGAGTACCTTTGGCTATGGCTTCCTCTCCGCTCCCACCTTTTGTTCATATGTGTTCTGTACCATCCTCCAAACAGTGATGACTCAATTTACATTTCGCTGTCTGACAACATGGACCAACTTCTATCAACTCACCCAAACTCTCTCTTCCTCATATGTGGCGACTTCAACTGTCATCATGCCAGCTGGCTGGGTGTGGGTTCCTCTCTCACCAGGTATGGCACCTCAGCAAAGGACTTCTGCGACTCATTGGGACTGACACAATCTGTCAATTTCCCGACCCGGATCTCAGTCAATGGAGTATCTTCTCTTCTCGACTTGGTTATGACAAACTTCCCTGCAAATGTCTGCTGCTCTTCTTCTGCTCCAATCGGTTCTTTTGATCATGTGCTTGTTAAAGTGGACATCTATCTGGCCATTCTCAGAGAGCCTCCTCAGCGCCGACGAGTGTGGCATTTCACTCAGGCTGACTGGCACAGTCTGGAAGCAGCCATCAATCATCTGGACTGGTCTCCCATCTCTACTGCCTCTGACATCAATTCTTCCTGGGAATTCTTCCAAAGCAAACTGCTCTCTCTCATGCACAAATTTATCCCATCTCGTCTTCAGTTGTCTTCCCCTTCCTCCCTTCCATGATACACTGAATCTTGTGGTGAGGCAGTTGCCCTGAAACAACTTGCCTTTGCCTCTTGGAAGGCAAATCCAACTGAAGGCAATCTCACTTCCTTCCACCAAGCTCGGAACAAGTGTGTGTCTACCCTCAGGAGTACCAGGAAGCACAATCTCTCCACACTCAAGATTGAACTTTCAAACCTGTCTCCTTCCTCCAAATCCTGGTGGCGTCTGGTCAAATCCGTTTCTGATGTTTGTTCCCCCTCCATCCCCTCCCTTACCTCAAATGGATACACAGTTGACACGGCACGTGACAAAGCCAAATGCCTCAACTCTGTGTTTGCCTCAAAATCTAGTGTCCCAAACCCATGTCTCTATGTTCCCACCTTATCCAGTCGAACCCAATTGCTCCTTGCCTCTGTGTCCTTCTCTCCTGACAAGGTGGAGAATTTTTTGTCAAACCTCGACTCTGATTCTGCAACTGGACCAGACGGCATCAGTCCACGGGTCCTAAAATCCTGCTCTGCCGCTCTATCTCACCCTCTCTCTGTTCTTTTCACCCTTTCTTTTGCTCAAGGTCATCTACCAGCATCTTGGAAATCAGCAAACATTACCACTTTACACAAAAAAGGTGCAAAAACAGATCCTTGCAACTACAGACCAATCAGCCTGCTCCCAATTATCAGCAAAGTCATGGAATCCATCATGGCTTCGGATATCAAATCCTTCCTCTTCTCCAATGGCTTGATCTCCGATCATAAATTTGGATTCAGACCAGGTCATTCTACTCTGGACATGTTGCTTCTGCTGTCTCAACAATGGATGGAGGTCCTCAATGCCAAACATGAAATCAGAGCTGTCTCCCTTGACATATCACGTACCTTCGATACGGTCTGGCACCCAGCTCTGTTCACCAAACTCTCCTCCTATGGTATGCATGGAAATCTCCATGCATGGCTTGCGGACTTCCTCTCTGGTCATAGGCAATGTGTGGCCCTGAATGGGTTTCTCTCATCTCCCCTTCCTGTTCTGGCTGGAGTTCCCCAAGGTAGTGTCTGGGCCCTGTGCTATTTCTGGTCTTCATCAATGATCTCTCTGACTCTCTGGAAAATCCTCTATCTCTTTGCTGATGACTCCACTATCTGCAGCTCCATTCCTCATCCCTCAGATCGGCAGTCTGCAGCCTCCTCACTCTCTGCAGACCTGGACAAAATCACAGACTGGTCAAACAAGTGGAACATGTCTTTCAATCCTGACAAATCTCACACTCTTACTATGTCTCTCCAAAAAGACCGACTGGAAAAACCTCCCATCTACTTTCTCAACAATCCTCTCCATGAAGTTCTGTCACTCAAGCTTTTGGGTCTCACTGTCTGCCATGATCTTTTTTGGGAAAACCACATTTCCAAGCTGGCCTCCAAAGGCAGTCACCGACTGGGCATCCTCCATCGTGCAAAGTCCTTCCTTGGCACACCTGAGCTCCTCACCACATACAAGGCTTTCATCCGCAGCTCAATGGAATACTGTTCCCCCCTCTGGGCTGGTGCTCCTGCCTCACACATAGCTCGGCTTTACGCTGTTGAAACCAAAGCTTTCAGAATCATTGGAATCTTCTGCGATGAAGCTAACTCCAAGGGCCTTTTACTCACTCACCGAAGGCAGGTTGGTGGTCTTTCTGTCTTCTACCGACTCCTCTCCGGCCTTGCTCCCCAGCTCTCTCAGTGCTCTGTCACCCAAATATTCCTACAGGTGGCACAAGATCTGCCAGAAACCCTCTTATGGTTAAACTCCCAAAATCTAGGTTCTCTGGTGTTGGGCTAGCGGCTAGGGTGCCAGCTTAGGATCCCAAGATCCTGGGTTCGAATCCCGGTCGATCGCTGAATTAACGCCAGGGGGGTTGACTCAGCCTGTCATCCTTCCGAGGTCGGCTAATTTGAGTACCAGTTCACTGGTAATTCCCTGCTTGTCGTAAAAGGCGACAAAAAGGGTTGGCGACAAAAAGGGTTGGCGGCAGGAAGGGCATCCGGCCGTAAAACATTGCTTCAAAAAGGGGACCAAAAAACAACAACAACCACGGTCCCCGAAAAAGGCCAACCCCCGCTTTGCGGGGAAAAATGGCCTCTAAAGGTGGTTTTTTCTGCTCACCTTCACTCTTTCATTCCCCTTTTCTCCCGCCTCTGGAGCAAACTCCCCCACTCCCTTCAATCCCACTCCTCCCTCCAGGTCTTTAAAACAGCTGTTCACCACCATCTCTTATCTTACCCCATCCAAAACCTTGATCATTTCTACGATCGCTAATTCACCCCAGATAAACTTCTTTGAAATTCCAACTTATTTCCTGGAAGTCCTTGCAGTGTCTATATGTTTTATACCTCTCCCACCACCCCCCCCCTCCCCCAAGCCTTCTCCCTCCCACAGATCTCTCGATCTCCCTGCTCTCAAATGTTGTGTTTGTGTCCTTCCCCCTCTCTCCCCATCTTGTCTACCGCTCCCCTTATTATATGTTTTGTGTGTCGGTTTGACTTTTTGTGTGATTAATGTTTGCTCTTTCATGAGCCTCGATCTTGTATACAAAAAAAAAAAAAAAACACAGTCGCGAATCGAAAAAAACCCGCGAATTTGTGGAAGACGGCCGCGAATAGAAAAAACCCGCGAATTCGCGGGTCACTTTTCAGTGAATAGAGAAACAGGTCACATTTTATCACCCGCGGAATACGCGAAAACCGCGAATAGCGGGTTCCGACTATATATATATATACGTATATTGTTATGAATTTTGGGGTAGGCATATATAGATTTAGGTAGATCTGCATCGGTATCATGCTTCGTCTGTCGTGTTAGAGAATTTCGATGTCATAAGTTCTGTGTTTAGGCGGTTTGTCGGATCAAGTGTGTACCTGTGATCATACGAGGATGAGCTGGTGATAGGTAGAATAGGGACCAAGATATTCCCCTGTGTGTCAGACCTGGTGATCAATCCTGTGTCCCGTATGACAATGCACTCGTATAGAGACTTAGCTAGGCCCTTAGCTGCACACATTAATTAATTTCCCTCTCCCACAATAAGACTTACAGAACCACAGGCAGGAAACCAGATCGGGGCACCGCCGATGGGGCCGCAGCCAGCCACATCACCAGCTGGCCAATGATTGGTGGAAGGAAGCGGCAGACTGGTTGGCCACAGACGGATGGCATGACATGAAGGGCAGAAAGCGCTCGGCCAATGAGAGAACACCAACGCGCTGAGAAGATACGAGAAGGCGAGGGGCACCACGCTGGTTGGGGGAGAGGAGGGCTGACGTCACCCGACGGCGAGTAAAACCTCTCGCTCACCGGCATTTTCCTCTCTTCCTTGGCCCTCTTGCTCTGGACTGTCCGATTGAGCTCTTCCCTTTGTCCTTGTCATGTTGGCTGCCTTCCTGTTGGACCTTCCTTCTGCCCTTGCTTTTCCTCCCGTTTTGGGAGTTTCGCTTCGAAAGACGTTGGAGCGCCCTGGCGTTCACGTGCGAACGGCGAGCGTACGAGCTGCAGCAGCCGGGAGACCATTGCACGCTCACTCGCTTGGTGCGAAAGGCCTGGTGGATGGGGGCGCGGGGATGCCGGGACGGTGCTCAAGCCCGACAATTCCTGATGGACGCTACACACCACAGATAAGCCAGCACAAATGTAAACACGACGATTCTTTTATTTACTTCTTTCCCTTGTCTTGTATGTGAAGTGAGTTGTGCGAGATCCCAACCTAGGTTTTAGTTCTTCCGTCGCGTTTCATTGTTCTTGGGTTCCGTTCAATAAATAATTTATTTTTGTACATTGAATTCGGGTCTTCGTTCGCTTGATGTAATTTCCTGCAGGTTTGAGGGCTGCCGTCGGAACCAGAGGTAAGGTACTTCAGCATCCCCTCACCACCCTCCTCACCTTTCTTACCCTCCTCCCTCCCCGCGAGTATGAACTCTGCCATATTTGAACTGAACGCCTTCGGAGTTAAAGCTTGCCCGGTTGATCTGGTTCCTTGGTCAGTTTTTAAATCGCTAGGAACACGACAATGTACAGTCACGTGAAAAAGTAAGTACACCCCATGTAAATTTTTGACTTTTTCAACATATTTCAACATACAGCTATTTGATCTTCATTTCAACAATATTGATAGATAAAGGTGATATAATATAACAAATATCATGAAACATTTACATTTTGTAGTCCATTGTATAATTTAAATAAACATAAATGCAAATTTCGCATGTGGAAAAAGTAAGTACACCCTTGGCTCCAATAGGTGGTATTGCCCCCTTTGGCAGAAACAACCTCAAGTAGGCGTTTCTTATAACTGTCTACCAGTCTCTGACATCGACTGGGAGAAATTTTTGCCCACTCCTCCATGCAGAATTCTTTCAGCTGTGCGATGTTTGAGGGGTTTCTTGCATGCACAGCCCGTTTCAAATCCCTCCACAACATCTCGATGGGATTTACATCCGGGCTTTGACTTGGCCATTCCAGAACCCTCCATTTCTTTCTTTGCAGCCATTCCTTGGTGGATTTACTGGTACTAGGGCGTGCCCGTACTATATATATATCTAAAATTATATCCCCCCCCCTCTATTTACATGAAATGGTTTGGGCCATTCGCAAATGGTTTGGTCCATTCGCAAAGCCAAAGCGAACGGCTTGCGAGTACGATGACAATCCCCCCCTCTATTTACATGAAATGGTTTGGTCCATTCGCAAAGCCAAAGCGAACGGCTTGCGAGTACGGTGACAATCCCCCCCCCTCTATTTACATGAAATGGTTTGGTCCAAAGCGAACGGCTTGCGGAGTTTGGTAAAGAAATCGCCATAGCTCGGTAACTACTTGTCCGATTAATATGAAACCTTGAAAAGGCACATCCTCGGGTCCCCAGCAATATACCTGGCAAGTTTCAAGTATATCGGACCCGTGGTTGTCGAGAAACAGCGGTCACAGACAAACGACACACAGACATACACACAGACATACAGAGATTACTGGAATTATAGATAGATGTTTAGGGTCATTGTCATGTTGCAAGGTCCACTTTCGGTTGAGCTTCAACTTTCCGACAGATGGCCTCACATTATCTTCAAGCACCTTCTGGTACAATGAAGCATTCATGGTGGATTCTATGATGGTGAGCTGCACAGGCCCTGATGCAGCAAAGCTGCCCCAAACCATAATATTTCCACCACCATGCTTTGCAGTTGGTATCAGGTTCTTGTGGTCAAATGCTGTCTTTGGTTTTCGCCAAACATGTCTTCTGGTACTGTGGCCAAATAGCTCTACCTTTGACTCATCTGTCCAGAGCACATTGTTCCAGAAGTGCTGGTCTTTGCCTAGGTGATCATTGGCAAACTTTAGTCTTGCCCTGATGTTCTTTCTGGACAGCAACGGTTTCCTCCTGGCACACTTCCCATGTAGATCAAATTTGTGCAGCCTCTTTCTAATGGTAGACTCATGCACTTTGACATCATCAGTGGCAAGAGCTACCTGTAGGTCCCGTGATGACATTCTGGGGTTCTTAGAGACTTTTTTCAGCATCTTGCGGTCTCCTCTCGGGCTGAACTTGCTGGGGTGGCCTGACCTGAACAAGTTCGCAGTTGTTTGGAATCTTCTCCAGTTGTAGATGATCTTCCGGACAGTCAAATGATTGATTTCAAATTGTTTGGAGATCTTTTTAAATCCCTTCCCAGACTCGTATGCATCTATAACCTTCTTTCTGAAGGCCTCAGAGAGCTCTTTTGATCTAGGCATGGTGACGCCGCACACTTCAACAACAAAGAGCAAACCAAACTAAATGTCTGAGGTTTAAATAAGACAGGTTTCTCCAAGATCCTCTCTAACGATGTTCTAATCATTTGCACCTGAGCTGGTGCACCTGATTCTAATTTTAGGTATTTGAAGTAGTGATAAATGTCGGAGTGTACTTACTTTTTCCACATGCGAAATTTGCATTTATGTTTATTTAAATTATACAATGGACTACAAAATGTAAATGTTTCATGATATTTGTTATATTATATCACCTTTATCTATCAATATTGTTGAAATGAAGATCAAATAGCTGTATGTTGAAATATGTTGAGGATTTGAGAATCTTGTGTGGAATTTGTTGTAAAATATACCCTTTTGTGTGCTGTAGATATTTCTTGTAAATACCTCCAATTGTAAAGATCAAAGGTCGTCCTTAGTTAGGCCATCGCACACATGTAGCAAATCATAGATGTCCCTCAGTAGTTATGTCCTTAGTAAATGTCAGTATAAGGCTCTGTGGTCCACTAATTCATTGCGCTGCATCAATTAAATAAGATAGTTCCCCTTTCAAGTTTCCCCCAAATCGTCTCCTCAAAGTGCAAGCGACATTTGGGCTGTTTTCGGCGGCGTTGGCCGCCGTTGCATTGGGCGGTTTTCACTGCCATCATTTTCACCCCAAGACTCCATCGCACACGAGGCCAAGGAGGGGGCAGGAGCCGCCGGATCACGGGCGTGGCACCACCTCGTCATCAAAGGTGGAGCCAAAGAGCCTTGCCCACCAATCAGCGCCGAGGTGAGCAAAAACCGGAGGCGTGGCATAGGAGTTGGCGGATCATCGCGCCATGCGCGATATAAGCGTGGACACAAGCCTTTTCGCGGCAGATGCGTGACCCAGCTGAAGCAGCCAAGAGAGGACGAGACGTGAGGGGGTGCTCATATTGCAGCAATAGGCCGAGACCCTCTAGGCCCTATTGCCGGTTGTGGAGACGCGGAGCTGCCAGCTGCTGTTCGCTTCGAGCCCGGAACGTAGACCTCGACGGGGTACATTTGCCCGGACCTTCCCGCCCTGCCATCGGCTTGGACCTTCTCCTCCCTCCAGTAATTCCTGCTTACAAATTCCCCATTCATGTACGTGAGTTTGTTTTGTGTGTCTTGTCCCTGGGTATAAGTTAAGACTGCATAGATAAGCTAATAATTGCACTGTGTCTTCTGCTCCTTCCATTTCCCTGTATATTACTTTGATTGCTCTCTTTTCTTTGGGTTGTGTAAATAATTAATAAATATCTGTTCTTCTGTACCTTTGCCTTCCTTCTTTCTCATTCGGTCGCTTTAGCGATTTCCAAATTGAGTGTACGTGGCGCGATTCGGCCAACGCATATGAATCGGGTTTAGCCCCTTCGATAAACGGCTCACGCCGCAGTTCGCTTCGCTCGGCGCAACCAATCCATTACGCTGCGGCCGTGAGCGGGAGTATTTCCTTGCGTACCGAGAGGCGCTGGTATTTAGGTCATAGGACGGGTGGGCCTAATACCCTACCCAGCGCTGACCGGGCGTGACGTCATACCCCCAGAACCACGTCGGTCAGTCATAGATGAGGGGATTAATCCCCCCTCGATAAGGGGGAAAGGAGGCCGACGTTGGGTTCCGTAACAATATGTTGAAAAAGTCAAAACTTTACATGGGGTGTACTTACTTTTTCACGTGACTGTATATATATATGTATTTATTGTCGTGAAAGAATACTTCAAGACCTCTCTTCAAGATATGAGGCTTTATTGAAATTGATCTGGCGTCTACCTACATGAAAGGCAATCATCTCATTTGTCCTACAAAGCAAATAAAACACAACAAGACAGGTATAAAATGAACCAAGCATTCTAAGACACTAATCAACAATCATAGACTCATCTTACCAAGACGACCCATAGCACATAGCAGTTGCAGTGTAACTCTTTCAGCTGGTCAAATACTCAACCACCTCGCTCGGTAACCATCCGCCCTTAATAGGCAGATAAGATTCTCCACGCCTACGATAGTCTTTTCTTCATCAGTTTCACCACATACATATATATATATATATATATATATATATATATATATATATATATATATATATATATATATATATATATATATGTAGGGAGCTGTAATGCCCCTCCCCCTTTGTATATCCTTGCTGCTTTACCAATTACCAAGTATAACCAATTATATGTTTTGTTTTGACTTGCTACTGTACTCTTTCCCGATACTGAGTTCTTTCTACTGCATTGAGGATGTGTAATATCCTAATAAGGAGTTCTCTGCCTGTGTGCTCTGGCCTGCGTGGGCACAATCTCTAGTTCCCCTTTCCAGGCCTTGGAGGCAACTCTTATCTCTCTTTGCCTTCTTCCTGACTTTGCCATTATCTTGCAAGTTGACAGTTTTACGAGTGTCCACTCCCCTTTGTACTTTCCCAAGCCAGCTGCTATACAGAAAGTTGTAAACATGTTGTCCCATAATGCTGACCATCTCCTTATCAGAGCTAACCCATGACTGGCCTTGGATGAACTTCCTTTAATTAACTGAACAACAGGATGGGACTATGGTGGGAGGCCCAATGAGCCCATTCTGTCTCTGTGTCTTGTGAGCTAACTCCACCCCTGACTTTCTTTATATAAAGCAATGTTAATTGAATTATTTCAGAGCATCTTGTTGTACTGTTGGTCATTCCTTGTGAGTTTCAATGCAACTTTGCTGTCCTCAAGCTTGAGTACTCGAGTTCCAATAAATATATCCGTTGCTCCTTTCTTCTGAGTCTTTTGAGTCCCAAGTCCTAAGTCCCAATCCGACAACTGGTGGCAGCGGTGGGATCAGTCTGGGCAGTCCGGGACGCGGTCCCAGGCAAGGGAGTGGTGAGAGACCAGCTGGCAATTGATCCGGGTCAGGTGAGCTGTGGTTTTCTTTTGTTTTTTCCTTTTTAGCCCGGGGGTCAGTCCAAATTGTAACCCACTCTCTCTTGCTCGGTCGCCGTACGTTCCGTTCCCTGCTCATACCTGTTCCACGAACCTAAATTTAATTACGGACCGCTTGGGTCCTGGAGCAACTGATTGTTTATGGACTCGTTAGGGTAACGTTACGTAAGGAGAAGTGCCCCACGTTGGGCGCCTGAGGTTAAGGGGTAATAGATCTCTGGGTTGTGAGGGTAAGGATAAGGGCGGCGTCCCGATCCGAGGCCTACCCGGGAGACGTTGGGATTTTAAGTAAGATCAGAACTATTATACGGGCGTAGGACGCCAGGAAAGTGCAGTAAGGGTAGGATAGACGGCTGTGTAGGCGGGCGAGCCTCTCAGGAGAGTAGGTAGCGCGGCCGTACCACGCGAGGCGGGCGAACCTCACGAGTACAAGGCTGCGAGCCTCTCAGAGTTAGGTAGACGGCTGTAAACGCGAGGCGGGCGATCCTCACGAGTACAAGGCTACGTCGGTAAACTAAATTTTCCTAGGATGGGTAACAGTATGGGTAATAAGACAGTAAAGGCAGGTGAACCGCTTAGACATACCCCAGCATTTTTTATGTTTAAGAGGTATGGCTATGCTGCTGTGAGACCAGGGAAGTCATGGGTTGCATTGACGAAGGATTTAGGAGAACCGTGGCCCGAAGGAGGGTCTTTTGCGCTGGAAAAATTGGACGTGTTGTATGAGACATTAGAAAAGTTCGAACAGGCCACGAAACACTTTCCGCCTGACTATTGGAAAGTCTTTGGCTGGTGGAAGGAAGAAGCGATGAAGCGACACGCAAAGTCGAAACAGGCCAGCTTGGTTGGTGAGGTAACAAAACTCAAGGGTCTGAGGAAACAGGCGAATAAAGAGCAGGATGAAGCGCTTAAGGAAATAGAGAGGCAGGCCAACGCGCGACTGATGCCGCTCGTTGAAAACCCAGACCCCGCGAGAGGGGAGGCAGTGACCAATCTACCCTCCCCAGCCCCAGTCCTAAGCTCTGTCCCGGGGTTTCAGGCACCACCTATCCTTTCTGCGCCCCCGCTACCACCTCCCTATAACCCCGCTACCATCGCGCCCCAGATACCCCAGAACCACCCGAGCCAGGGAAGGCCGTTTGCACAACTCGGGGCTAACGGAATAGATGACGGGACCGACATCGCAGGGTTCCCGCCACCGATAGGACCGGATGGGTTATACCCCTCACTGGTAGGTTGTAAGGGGAAAAGGACCTCACAAACTACCCCATCGGAATGTCAGGAAATAGAGGAAAGGAAAACATTGTGCCCTGTACAAGTTATCGGGGTTGACGCAGCAGGTCATGGGGTTCGGGAAAGAGTACCATGGAAAGAATCCTCTTTAACTGTAATGCGGGCAAGGATTCAACATTTGCTTATTGAGGATCCACGGCAGATAGTGCCGACCATGTCGAATTGGGTTTTGGATGGCGAGTGCGACTATCGAGACATAACCCATATGGGAGTGTCCGTGCTCCCACCCAAGGTATGGGAAAGGGCTAGACAAAGAGCACACTGGCCGGTGGCAGACCCAAGGGCTGGTGCAAACCCCCTGTTAACACAAGCGCAATGGGATGCTCTAAAGGTCCTGCTGCTAGATTCTATTGAGCAGGCGCTGTTGCCAGCAGGAGGTCCGGATTGGGGAAAGATCGGGGCCATAAAACAAAAGGCAGGAGAACCAATTGGAGAGTACCGAGAAAGGTTGGAAAAGGCCATTGCGCGCTGGGGAGGACTGGGTCCGATGCAGCTGGGAGGGCTACCCCAACCATTGGTAAATCAATATCTAATCGAGGGGCTTCGGCCGGTGTTAAAGAAACAGGTACAGACCGTCCTCTTCGGCTGGAAGGGAATGACAACCAACGAATTATGCGACAAACTGGAACAATGCCCGGGCTCCTCCCTAGAGGAGAAGAAGGATATTAAGGAGGAAATATTGCAAATGTTTGTCCAGGAGAAACGGGCTCAATTTAACCAAAATAAAAAAGGGGATCAGAGTCAGAACTACATACACGAACAGTGCCAGAAGTGGGGACCTGTTCGAGGTCCAGAGGAACATAGGAGGAGTTGTTATCCTTTTTTCTATAAGGGCCAATTCCCCAACGGAGAGTGGATCCCCAGCGAAAATGAAAACTGCGACGGTTGTACTGAGGAAGATTTTGGACTAATTAATATGAACGAGGTAAAACAGCAATGGACAATACCACCCCCTCTTCCCCTTCCTCCTCAAAACCCTCAAACTTGGAATGTGCAAGGGCCCCCTCCCCAAAATTGGTATCCACCAAGACCCCTTCTCCAAAACCCCAGACCACCCCCCAATAGTGGGATGCAGAACGGACCAAAGGGGAACTGGGCCCCGCCTCGGGGTCCGCCGCAGTGGCAACCAGTGAACCAGTCACTTTGGGGGCCGCCAGAACGCAGGCAGGGCGGAAGGGGAGCTGTAGAGGGACGACCTATGCCCTCCGCACCACCGGTTCCGCAGGAACCGTGCCATTATTGCAAGCAGATGGGACACTGGATACGTGATTGCCCAAAGGCTCGTAAGGGGTTTCAGCCCCAATACAATAGAGGGGCCTATTGACGGGACGCTGGCGAGTCGCCCAAGGAGTGTCCTCTCTTGACCATGACACCGGCAGAGGAACCAACTATGATGTTGGACGTGGAGGGAAGACAATTAGAATTTCTCGTAGATACGGGCGCGACTCGCAGCACAATTAACAAGGGGCAATTGCCCTCTTTGCGCCCTACGGCCAGGAACGTTCAAATACTGGGTGTTTCGGGTTTACCCCAAGCGCTTCCTATTTCGGAGGAAGTGCGAGTAACATGCGGCCCGCTGGAGGCTAAACATGCTTTCTTGATGACCACTACCGCCCCGACGAATTTGCTGGGACGGGATTTATTGTGCCGTTTGGGCTGTCAAATCTCATGTACCGAGGAGGGAGTTTTCGTAGACGTCGCGGAGTCTAAACGCGACTTGTTGATGACGGCACTGGCTCGTCCCGGCCCCACCGCGTATTGGTGGCGCTTGGATCCAGGGGCTTTGTCTGCTTGGACATATATCATAGATAATGTGTGTTTGGACAGTTCAGTGCTGCGAGATTGGATGCAACAGCACCAAATTTCGATAAAGGACTTAAAGGATAATCCACCCCATTGCACTGCGTACTATGATGCAACGGGTGAGGACGAGAACTACCGGGAAAGGGTTAAGGAAAAGCTGGGCGAATGGATGCCTCTACACTTGTCACGGGTATGGATCGGGCGTGAGGGAATAGGAATTGAGGTAGTCCTAACCCCGAGTCAGCATGCGCTGACCCAATACCCCGAAGGAGCGGTCGCCCATGTTACCCTCACTACTGCCAAAGGGTGGCCGCCGGAAAGTGTAGGTTGGATGGTAGGGAGGTTACGAGAAGTTCCCTTACATGGTTATCGGTGTAAGAGGGGCCGCTGGACTTTGAAACAGCTCGAAAACGGTGAAGGGTTCTCAATTGACATTAAGGCAGAACGGAGGGACGGAAAGTTCGAAGAGGCAGAGTTGCCCCCCAAAGGCACCTATGCCATGAGGGCAGTGCTGACGGACCCGGGTGAGTCGGATTACCTCCTAGCGGAGGTGCCAGACAATTTATGGCCCAAAAGCGACGGCGAGGTTGGACGGATGCGAGACGCCAAACCTCTAGTGATAGCAGTGCAGCCGGGGATGCGCTTGCCAAACGTAAAACAGTATAAGCTACGACCTGAGGCCGACGTAGGCATAGCACCAGTGATTCAATCCCTAGTGGAACAGAAGATTATCGTAGAAACTAACAGCCCATGTAATACACCAATTTTGCCAGTTAAAAAGCCATCAAAGGACAAATGGAGATTTGTACAGGATTTAAGGGAGGTGAACAAGGTGATACAGGGCATACACCCACTAGTTCCAAACGGAGAAACCCTCATGATGTCAATTCCGCCGGACGCAACATACTTCACGGTCATCGACCTTTGTTCTGCGTTTTTCTCTGTGCCCATCGCGCCTGAGTCACAATACTTGTTCGCTTTCACCCATAGGGGGCGCCAGTATACTTGGACAGTACTACCTCAGGGGTTTTCAGATAGCCCCACTCTGTTTTCCCGGGCGCTGCACCGCGACCTGGCGGATGTGGAATTGAAGGGAGGGTCAGTGTTGCTGCAATACGTTGACGATTTGTTGATTTGCTCCCCTTCAAAGGAGGCGTGCGAAATGGATTCTTTGGCCCTATTAAAGGCCTTGGCGGCCAAAGGCCACAAAGTAGGCAGACCAAAACTTCAGTTTGTGCGGCAGGTTGTAACTTACTTGGGACACGCCATTTCGCACGGAAAACGAGAATTGGATGCTGGACGAGTGACCGCTATCACGGAGCTGCCTCGCCCTCGCTCGCAACGGCAAATGCTGCGCTTCCTAGGTATGACGGGATACTGCCGCACTTGGATACTTGATTTTGCGCTGCTGGCTAAACCACTGTACGAGGCGACCAAATCAAATGCCCCGGACCTATTGATATGGACGGATGAATTGAGGCGATGTTTTGACGGGCTGAAACAGGCGCTGGTTACGGCACCGTCATTAGGACTCCCGGATTATGCGAAACCATTTACCCTTTACACTCACGCCGTGGGAGGTTTCGCCCAGTCAGTTTTGACACAGACCCATGGGGATAAGGAGCGGCCGGTGGCCTACTTTAGTAAAAAGTTAGACCCGGTCGAACAAGGGTTTCCGGTGTGCTTGCAAGCCGTGGCAGCGGCCAGGTACGCAGTAGAAAGAACAGCGGACATTGTTATGGGACACCCAGTAACGCTACGGGTACCACATTGCGTCACTTTGCTGCTGTTACAGCGAAGCACACAGCATTTGTCTAACACTAGATTAATGCAATACGAATCCGCACTGATCACTGCAGCCAACATCACAATCGAACGTTGCACGACGCTCAACCCAGCCTCACTGATGCCCACTCCTGAGGAGGGCGAACCTCATGTGTGCACCGACGTTGTGCAGCTAGTCTCCACGGTGCGATCGGATTTAAAGGACAATCCCTTAGAATATCCCGACTGTACATATTATGTCGATGGATCAGCTAGGCGCGCATGGGACGGGTCCCTGTTGTCCGGGTACGCCGTGTGCTCGGATAGCGAAACGGTAGAGAGCGGGCGTCTTCCACCTACATTTTCCGCACAGCAGGCGGAGCTGTGCGCCTTGACCAGAGCGTGCAGCTTGGCGGAAGGCCTCGCCGTCAACATTTACACAGATTCGGCCTACGCTCATGGCGTAGTCCACGATAAAGGAGCCATCTGGAAGATGAGAGGTTTTCTCACATCTGCCGGTTCAGTGATAAAGAATGGCGCGTTGGTAGAAGGGCTCCTCCGAAGCATTTTACTTCCCCGCGCTATCGCGGTAATTAAGTGTCGTGGCCACCAAAGGGCGGACACTGACGTTGCCCGGGGCAACGCAAGGGCGGACGAGGCGGCAGGAAAGGCCGCCAACCAACAGATAGAACGCAACATGCCGATGGTGACACGAGCACAGAAGACAGCCGCACAGATTGCCGACATACCAACTGCGGGACCACCCGCCACACCAACTAAGGACGATATCATAAATTTGCAAAATGCTGCACCGACGGCCGAACACGAGGTCTGGCTCAAACGAGGAGCGATACGCCCTGGGCCAGGGGAAATGTGGACCCTTGATGAAAAACCTATAGCACCCCAGGCTTTACTGCCTTGGCTGGCACGCATGGCTCATCAGAATGGTCATGTGTGCCAGAGGGGGGTGATGGGACAGATAGACTACACTTGGGCAGCGCCAGGACTGTCACGGATTGTATCCGAAGTGTGCCGATCGTGTGTGGTCTGCCAGCAACACAATAGAGGGGCGCCACCGAGACATGCACATGATGGGGGACGACCCCCGCCTAGTGGGCCGTTCGCAACTATCGAGTTCGATTTTACAGAATTGGAACCAAGCATGTCGTTTCGCTATGTGTTGGTAATCGTAGATACGTTCACCAAATGGGTCGAAGCATACCCATGCGTCAAATCCGATGCTCCGACAGTAGTGAAGCGCCTTGTGCGGGATTTTATGTGCAGATTTGGCATTCCCCAGATAATTTCGTCAGATCAAGGAGGCCATTTCACGGCGCAGGTGGTTAAGGGCATCCTGAAGGCGTTGGGCGTTAAACAATCCTTCCATTGCGTCTACCACCCACAGTCCTCAGGACTTGTGGAACGAACGAACAAGACTTTAAAGAATAAACTAGCGAAACTTTGCGCAGACACAGGCTTGAGGTGGCCAGAGGCTCTTCCGCTTGCATTGATGAGCATTCGTTCCACCCCGGGTCGCACTACGGGCCTTTCCCCCCACGAAATATTAATGGGACGACCTATGAGCTTGCCCGTTTCAGCACCAACAGACATGTCCACCCTTGCTTTGCCAGTAATGGATGACATGCTTTTGAGATTTTGCATAGGCTTGTCGAATGTGGCACGCAGCATCCATGCTCGAGTACGAGAGGCGCTGCCTGAACCAATAGGCCACGCCATCCACAACTTTCAGGCCGGCGACTGGGTGCTCGTGAAGCACTTCACCCGCAAGGCTGCTTTGGAGCCACGGTGGAAGGGACCATTCCAGGTGCTACTGGTCACACCGACGGCAGTCTTCTGCGAGGGTAAACCTTCGTGGATCCACGCCACCCATTGTAAGTTGTCCATCCCCGCACCACAAGCCACACAAGACACCGCACCTCACATTGCTGCAGACACCACACCTCACACCGCTGAAGACAATGCACCGTCTAGGGCACCACAGTCTTCTAAGGGCGGCGATGACGGTCATGATGATGGGAATTCTGGGCAGCTGCCTAACAAACCCCGCCAAGGATAGGCTTCTGCAGTTTAACCCACTGAGAGAGGATCTTCCCAAATACCCAGGACACGACAACTACACGTTATTTAAACTTTACTCCGTCAAATACATAACGGCTCCCCGGGGACAGGGGATAGTAGTACATTGCTGTGAGTTGGAGACACATTTCAAGTGGTTATCTGTAAGATGGATGGAAGCGACGGTGGTACATAATGGGACACCACAGGCACGCATGACAACCCCACGCATAGTCTTAACTAAAGTTAGACAGGTGGAAAATGGAAGGTTTACTGGGACCGTGAATAGTCACGCCGCCGCAGGATATCAATGGGGCACGGGCATCGACAATACTACTCTCCTACTGTCGCATGCCCTCGTCGGCCCACACACCACGATAATACTTGAATGTGGAATATGGCCCCCGCGCACGCTGATTAGAAGGAACAAAAAGAGGGGAGATACCCAACACCAATTCCGGCCTAGTTGTGCCGCCTACGTTATTAAACCCCCTCCTGCCCAGGAAGTAAGAAGGAAGCCAGAGGAGAACACATACTGGAAGGTCGCACGGCATATGGCCACAGTACAGAATAGGACACAGTGTTGGATGTGTATGCACCTTCCCCGCACCAGCACAGCAGGCATACCAATGGTAGTGTTACCCCTATCACTCAATGATTTGTGCTCGAAGCCATTAGATACCAAATGCATTAGTACAACTCTGACAAGCCAAGGTTCTGATGAAACCGCGTGTAAACGAGTTTTCCAGTACTCCCCTCCCATTCTGTCCCGACACTTTGAGGAACGTCCGGCGCCGGTTTGGGTCAAGCCGGCATGGGGGGCCCTCTGCTTAGAAGGAAAGGGCCAAGTAATGGTAGGCAAATCCGTGTGTAGAGATACCCTTCCCGCGGACCCGAGAAAAGGGAAACACACGCTGCTAGTGAACGTTACAAGCTCGCCCTTGCATAACCTCACACACCTCCAGTTGGCATGGAAAGGGGAAAACGGGACAAACACTATCCCAGGCCTTCTCACTTGCATGACCACCCATTTGGTGGCTCCGCACGGGACCATGTTTGTATGCGGGAATAAAGCTTACCCGTATTTACCTGATAATTGGGGAGGAATTTGCTATTTAGGATCAGTTTTCCCAGAGATGGAAATGCGACAGCACTTGCATAATACCACCGCACTCATAAGGACACAACGAAGCACCTATTGGCACGACGACGACACCACTACTTTACACGGCGCTGATTGGGAGAAAGCCGTTAGTTTCTTCTTCCCATGGGCTGGGACGGTCATGAACAGTTACCGCATTGACAAAATTGCGTTAATCTTAGAAAGGGTGGCCAACGACACCGCTACAGCACACGACGAAATGTTGGACACGGTTGTCCACCTGCGTACAATGGTTATGCAAAATAGGGTTGCGTTAGATATGCTACTGGCAGAACGAGGAGGGGTATGTGGGATAATTAAGGGTAAATGTTGTACTTTTATTCCTGACCCTTCACAAGGGGTCAGTGCTGCTATTATAAGGTTAAGAGAAAGTGCTCACATATTGACAAGGGATCGCTTGGATCGGGAAGCCTCCCACCAGTGGCTTACCGACTGGTTCAAAGGGTGGACAGGCACAATTGTAAAGTGGGTACTAACCGCTTTGGCAATAGTCCTTGGAATCGTGGTTAGTTGTGTGATAATCAAGGCTTTAGTCCTTGCGTGTGTGAGGAAGTTTTCCACAGGATGGACACTGAAGACGACACCGGAAAAGGCCATGGTGATGATCGACCAGCGGATCGCGGGTCCGGATGACACACCAGCTGTCAACTCAACTGCCAGTCGCGGATCCTGGAACGACGACCTGAACGAGTCCCTGGGCCGCGACAATGAGATCTCCGCTTCCGAAGATTGTTCTTCCATTGCTGATATTACCGATAATGATGTCGAGTACACTTATGCGGACCTCGAAGCATTTCAGGCTACCAGAAGGCCGTTTAAACTGGGCCCCGACACGTCGGAAGAAGAAATCGACGATTTCCTGAAGGATTCCTCTCGTTTCTTCACGATATGCCATGCCGTGGCTATGACTATGGGCCGTCCACTCCGCAGGCCTACGCCACCTGAGAATAATGTTACTGATGATGTTACCAATGATGATGTGGGCCACTTGCGAGGGTCCCCGGCTGATGTTTATGTTTCAATGCAGGCTCTGCCTCTCCATGTTTCACGAGCTCACCTTTATGTCTCACAAGCCCACAGAGAGTCAAACGCCACTGACCCAGTTCGGGATTTGGACCCAGCTGTGAACCCAAGCCCGGATGGAGAGGAACTCGATCGTGAAAATACTCTGAGTTCCGAGTCTGATTGTTTTGGAGATTCGCCCTTGAATAACAGCGAAGCAAGCAGCATCGCCTCGGACGATCTCGACTTTGACCCAAAGGAAGTTTCTCTCCCACCTTTGGATCGTTATGCTTTATTTCATGGCCATAGGTTTGACCCACCTGATACTGACGATGTTGTGTCTTCCCCAGATCACCAGCACGTAAGAGACCTCATGAACATGAATATCGATTGAGCGCTGAAGATCTACAAGGATTTCACTTGGGGAAGCCTGGGCGAGCTCCAGTTGGGGAGGAGTCCGGCTGCACCTCTGTGGACCAAGGGTGGGTCGGAGATCTTCCTGGGTGTGGACCCCGGTGGAACCAGAGGTCTTCGTTGTGGATTTGGCGCGCTATTCGATCTTCATGTCTCTACGGTCTCACCTCATACACCCATCTACACCCGACTTACATCATACATCCACTTACACCCACTTGCACCCACACACCCGCGGATCAGCCTGCTGGGTTCGTTGTGCGGTACTGGGTACGGGACATGCTCACTGGGCTGCATTCGTGTGGTACGTTACGTTTAGTTACACTCTCTCTCTCTCCCACCTCTTTTGGTGGATTTTGTGTGCCATTTGATCACTCTGCTTTTACGGCCTTACATTGCATACTCACATACAGACGCGAATCATCCTACTGAGTTTGTGTGGTGCTTTGGTACGGGACATTCTTACGGGGCTGCCTTCGCGTGATATGTTGAATGATTTTTCTGTTTTTGTTTGAAATAAAGGCCTTTGATTGGCTCATAGATAACTTTGTATCTTAGATCCAAAAGGGCGGTATGTAGGGAGCTGTAATGCCCCTCCCCCTTTGTATATCCTTGCTGCTTTACCAATTACCAAGTATAACCAATTATATGTTTTGTTTTGACTTGCTACTGTACTCTTTCCCGATACTGAGTTCTTTCTACTGCATTGAGGATGTGTAATATCCTAATAAGGAGTTCTCTGCCTGTGTGCTCTGGCCTGCGTGGGCACAATCTCTAGTTCCCCTTTCCAGGCCTTGGAGGCAACTCTTATCTCTCTTTGCCTTCTTCCTGACTTTGCCATTATCTTGCAAGTTGACAGTTTTACGAGTGTCCACTCCCCTTTGTACTTTCCCAAGCCAGCTGCTATACAGAAAGTTGTAAACATGTTGTCCCATAATGCTGACCATCTCCTTATCAGAGCTAACCCATGACTGGCCTTGGATGAACTTCCTTTAATTAACTGAACAACAGGATGGGACTATGGTGGGAGGCCCAATGAGCCCATTCTGTCTCTGTGTCTTGTGAGCTAACTCCACCCCTGACTTTCTTTATATAAAGCAATGTTAATTGAATTATTTCAGAGCATCTTGTTGTACTGTTGGTCATTCCTTGTGAGTTTCAATGCAACTTTGCTGTCCTCAAGCTTGAGTACTCGAGTTCCAATAAATATATCCGTTGCTCCTTTCTTCTGAGTCTTTTGAGTCCCAAGTCCTAAGTCCCAATCCGACATATATATATATATATATATATATATATATATATATATATATTGTTGCGGATATGGGATTTGGCCTCCATCCATATCCGCTTGTAAATATTCCCCTATTTCCCCAATACTCCCCAACTATCCCCAATCCCCCATTCCCTAGTCCCATTGTCTGTAAACAACACTCTGTAGCCCCGACCTTCCCCTTTTTCCCCCATTAAATGTCGTGCCCAGGTCCACCGCATCTCACGTAGACAACTTTCGGACATCTTGCTAGTTATTCTTAGTCTATGTCAGTTAAGGACTCGTTTCCATTAATTCTGACTCTTCGTTGCACCAGAATGTGATTGTATGGCACCAGTAGTGAGTTTAGGACCTCCCCATACCTCCTCCCATCTTCCCCATGAAACAACAACAACAACAACAACAACAACTACAACAACAACTACAACAACAGAGGGGGGCGGCGCGGCGCGGCGCGGGGAGTGTGCGTCCTCACTCCGGCTTGGTTAGCCGCCATTGCCCATGCGCTCCACGGGGTTACCACGAAGGGGCTGGCTGTCAGCTCCTCGTCAGGGGCGGAGCCCGGTAACCCCCCGCAGCCAGTGAGAAGCGGCGGGCCGATTCCATCTGGGGCGGAGCTAACGAGCCGAGGGCGTGTCACTCCCCGCCGGATATGCGCAGCCACTTACCGGACGTGAGGTCAGATGCGCCCCCAGCTTGGAAAGACAAGTCGCGACCTCCGAGCGCTGAGCGACCTCCCCGCATCTTTGGACCGGACCGGGTCGATTTTGTCCCTGAGCCAAGAGTGCACCTTGAGCCATCGACTACCCGCCTTTCCTTGCCATCAATCCCCATGTGAGTCAGTTTTGTCCTGTTTATCTGTCGTCTGTCGGGGCTACAATAAGACCGTAATTAAGTGCCTATCTTTCTATGCTGTCTCTCTCATCCCTGTAATCTAAACCTTCCGCAATATTATAACCTCCTCCGGAGGTCTTGAGAACCGTACCCCTGGTGTCGTGTCATTTAATCCAGCCGTTGTGTCCTTTCCTTAATTGATTTAGCATAGCGCGACTCGGCCAACGTTCGAGTATAATCGGGTAACTTGTGCGAACACGGCGGCCATTCCGCTCAGCCCAGCATAACATCTTAATAAGTCGTGTCCGTAACAATTGGTGTCAGGAGTGTCGGATTCGGACCTGGGACTAAATTCATTTAGCCCAAATTTTGGAACACCAATTGTACCATTAGGGTAACAATTGGTGTCGAGGAGTGAGATTCGATCCGGAGCGCGTTTTACGCGCTCGAAATTATAACGGCGAAATTTGATTGTGTTTTACAAAATATAAAAACCCGAATTTTGAAAGTCGCGCTATGGCAGACCAAGTCGGCTGGGGTCCGGTAGAGGAGAGTGAGGCAGGGTCGATCCAGGACCAAATTGAGGGACATGAGGAGAGCGAAGCAGTGAGGGTAGCAGACGCACAAAATAGCGTCGTTGCGCCCGACGTTGCGGGCGCGCAAAATGGCGCCTCGCAAGAGCGCGCGGTAGCCGAGCCCGCTGTATCAACGGGCTTTAACATGCAGCCGATTGACATGCAGGCCCTCATGGAGCAATTTATGGCGCAAATGCAGGCGTCCCTCAAACTGCAGAGTGAGCAATTGGGGGTAATGGGAAACCAAATGGGGGCAATGAGGGACGAAGCGAGGGGTACCGGTGAGGGGTTAGACAAGAAATTTGGGAAGTTAGACAATAATTTTGAGGAGTTAGACAAGAAATTTGGGAAGTTAGACAATAATTTTGAGGAGTTAGACAAGAAATTTGGGAAGTTAGACAATAATTTTGAGGGGTTAGACAACGGGATAAAAGAGGTGAGAAATGGGTTAATGGGGGTAGAAAACAGAATGGCCGCTCAAGAGAATCAAATGGAAGGGATGCAAAAGGGGTTAGAGGGGTTAGAAAACAGTATGGAAGGCAAATTGAGGGACATGAGGAACCAAGCGGAAAGGGAAGTTAAACAAATGGGGCAGCAGATAGAGGGGGTCAGAATGGGGGTAGAAACCAAACTGGATGCTCACAGGGAGGAAATGGAGCAGATGAGGGTGGCATCTGGGCAGGAGATGCAAGTAATGGGAGAGGAGATCAGAAGAGGGGTGAGTGAGGAGGTCGGAGGAGTGCGCGAGGAGGTGAGGCACTGTAAGGAGCGCATGGAGAAGGAGGTGAGAAAGGGGACTGTAAAGTTACAAGGGGGCATAGAGGACCTGACGCAGGAGGTGGAGCAGCTAACAGAGGGACAAAAAGAACTAACGGACCAGGTAAAGAAGAACACAGCGGTAATAGGAGGGTTAAAAGCGACACAAAATGACCTAAAAAATGACTTGGTAGCGACGAAGAGGGAATGTCAGATGGTACGTGAGGGACTGACAACGAGGTTGGACGAGGTGATAGAGGTAATGGAGACGAAGGACCGGCAGGTGAGGACGCACATGGAAACGGTCAAGGTAGCCTTGGAGGACGAGCTTGAGGAGACGTACCGGGGAATAAAAGAGGTGAAGCAGAAATTAGAAGAAGTGGAAGAAGGGGTGAGCGAAATTAAGAAGCGACGGAGAGGGGATAAGAAAGAGATAAAAGAGGAGATAAAAGAATTGGTCCAAAGTCTGTGTTTGGATCGTGATGATGTGCTCATTAACCGGATGAGGGATTCGCAGGTGATGGAGGAGAAGCGAAGAGGAAGAGGACCCGGTGTAAGTGGTGACCAATATGGTCGTGCGTATGATGCGCCAGGTGATTTAATGAGCTTGGGGGTCGAGATGGACCCGGGTGTTCGTGAGAGGCCGTTGGTGAAGTGTGCGACAGGTCTGGTGTGCGAAAAAGGAGGTGTGCGAGAAAGTCCGACTCTGGGGTGTGTGAGGAAAAAGTGTGTGCCAAGGAGTGAGGGTGCTGGCGAGAGTGAGTCGGTCGTAGCGCGTGTGCGAGGGAGCACATGGAAGCGCGGTGTGGTAAGTGTTACAGGGTGTGTGACGGGAGAGTGTGCGCAAGAGTGTGCGCGAGAAAGGTGTGTGACGGACAGGTGCATGGGGAAAGAGTGCGCTGTCAAAAGTAAGGAAGAGTGTACACCTGTGGTGAGTGTTACAGAGGGTGTAACGGGAGAGTGTGCGCAGGAGTGTGCGCGAGAAAGGTGTGTAACGGACGGGTGCATGAGTAAAGAGTGCGCTGTCAAGAATGGAGGTGAGAGTAGTGAGAGTGACAAGGAGCGTGAGTTGGTTGTGACAGGTGAGAAAGGAAGCACACCTGGAATGGTAGAGCGTGAGTGGGAATGCACGCTGGAATTGGTAGTGAGGCACGTGGTTGGGTGTGCGAATGAGAGCACACCTGTGATTGTCACAGAGGAGGTGACAGAGGAGGGGGCACGAAGAGGTGTGTTGGTGAGGTGTGCGACCAACGAATGTGTGCCAAAGTGTTCGGTGGTCAGGTGTGTGACCAAGGCTGTGAGTGGAATGAGGGTACCTGGGTGTGTAAGGAAAGGTACGAGGAGCATGGAAACGGCTGGATGTGTGAGCAAGGAACGGGCTGCGGGGTGTAAGCATGCAGGTGAGGCATCGAAGGTAACCGGGTTAAAGGTTAGGTCGACTTTTAGCCGAATCGGGCCCTCGGTGCGTGCTGGGCCTCGCTTTGAACGGCCGCGTCCGTGCTCCACTAGGCGGAGCGGGCGGCTGGATAGGAAGGGTCGTCATGGCGACCACTTTTTCTTGAGGCATTCCGGCAGGTCGAGATCGAGCCATGGGATGGCTCCACGCCGAGGTGGTGCGTGGGATCTCGGCCCGGGTAAGCCCCCGTCCCTGCACCGAATGCCGGACGCATCCAGCCGCTGGCACAGAACAACCCGCATTCATGGCTTGGCTTTACGAAGCCGGGCTTTGGACAGGAATTGGCGCACCGAGAGGCATTAGTGAGTAGACTGGGTGATGAGGTTAGTGTTTTGGACCCAAAATTAGAGAAAAACAAAATTTGATGATTGGCAAGGGATTGGCAGTAGTGATTGGCAGATGATGGGTAGTGATTGGCAAATTTTTAATTTGTTGAAATTTGATGTGCAAAATTGGTAGTGAGCGATGGGCCCGGTGGGTAAGGCTGGCATCCCTGCCGCCCTTCCCATGTGGGGCAAAGGAGCTATAGCTTATGGGGTGTATGGCAGTGAAAACTAGCCCGGGTGGGTTAGGTTATATTGTGTGTAGGGATCTAGCGAAGATGACATTAGGTGATGATAAGGTTTAGTTAGTGACTGATACCTGTAGTGGGGACGCAGGTAGTTTAGTGTGGTTGATAATGACGAGGGAGCGCAATAGTTTAAAGGGACGACTGGGAAGCGCAGGTTTCAGAGGGGAGTAGTTAGCTGAGATGATGCCGTGTGTGTGAGGATTGAACAGGTGTGATTGAATAGGTGTGAGAGCTGGACAGGTGTGTGGAGCAGTGTGTGAGTAATGAGTGTTGTGGATCAGCGCGAATGCGCTTGGGGAGAGAAGGGTGCAGGTGACACCAGGTGTGAGAGCACAGGTGTGCAGGTACAGGTGTGTGGAGAGAGTTGGAGTAAGTGGTACGGAGTGGTGTGCATGGTTCGAAGGTGTGGATGGGGGAAGAGTGGACCCCTTTCACGAATACCCGGGGCGGGTAGTGTAAGTGTTAGGTAGAGGGTATAGGTAAATTGTGGTTGGATATTGGCATTTGTGGTGCGGTTGCAGAATGGTATTGTGGATGGGTGCATTAGTGTTGTGGAAATGGCTGGGCGTGTAGCCTGTTAGTGTGTGTAGTTGGTTGGGCACTCCACCACTGTGAGGATGTCGGCCAGGTGAGGCCGCAGGTGGGCTCTGGGAGCCGGTAGAGTTGTGGATGGGGCCCGAGGATCCGGAGGACGGACCCGGGTAGCCCAGTGCCAGAGAGGGCACCGAGTGGGGAGAGCGCCAGAGGGCCTTCCCCAGGTAGTTAGGTTAGGGTAAGGAGCAGGTAAGCTCGGAGGCAACTGCAGTGGTGGGGGTGTGCAGGTGGGTAGACCCTCTGGGAGAGGTACACGCCACAGCCCAGAAATTGTGCGAGGGCACCGGGAGATGAATCGGGGGAGTGAGACCCCAAATTGAAAAGCACCACAGTTTGGTCAATGGGAATTGGTTTTTAGAACCCATAGTGTAAGAGGGCCAATGGTTTGGCAGGGAAAGACCCCGGGTAAGGTAAAGTTGTTAAAGTCATTTAGGAAATAGTTAGGATTGATGAGCCTGTCGCACCATACGCAGCCACTTACCTGTGGTGATGATGATGACTCCACACCTGTGTTTTCCTTGTTCTGTGTGCAGGAAATGAGAATTGCTGTTGGATTTGTGAGACGCATCACGACGTGGATGAGACATTGGGGTGATTCCATCTCTCCCTCCTTAGGAGGGACTGATGATGAATTGGTAATGGCAAATTTTGATGTTCAGTTGGAGATGGCAAATTTTGATGAGAGTTGAAAATGGCAAATTTGATTGGTTAGGAGGGAGAGAAGACGAATTTGGTATATGGGAGGAACGGGGAAGACAGTAGGGACGTTTGTTGATTTGTAAAGTAGATGTTTATGGGTAGTGTTGCGTTTTGTGGATACAGTAAGGGGTAAGGGAGGGGCCATGTAGGTTACCTGGTGGGGGGGGGGGCGTACGGTAGGAACGTACCTGTCTCACCTGGTTCCCATGTGCCCCCAGTGTGCATCACCTTGTATTGCGTGCACTTTTGCGCCCTTGCCACCTTACTCACTTGTTTTTTTCTTTTGTCTCCCACCTCCGAGGATCTGGCTTTGGGGCAGAGAGAGAGGAGAGAGAGGTGCTGGCTCCGCAGTTGTGGGCCTGCACTTTCGCTGCTTGCTGCCTGGATCGATACACCATATGGACCGCAATTTTGGTGGCCACCCACAATGGACCGCAGTTCTTTTGCGGCCAAGCACCACCCGTGGATGGACCTATGGGTCAACGTGGCACCTATGCCATACAGGTGAACCACTTTTAGTTGGCCCCCTGACGGCCACAATAAAGAAATGGACGCGGTTGGCGCCTTTCTTTATTTTTGAAAGAAGTACGAAGGCCAAGTGCACCACACGAAGGCAAGACCAGCGGCAGAACATCGGCCGGCTGCGACACCACACCATGATCATTAAACATTTTATTGGTGCACCGGATGATGCTGACTGTGTGATGGGGTGGTGCTTTTGGTGCTTGGAAGGGGTGCTCTGCACATTATTAAAGGCCGTAAGGCCACAGAGCACTCGTGGGTTGGTGTATCGATGCTGGCATGCGTGCTCTCTCTATGCATAACATCTGCATGTGTCCCTCCAAAAACAGGTCCTGGATCGTAGTGAAAATATCAGTGTAGTCTTGTGTAAATAATGCTCCCTACCGGCTGTATGTTTAGTTTGAGGATTCTTTCCGCGATTCGGTTATCCTGTGGGTGTGTTTCTGTGAGGAGAAGGGTGCAACGTCGCAGGGGGACATCTTTACCCATTTGTGAACATCTGTAAAACTGTCGCACTCAGGGTAGAGTTAATAGTAGAGGGAACTACATCTGAGTGCCACACTAACGTAGGTAAAGATTTATCGGGTCGGGACGCCCCGAGGTAGAGAAGGGTGCAATGTTGCGGATATGGGATTTGGCCTCCATCCATATCCGCTTGTAAATATTCCCCTATTTCCCCAATACTCCCCAACTATCCCCAATCCCCCATTCCCTAGTCCCATTGTCTGTAAACAACACTCTGTAGCCCCGACCTTCCCCTTTTTCCCCCATTAAATGTCGTGCCCAGGTCCACCGCATCTCACGTAGACAACTTTCGGACATCTTGCTAGTTATTCTTAGTCTATGTCAGTTAAGGACTCGTTTCCATTAATTCTGACTCTTCGTTGCACCAGAATGTGATTGTATGGCACCAGTAGCGAGTTTAGGACCTCCCCATACCTCCTCCCATCTTCCCCATGAAACAACAACAACAACAACAACTACAACAACAACTACAACAACAGAGGGGGGCGGCGCGGCGCGGCGCGGGGAGTGTGCGTCCTCACTCCGGCTTGGTTAGCCGCCATTGCCCATGCGCTCCACGGGGTTACCACGAAGGGGCTGGCTGTCAGCTCCTCGTCAGGGGCGGAGCCCGGTAACCCCCCGCAGCCAGTGAGAAGCGGCGGGCCGATTCCATCTGGGGCGGAGCTAACGAGCCGAGGGCGTGTCACTCCCCGCCGGATATGCGCAGCCACTTACCGGACGTGAGGTCAGATGCGCCCCCAGCTTGGAAAGACAAGTCGCGACCTCCGAGCGCTGAGCGACCTCCCCGCATCTTTGGACCGGACCGGGTCGATTTTGTCCCTGAGCCAAGAGTGCACCTTGAGCCATCGACTACCCGCCTTTCCTTGCCATCAATCCCCGTGTGAGTCAGTTTTGTCCTGTTTATCTGTCGTCTGTCGGGGCTACAATAAGACCGTAATTAAGTGCCTATCTTTCTATGCTGTCTCTCTCATCCCTGTAATCTAAACCTTCCGCAATATTATAACCTCCTCCGGAGGTCTTGAGAACCGTACCCCTGGTGTCGTGTCATTTAATCCAGCCGTTGTGTCCTTTCCTTAATTGATTTAGCATAGCGCGACTCGGCCAACGTTCGAGTATAATCGGGTAACTTGTGCGAACACGGCGGCCATTCCGCTCGGCCCAGCATAACAACTTAATAAGTCGTGTCCGTAACAATATATACGTATATATATATATTTTTTATTTATTTATTTATTTATTTATATATATATATACAGTGCATTCAGAAAGTATTCAGACCCCTTCACTTTTTTCACATTTTGTGATGTTGCAGCCTTATGCTGAAATAGTTTAAATTCATTTTTTCCCTCATCAATCTACACTCAATACCCCATAATGACAAAGAGAAAACATGATTTTAGAGTTTTGCAAATTTATTAAAAAGAAAAAACTGAAATATCACATTGACATAAGTATTCATACCCTTTTCTATGACACTTGAAATTTAGCTCAGGTGCCTCCCATTTCTCTTGATCATCTTTGAGATGTTTCGACACCTTGATTGGAGTCCACCTGTGGTAAATTCAATTGATTTGACATGATTTGGAAAGGCACACACCTGTCTATATACGGTCTCACAGCTGACAATGCATATCAGAGCAAAAACCAAGCCATGAGGTCGAAGGAACTGCCTGCAGAGCTCAGAGACAGGATTGTGTCGAGGCAAAGATCTGGGGAGGCCTACAAAAAAAATTCTGCTGCATTGAAGGTTCCCAAGAGCACAGTGGCCTCCATAATTCTTAAATGGAAGAAGTTTGAAACAACCAGGACTCTTCCTAGAGCTGGCCGCTCGGCCAAACTGAGCAATCGGGGGAGAAGGGCCTTGGTAAGAGAGGTGACCAAGAACCCGATGGTCACTCTGGCTGAGCTCCAGAGATCCTGTGTGGAGATGGGAGAAACTTCCACAAGGACAACCATCACTGCAACACTCCACCGATCTGGGCTTTATGGCAGAGTGGCCAGATGGAAGCCTCTCCTCAGTGAAAGACACATGAAAGCCCACAGAATCTTGTTTCTCACAGTCTGAGTGTCATTTTGGTGCTTTTTTTACAAACTCCAAGCAGGCAAGCGGGCAGACAATCCAAACCACTCAACAACCACCACCTTGCATTTCTACCAATAATTCCATGCAGCAATTGCACACACATCCTCGAGGTGAAAATAACAAACATTTCAAAATGCCATTTTTGTAAAATACAGTAAGAAGTGCAGCAGTTTACCATCATGTTTTACCTTTGTAAAGTGGTGTCTCATTCCTGCTGCCACGGAAGTTTGCAGAGGCACCAGCTTCAAGCAAGATCTTCATGCACCCCATTTGCTCCTGTGTGGTGGCCAATGAGAGAGGAGTGTCGTGCTGCTTCGTCAAGCTGTTCATGCAGCTTGGCTGAACTGCAGTAGAACGCAGCAGCAAAATGTGTTCTTAAACTCTATTATAATGACATGTTTATACATTTGTGATATATATATAATTATATATATATATATATTGTTGTGGTTTTTAGAACCCTCCACTTTGTAAATATTTGTAATATTCCCTTGTAAATAATACCCTGTAAATATTCCTATTTTTGGTGTAAAAGGTCAAAGGTCGCACCCTAGTTAGGCCACGAGCAACACGTAGCACACCATAGGCTTCTCCTTTAGTTATTTCATTAGTATGTGTTTCAGGTAAGGATCTGTTCCCAATAGTTGAATCTGCGTTGTATTAATTAAATAAGAGTAGGCCCCCTTGTCAATTCATATTGCAGTGTAGCCTTCCTCCAAATTGTGTTCCTGGGCTTGCCAGTAGCGTTCGCTGCCTGGCTCAGCCGCCATTGAACACGAGGTCGGGCTTGGAGAAGAAGGGGGCGGGGCGGCAAGAACGAGGTGTGGCCACGTCAACTCACCACCAGGGCGTGGCTGGTAAGCCCCCACTAGCCAACCAGGGCTGAGGTGAGCTCGTTAATAGGCGTGGCTCGATGAAGCGCGGCTTAATTTCTAAGCGGGTTATAAAAGCGCAAGCGCCAAGCCCTCTAGAGAGATGCGCCAGGGAGAGAGAAGGAGTCAAACCTAAAGAGATGCAGAGATGCGCGAGGGGAGGCCATTGATGAAGAACTGCGCAGGGGACCGTTGTGATTGAGAGAACAGCGCAGAGACGGCGGATGATAAGAACACTGCGCAGAGGATCGCTTGGAACCATCGTTTGATACGAACTGCCGTTTGGTTTGAGAGCGTTCGGCACGCTATACGCACGCAGCATCCCCGCCCCTCACATATGTAAGGTTCGGTCGTGCGCCAACGACACGCGAAGCTGCCTGCCATTCTTCGCGGCGGACCCGGAGCCTGGAACAATCTGCTTGACCCTTCTCCTTCTCCCTGCTATTCCCCATTTGTGTAAGTGTGTTTGTACTGTCCTGGACGTGTGATAATATAAGACTGTATAAGGCTGCCCTGTGTCACTGCTTCTTCTTCTTCTTGTATATTCCCTTCTTTCATTTCCTCTTTGGGTTTCTTGTACATAATTAATAAATTATATTTGTTCTTGCTTTACTTTGGTTCTTCTCATCCGATCGCTTGCGTCCTGTCCCCAATTGAATATTGGTGGCACGATAAAAAAGCGGTATAGGAACCGCTATAATCGGGTTTAGACTGCCGCTAACGGCTCGAACTTCGGATTGCTAAACCGCTCGGCAACATTCCATCTTGTCCGTGGCTCGGGCAGAAGTATCGTGCTGCTTTGCGGAGAGGTTGGAGAAGGTATCTGGGAACCCATTGACCAGTCACCCTGGCCAATCTCAACCCCGCAAAGGAGCGCGATATCTTCTAGGACTCGGACGGCCAGCTTAATAGACGAGGGGATTAAACCCCCCTCGGTAAGGGGAGCGCCGTAATCCGAGATCCGCAACTATATATATATATATATATATATATATATATATATATATATATATATATATATATATATATATATATATATATCAAAGGTGGGCGGTCCGCTTCGAAAGTCCGCTTATCCGCTTATCCGCTGCAGCGGACTAACGTTTTCGAAGCGGATAAGCGAATCGGAACAACCCCCGGAAACCGAAGCGGATAAGCGTAAGCGGACTACCGAAAAATTAAAGCGCATCGCGATTCGCCAAATCAGCTGTTAGCCTGAGCCGTTACTCTAGAATTGTGAATATTTATTTAAGTGAATAATAAGTGAAAACTGAATATTTTATTGGACGCTAGAGCGGCAATAACGTCAAGATGGAGAGATTTCTGACTCTCCAGCCCAGCGGCAGTGCCAGGGACAGGCACACGAGCGACGCAAACCAGCAGTCCCAGCACAGCGACATCCACAACCCGGCGGTCAACATGATGGGGGACGTGGAGGACAGTCAGGAGATCTGCGCCCTGACCCCTCAGCTCGCGCGCAGCGAGAGCAGGATGTCGCTGGACTCAATCGAGTCGGCTGAGATCAACGTGACGGCAGGTTAGTTCTTATATTATTATTATATTTTATCGCAACGAGTTGAAAATTAATAAGTGCTTCTTTCTTCTTATATTATATTATTATTAAATGATTAAAAAATCCTTGCCGGTCTAATGATTCATTTGAAATGAATTAAAATCAGTTGAATGACATTTAATTTTTCAATTTACAAATCTGAAATTATTTGACATTTGTTTTATAACTTTTCTTTTACTTCAGGTTCAGCCACCTCTTCGTGGACATGGACCTTTTGATGGCCACGGCGCTGCACCCCCAGCACAAGCTCGCCACGGTCAGGGCCATCTGCAGGAGGCAGAACAACGACGCCATCTGCGACCTGGTGAGGGACAAGCTCATCAGGGACCTGCTCGCCCTCGTCCTACCTGACGAGCACCTGGACCCTGCCCCCCAGCAGGGACCCCAGCCCGGCTCGAGCAGTACGGACTACCTGTTCGCCATAGAGGAGGGGCAGCAGGAGGAGAACCTCGAGGAGAAGATCAGGGAAGAGGTCAACAACTGGTCGAGGAAGCCGCTGAGGGGGAACCCGGGGCTCTCGCCCAATCTCTTCCCGCTCGAGTTCCGTGATGCTTGGGTAACTCTATTTCTCAGGCATAACACGCCGCTCCCGAGCTCTGCCTCGGTCGAGCGCGTGTTCAGCTACGGGTCGGACATCCTCAGGCCTAAGAGGTCGTCCCTGGCTGCACCGAACTTCGAGGCCCTCGTCTTCATGAAGGGCAACCTCCAAATCCTCAAGAAGGCCCACGAGGTGGAGGAGGAAGACGAGGACTAGTCAACAGACTGCTAGTCTGTTGACTAGTAGACTCTCTTGTCAAAGAAAGGACGGGCAAATTGATTTTTCTTTAATGTAACTTGCATATATTAAAATTATATTTAAATTAACTGTAGAGTAGATTAGAGTCGAGTGGAAAACTTTATTTCAATAAATTTTGAATAAATTTTATTTAAATAAAAATGTATATTTTTGATCTTAAAAGCTTTGTTTGTCTTTGTAGTAGTTAGAAATGGCTATTTAGGCTTAAAAAGCATTAAATTCCCTTTAGAAACGTCAAAAATCGCTTTAAAAACGTCGAAGCGCTTTTAAAAAATCGAATCGAAGCGGATAAGCGGATAAGCGGTAAGCGGACTAAGATTTTCGGCCGCTGAAGCGGATAAGCGAATCGGACTACACGGGCTGGCGGAGCGGATAAGCGGTAAGCGGACTTAAAATTTTCCGAATCGCGCCCACCTATAATATATATATATATATATATATATATATATATATATATATATATATATATATATATATATATATATATATATAGATATATATATATATATATATATATATATATATATGAATGAATGAATGAATGATCGTTTTAAGGCCATTTTCCCCGCTAGAGCGGAGGTTAGTCTTGCGGGCCCCATGACAATCATGGTTCCCTGTTTGAGGCAATGTTTTTATGGCCGGATGCCCTTCCTGACGCCAACCCTTAGTCGCCTCTTACGATGCGCAGGGATACGGTGTACCTATTCTAAACCGGGGTACACACCGGGAAATATAAATATATAATATATATATATATATATATATGTCCCAAAAATGTTACCACAATTTGTTGTGAATTTATGTGAGTATGGTACCATTTGCTTGGGACGATGTTTATGTATGTATGCGTATCACATGACAATTAACATTACATTTGCAAAAGGATAACTCCACACACTCAATTTCTGTGATGCTTCCTGGGATATAGTGTTTCTGAAAACTTGCGACCATTGCAAGGTTTTTTGTTTTTTTTCGATTAAACTATTGATAAGGTCCACAATAATCTTTGACCATGTTGTAGAACGTCCGCGGAGGGTCATGTGTGAATCAGAAAAAAAGCAGCAATTGCGCGCCACCGCTGACACACCCCGTATGATAGAGATTGGAGATGGTGCAAGCCTAATTTTCTCAAGCTTGAGCTGAAAAATGCTTTCAAACAAATAGAGGCCAAGCTAGGTGCTTCTTCCTGGTAAATTGTTTCCCTGGAATTCGTGGAAAATGATTCGGGATTCCTGCCTTTTCCCATTTTTTTGGTTTAGGATTGCAAAATTTGGGCTCCAGCCATCTCTAGTGACAAGTGTGGACGTGCTTGTGCTTGCGTAGTGTGCTCTGTGCTCCTCCTTTCCCAACATTAAGGAAAGATTCAACAACTTGTATTTTATGGCCTTCAAAGCCATCCCACAACCAAGTTGACTGAATAAGAAATGTCTGCAATGGTAAAAGCTAGCTTCATCTTGCTATAATTCACCAAATGTCCGTCCGTCCGTTCGAAGGTACCGCAAAAACGGCTGAACCGATCGCAACGATATTTTGGGTGGGTATTCCTGGGACCCCTGGGAGTAAAATAGGCTAAATTGTTTTTCCAAGTTTTCCAAGTTTTCCAATTTTCCAGTTTTTCCAAACACGATGGAATAATATTTACCGATATGAACAGTGATGTGGCTTTTGTTGAAATTCTACAAATACTGTTTATTCTACGTACCAGGAGAGAATAGATCGACTCCTGACGAACTCTTCCTGTATGAACATGCGGCTCCGAAGTAACACGGCAGCGTGTGCAAAGCAACTGAGAAATAAGTGTAGCGGCCGCTTCCATGTTACAGATTCGGCGCGCACTCTTCACACATAAACGTGCGACTGAGAAAGACTTGTAGCGGCCGCTTCCGTTTTGCAGAATTCAATCTTTTTCCACAATGGGCGCCATGTGCTGTTTAGATTTTGATGATTTGCGTGTGATATGATTCAACGGAGTTTATATGAATCGTTTAAAATAAAAAAAAAGCCTTCTGATATTTTGCCTTTTCATTTGGGCTTCCCAATTGAAGCCCCGCCCGTAGGGTGGGTACCGTTGCTAGTACAAAGTAACGTGATTGTATGGAAATTGTGGCCGCAATTCCTAAATATCAGTTTTCTGGAGGCATGGGTTGCAGGGTGTTTCACGGCTTAATTATATCAGGAATAAATGGCAGCATCGACCTTTCTTTGCTCGGCCACAGCTGAATGAAAGCTTGCAGTGAAGCTTGTACAAAAACTACATGCAAGACAAAGACATAGTACGTATCATTGAACTTTAACGTGAATTGCAAGCACATTAAGTATACAATGGACATACATATTGTTTTTAAGGTTTTAAGGAGCCATCAACATAATACGGACGCAAAATGACGCAATTATGGCACGTTCCTCCATTCGTATAATTTTTCCCTTTCCTCTTCTTCCTTCCCCCTCCCTGACCCTTTCCCGATATCTCCTTTCCTTTTTTCTCCATTATCTTCCAATCATATTATACCTCCATCAACTTCTTCTGCCAAAAACACAACCTGTATGGTGGCCTCTGTTGTCAATTGCTTTAGTAATTAACATCCCTGTCTCTTTCAAAAAGGAATATTTCTCCAAGTGATGCCATTTTGACATATTTTCAATATAATTTTATAGTAGGAGAGAAAACTTGGTTTTCAGAACTTAATAGACTTTATAAACATTTCAATTTATTTGTTCCTCCTTTTGCTTGCCTGTGGAACCAACTTTCCAGTCTGTTCAGTCACCTTCTTCCCTCGAGGACTTCAAGACTGCGGTTCATCCTATCTCAGGTGCTCAGGTATCTAAGGTTCATCCTATCCCCCATGCGGCCATGCATACTCACAATCTTTTCTACCCCAAATGATCCCATTCCCAAATACTCCCCTTTTCCAGGTTATGGTGATTTCCCCCTCACATTCATGTAACTCTCTCTCTCTCTCTCTCTCTCTTTACCTTTAATTGAGATGAATCATCACATTGGGTTGACATGTAACACAGGCAGGGGCATATCCATGGACGTATTCACGTTAAATGATATTTTCTAGTTTTGTTTCACACCAACCTTGGAGCATGACCTTCAGGCAGTTTGGCTTGCCCAAGAAGGCAGCCTCATGCACAGGCAGCATTCCAATGGCTGAATGAATGGTCAGATCTACATCCTTGGCCAAAAGTTGTAAAAGCTGTGCACTGTCGTCTTCCATGATCACCATAGATAATGGGCTGGGCATCCTGAAAAAAAGAAAGAAATCACAGGTATATAGGAGCTGAAGCAATTTGCACCTGAGCTTTGACTCAGAGGTACAACACAATGATAATCTACGATAGTAATTCAAATTTGACCTGCACTTTTGTTTCTGCTCAGAGCCCAACTTGCGTGTAAAAATCATAAAATCTATACCTGCATTACATTTCAATATTATGTAATGGGGAGGAGTGGGTAATGGGGAGGAGTCCTATTGGGGAGGAAGCTTTCATATGGCATTCACGTAGAATTATGTTAGGATATATACCTTGCCAGAAGAACAGAGCAGAAAGATTTCTTAATCGTTTTGTTGGTGAAAAACCTGTCTCCCCTATTGGCTGTGACCCCAGCATCACATGTCTCTCTTGGATTCTGTAGCATCTAAAGTTCTCAACATTATTGGCATCTCCCATCATTAGGCCAGGCCTAGTGCTACCACGTCACAGAGAGGTCGGTGGTCTCTCTGCTTTTTTTCATGGCCTATCCTACGGTCTTGTGCCCTTTGCTCTCTCAGTTCTCCAACCCTCACCGACCCTTTTAGGATGCATGTGTCCTTCCAGTAAGTTGTAAAAACAAATAGGAAATCAAACACCTTAAATAGTAATTTACTCACTGTGAATAAAAGAGAAGCTGATATTTTGCACCTTATGCTTCGTCGGAGCAAAAAAAAAAAAGGTGAGAAAAAGGTGAGAAAAAGAACAGTGAGTTGTAACCCCCTCTTCGATAAACCCCCAAAGGCCATGATCAATGCACGCCTCCACTCTTTTGCTCCTCTTTTATCCCATTGTGGAGCTGCCTTCTTGAGGCTCCTCAATCGCACTCTTCCCTCCAAGGCAATCACACTCTTCTCGCAGTCTTTAACACCCCCATTAACCCCAACATCTAACTTGGAGGTTACTTTGTTTCTACCCGTTCCCTCTCCTCATTCGTTCATTCCGTTGCTTATTGTTGTTGTTGTTGTTGTTGTATAGCCCCGGACAGTTCTCTTGAACAAGCCCGTGGCATGGAGACAGCCGATTGATCTCCCAGGAACGACCCAGAGATCTCCCACATCCAGGATGGTGTACATCCTCCTTCACGATGTCAGGGCCATGACAAAGTTAGAGAGAAAGAGAGGGAAAGCAAAGGACCGGTCCATAGGGACCAATCGGCACTGCCCTGACATTGACAATCCAGGCAGCTTGGAAGATTTGGCCCACAGCTTGGGTTGGGGGAGGTGAGGGTACAACCACCGTGAAGAGGCGTCTGTTCTTAGTAACTAATTATATGGATCAAAAGTTGGAGTTTCTTGGACAATTGTCCGTATCTCATTCTGAGAACGTTTTGAACGCCCCTTGTTTCTCATTTGCCCTCGTCATCTCAATTTCAAAATGAGAAACACAGAATTTTGGGTATTGGTTCCCAACCCTATAAAGGGGAATTCCCTCAAAAATAATCTACATATTAATATTACTCCGCCATTTTCACACAATATTTCGGGTCAAATTTGAAGCACATGCGTACAGCATGGAGCATAACTTGTGTGCAAGCTACTGCCGTGCAATAGGGTTTGATGAAGACATTTATAGGATCGTAAGAGATTTACAAAAACAGTTTGTAATTCCAGCTTTTGGCACCATAGGTGTCCTAAACATAGTGCAGTGATTTATAGCTAACCCCAGGCTGTTGGCATTTGCTTCCTGGGGTCACATGTTCATCTGTTATTTTACCCTTATTGTGAAATGATGTGAAAAGCTCACGCTGAACTACTTTGGTGGAAATGTAGCGTGAGAGTAATTCCAGCAGCACCTACTCATGTTGTTGCTCTTGGAGCTGCCGCTTGATGGACCGCCATTGCCTGAATCCCCGTCGAATGGGGCTCGTCGAACTGTGAGATGCTGATTCACCTGCACATGAGTGTGCCCTCATTCTGCGGGGCATTTGGATACACAATCACATGCAAGTAAACACAGGAGGAGAAACAATTCACATCTTTTGTGAAGAACAAAATTGAGCTTCAAATGGATCGGGCAAGGCAACAAAGGCGGTACCTATTGCCATCGTAGGCAGGTGAAGATGATGGGTTGTTCTGGATTGAGTAAGTTGTAGAGTCATTGGGGGTCTGTTTGTGTGAGCCATGAGAAGTGTCCGTTATAAGGCTTTGCTCGATGGCCATGCGTACCAGTTCCTCTTCACTCATGCTGCCATATAGGCTGAGGTCGTCAGCTCCAAGAACGCCGGTATCAGGACCCGTACGTTGCCATGCACCTGTCGCCATCACCTCTGGCCTACTCACAGCCTTAGACACCTGCAAGTTCGAAAGTCATATGCAATGAAATGCGTTAAAATTCCAATTACATTAAATATCAAAGACTTTTGAAATTTTGATGATGCTCTACATTTGGCATACGTACTTCTTTTTCAGAGGTTGATTTGGCTTTCTTGCTTCACTGTGGTGGTGAACAGGGTCACAACATGGAGTTGGTACTTCACTATCCCATTGAAAACAATGAATGAAGGGTCACAAGATGTACTGTTTCTTTCTGTCAATGATTAATTCCATCAATATAGATTTGATCCTAACAGTAACAGTGATGAAACAGGTATGGTGTGCGGCCTTGTGATGAGCACAATGGTGGCCTACAGGTTGGGGCTTCAAATATTACTAAACGCAGCTGAGCTGAGGTGTACAAGATCAATCCAAAAACGTCGGTCAAGGAGCTGGTCTCGAGATAATAAGAAAGTACAATGTCTATGGATTGTCAGGAAAATCTCAATGACTTTCAGAGAGAGGGTAATCTGTTGGTCTTGCCCTTCATCTAGTCTTCATAGGATCCAGTCAAGAGGTTATGTTGAATTTTCACGTACTCAGGTTTACAGCCCGAGATGGCCACTCCATCGCCACCTCTAAAGAGGCAATGCCATCCAAATTACCCACAATTGAGTAGAAAATGAGGAGAAAAAGACATAAAATGTCAGATCCCCCTTGGTTATAGTAATTCTGCTGTACAGAGTTTTTGGCCATCTTTGGTCAGATTACAAAACAATATAATCTGCATATGCACACTCTAATGTATTGTGTTTGTGCTAAGCTTTAACAAAATCGGGCCATACATGTCGAGAAATGATTGAGGACACGTTTAACTAACAAAATGGCTACCAGTCGGCCATATTGGATCTGATCTCGCAACAAAATGACATGCATAATGCATATGTAAACTATCGTTCATTATCTACGTGCCAAGATTGAACAAAATCGGACCATGCATGTCCGATAAATAGTTGGGGACACGTTTAACTCACAAAATGGCTACCAGTCGGCCATATTGGATCTGATCTCGCAACAAAATGACATGCATAATGCATATGCAAGCCATCGTTCATTATCTACGTGCCAAGATTGAACAAAATCGGACCATGCATGTCCGAGAAATAGTTGGGGACACGTTTAACTAACAAAATGGCTACCAGTCGGCCATATTGGATCTCATCTCGCAACAAAATGACATGCATAATGCATATGTAAGCTATCGTTCATTATCTACGTGCCAAGATTGAACAAAATCGGACCATGCATGTCCGAGAAATAGTTGGGGACACGTTTAACTCACAAAATGGCTACCAGTCGGCCATATTGGATCTGATCTCGCAACAAAATGACATGCATAATGCATATGTAAGCTATCGTTCATTATCTGCATGCCAAGATTGAACAAAATCGGACCATGCATGTCCGAGAAATAGTTGGGGACACGTTTAACTAACGAAATGGCCGCTATTCGGCCATCTTAGATCTTATCTTGAAGACAAATGACGCACATATGTACATGTAAACCATCATACATTATCTGTGTGCCAAGTTTCAACAAGATCAGTAAATGCATGTCCGTGAAATGGTTGAGGACACGTTCAACATCAGGTTTTTTTACAACTAAAATGGCCGCCAGTCGGCCACCTTTGATTACACCATGAAACAAAATGATGTGCATATGTATACCATCGTGTATTGTCTTTCTGTGAAGTATGAACAAAATTGGTCCATACATCTCTGAGATATGGTTGCGGACGGACAGACGGACGAGACCCCATCCATAAGTCCCCGTGTCCAATGAGGGCTAATAAAAGATAGAAATACATCTTGTTATTTTGGGTTTTCCTACAAAGATCCAAATGCACATGCTCAGCAAATGATACGAAATATAGAATGTAGATGTAGGAAAAGGTAATTCTGCCCATATACTGTGCACCACTACCAGACAATGCACAGCACATGTTAGTGATGACAACAACAATAACCAACAACTTGGAACTGGATATCTGCGATCGCGGAGGGGATGCCCGCAATCCAATGATGGCATATTCTTTTCACACCGCCATATGACAATGACCTTCAACATTAAGGGCTAGGGTGTAAATTCAGAAAATGCGTCCCTATCTACAATTTATCCAAAAAACTCAACATCGTGAAAATCGGAGGAAAATTCTTCAAGTTATGATCAAAAAGGTCACAATCATTTTGTTAATTAAGTCGCAATCCGAAAAACGTAGGCCAAGGACACATTAACTATCAGGTGCACAACTACACTATTATGATGCAAGAACATCTTGGGGGGTCGAGCGGTCTTTGAGATTCCGCATTGGCAAAATTGAGCGACCACAAAAAAAAAACTTCACTGAGATGTTAAAATTCAATCAAAAGAAGAAACTTTTGATGTGACTTTAGGCCAAAGGGATGCTCTTTCTCAGATAATATACCCAGTATAACATGCACCAGAACTTAATATTAGTAAGGGAAACATATGAAAATCTGTTAACTAAATTGTTACCAAAAAATTTCTTCATCAATATGTTTGTAAAGGTGTGTAATAACATGTGTTAAAATGTTGAAGGTCAACTCCCGTGGGAAACCCAGAAAAAAAGCTGTTGAATTCGGGTACCGAAAAATTATTTTCGAGAATTTTTATTTTTTTAAATCGGCCCTTAAGTAACTTATGAGGGGTCAAATAAGGGTTTTTCATGATTCTGAGTTGATTGTTAACATTTATATTTCACCACAGACACTCCTTTGTGGAAAAATAATTTCTAAATATATCTCATTTTCTACTTTGCAGGACATGGAGTCTAGCAATATGGATGAAGACGTTACTCCACCTGTGCTCAATTGCTTCATCTGTGCACGCTCGGATACACCAGCTGAAAGGCTCATACAGGCAACTCCAAAGGGATACTCAACTTTATTGAAACAAGCAGAAACTGTCGAAAATGTTACTGTTGTGGAACGTATGAAGGAGGCTCAAAAGGAAGGAAAACTGAGGTACCACCAGAAGTGTAAAAATGATCTGTACAACAACTTTGTTGCAACCACCAAGAAGTCAGCTCAAGCATCAAAGGCAGAGAAAGAGTCATCAAAGTTGAAGAGAAGACGCACTACTTGTGAGTTCAGTTCATCAACTGGCTGCAGTTCTAGAAGATCACAGTCAGTTGACCTCCTGTATAAGGATGTATGCATTCTTTGCAACCAACCAGCCCAGCTCTACAAAAATAATCCAGCACAAGCTAGAAAGAAATACAGAGTGCCAGATAATTTGACTGCAGATACACTGAAGGCAAGCTTGCTGAAGACAGCACGGAGTCGCGGGGATGACTGGGGCACTGAAGTCACTGGACGCCTGGAAGGGATCAACGACTTGGTAGCAGAAGAAACACTGTACCATTTGCGATGCAAACTTATGTTTGCGAGAGGTGACAGTTTGTCCAAGACTGATGAGGAAGGAAAAAGGAAGAGAGGACAGAGGAGTATTGATGAGGAGCGAGAGGCAGTTTTTATTGAATTCTGCGAATGGTTAGACTCAGAATTAGAGCATGGGGTAATGAACATGGACCAAGTCCATGAAAAGCTGCAGGAGTTTGATCAGTCACCAGAGAAGAGCCTTTCTTATTCAAAGCATTGGCTAAAGATAAAACTTCTAGAGAAATACGAAGACACCTTGTATTTCACAACACAGGAAAGAAGGGCAGATGTACTCTGTCTCAAAGATGGCACCGACAATATTCTGCGAGCGCATCATGCTAATCTTGACCATGGAGATGAGAAGACTCAGATCATAAAGACGGCACTCAAGTTCATATCCAATGATATTGCCTTGATTGATTTAGGTCCAAAGTCATACCCCACCACACACAGTATGACTGACATCGATAGTCAGCTGACACTTGTTCCTGCAAGCCTTCAGATGTTCTTGAGACCGATTGTCAATCTGGATGTTGGCTGGATGAAGAGAATCCATGCTAATGATGCAAAGCAGAGCACACAGATCGAGTTCCTCCCAGTTATTGAAGGAGACCCTAATGACCTCAACACCATCTTCACCACTCTGAAAGAGTGCATACGGCGCGCTGGGGTCGCTATAGTGACCTTTGATCTTCCGATTTGGCTGAAGGCTGTGAATATAATAAAGCAGGCAAATCTACCCGTCATTCCAAGGTTGGGTGGTTTTCACCTGCTGAAGTCTTATCTTGGATCAATGGGTAACATCATGGAAGATTCTGGACTACTAGATGTGATCCAGTTGATCTATCCTGGAAGTACGACAGCCAACCACATCATGGATGGAGGATGTTTTGACAAGGCAATCCGTGTTCACCTCCTCATCGATGCAGCCATCTATCAACACATCATGAAACTTGCCTTCACTGAGGAGGAGCGTGGTGACATGAAGACCTTCATGGAGAAGGTGGCTGATGGAAAGATGGGAGCCAGACACTCAGACCCAGTAGTGCCAGTGTTTGAGCAAAGGTTTGAAGAAACCTTCAAACGACTCGCAAAAGGAGGAAGAACACCTGCACTCTGGGTGGAGTACCACCACATGGTAGATGTGATCAAGGTCTTTATCAGAACCGAGCGACTTGCAGACCACAATGGGCATCTGTCCTGCATTGTTACCAAGATGCTTCACATCTTTGCCGCTGTAGGCCATCATCAGTATGCCAAGGGCGCACGGCTGTACTGTCAACTCATGAAGGAACTAGAAACTTTGCCTGCTTACAAAGACACCTTAGAACGTCTCACTGCCCACGGGAACCACGTTGTCCGTTACTCAAGTCATGAGTGGTCCGGCACATGGTGTGACATTTGCATTGAGCAGACATTAATGAAGGCAGCCAAGTCACAAGGTGGACTGAGCAGAGGAAGAATGAGAAACAGTTTTTCTGGCCACAAATGCTGGGTGCTCACCCTCAGTCACCTGTCTGATGTCAACCGGCGGATGGAGGAGGACGTCAGTAAACATGTTCCAGTCCACAGAGACCTTGCCAAGACACAGATGAAGCGAGATGCAGAGGCAGTTGAACTTGTCCTAAAATGGTTTGAGGAGATCAAGCCATTCGACAACGATAGAGACAAGGAGTTGCTCGTGTCTTTCTCAACAGGATTCACAAGCACTGGAGATGACGCAGTCAATGCTGAGAGAGCATAAAAGTGAAAATATAAATGTTAACAATCAACTCAGAATCATGAAAAACCCTTATTTGACCCCTCATAAGTTACTTAAGGGCCGATTAAAAAAAAAAAAAATTCTCGAAAATAATTTTTCGGTACCCGAATTCAACAGCTTTTTTTCTGGGTTTCCCACGGGAGTTGAACTTCAACATTTTAACACATGTTATTACACACCTTTACAAACATATTGGTGAAGAAATTTTTTGGTAACAATTTAGTTAACAGATTTGTGAAATATCTCATAAAATGCCCTTACTATATAGCCTCATTGAAGGAAGAAGTGACTAAAATGATGTTGCCTTGTTAACTTTGTCAAGGTGCACAAAGTTGCAATCTTGGTATGGATAATCGACTTAGGAGGATGAGAGGAATGTAGAAATCCAAAAATTGACAATAAATGTAAAATTGTTTCTACTACTTGGGTGTGAAACCTGTAAAATAACCAAAGTTCACTGAAACTAGAATCCTTTATAGGTGTCACAAAGGATTTTAGGAATCTTCTAGCCAGATAGAGTGAGAAAGATGGAGGTGGAAAGAAGGATCTTTTTGTGATACATAGTCGAGGCTTGTGGAAGAGCTAGAGAAGAATGGAAGGGAACAAATTGCAAAGGGGAAACACCGACGGCAGAGTAGAAGTGAGAGTGAGATCAAGGGGAGATGGAGAAGGGATGTCCAAGTTGTACACAAACTGAATGAAACACAGCACTGAGGAAACTGAGATGAAACAGAAAAGGAAGAAACCAACTGACAACTAGAAAAAGAAAAGAGGTGGGGAAATCAAAAAAACCTGCGAAGGAGTTCTTCAATTTTGTGGGCCTGGCAGGATGGCCGACGAAGATGTCTAGCAGATTTGTGTTTGAAACTATGTGATTTGTGTTAAATCAAACTAACGAAATAGCTCTGATGTTTATTTCAGGTGCACACGGCACCAAGTGCAGCCAAAGAGAGAGAACATATGCGTCAAGAGCCCGGACCAAGAGCGAGACAGGGAATGCAAATGCATCCCTTTGTGACGAAGCCCAGCGCAGAGAGAGAAAGTGCGAATGCTTGTTATGAATGCCGGAACACAGATAGAGAAATGGCGGCGCTTCGCCTTTTTGTTCCTGGTGCAGAAATCTTCGACGATGACGTCACACTCTCACCAATCGTGCCGTGCCATCGCATCGCTCCTCCATTCTTTAACCAAACGGTCTTCGGGGTGTGGCCTCACGGTCACTCTTGGCACCCATCGAGAAGATTCGATCTGGGTGGTGTCAGTGGTAGTGTCCAGATCCGGTCGGCGAACACGTTTATTTAATTTAAGTGCTGATCGCATGGCTGGTGGTGTAAGTGTTATAAGAACAAAGAGAAAACTACAGAGGCATTTACACACAGGAAATCGACCCTTATACCCGAAATAATTAGCATAGCTCCACCCCTCACCATGGAAACGCATAACACTTACATGGACATCCGGACCTGGCTGAATTACAGGAAGGTTTCTCTTCGCGACATTCAGAGCACACCACCCTATACAATCCTAACTGGAATAAGGCATTTCATTACCGACCCCCATACCTGTAACAACATATTCATTTCATTCATATATGTATGTATATATATATATATATATATATATTATATATATATATATATATATATATATATATATATATATATATATATATATATATATATACATACATATATATATACATACATATATATATATATATATATATATATATATATATATATGTATGTATACATATATATATATATATATATATGTATGTATACATATATATATATATATGTATACATACATATATATATATATATATATATATATATGTATACATACATATATATATATATATATATATATATATATATATATATATATATATATATATATATATATATATATATATATACACTACATGAACAAAAGTATGCGGACACCCCTTCTAATTAGTCGATTTGGCTGTTTCAGCCACAACCATTGCTGACAGGTATATACATATAATCAAGCACACAGCCATGCAATCTCCATAGACTAACATTGGCAGTAGAATGGGCCGAACTGAAGAGCTCAGTGACTTTCAACGTGGCACCGTCATGGGATGCCACTTTTCTAACAAATGAGTTCGTCAAATTTCTGCCCTGCTAGAGCTGCCCTGGTCAGCTGTAAGTGTTGTTATTATGAAGTGGAAATGTCTAGGAGCAATAGCAGCTCAGCTTCGAAGTAGTAGGCCACACAAGCTCACAGAACGGGACCGCCGAGTGCTGAAGCGCGTAGCACGTAAAAATCGTCTGTCCTCGGTTGCAACACTCACTACCGAGTTCCAAACTGCCTCTGGAAACAATGTCAGCACAACAACTGTTCGTCGGGAGTTTCATGCAATGGGTTTCCATGGCCGAGCAGCCGCACACACGCCTAAGATCACCATGTGCAATGCCAAGCTTCGGCTGAAGTGGTGTAAAGCTCGCCGCCATTGGACTCTGGAAAAGTGGAAACACGTTCTCTGAAGTGATGAATCACGCTTCACCATCTGGCAGTCTGACGGACAAATCTGGGTTTGGCGGATGCCAGGAGAACGCTACCTGTGTGAATGCATAGTGCCAACTGTAAAGTTTGGCGGAGGAGGAATAATGGTCTGGGGCTGTTTTTCATGGTTCGGGACAGGCCCCTTAGTTCCAGTGAAGGGAAATCTTCACGCTACAGCATACAATGACATTTAAGACGATTGTATGCTTCCAACTTTGTGGCAGTTTGGAGAATGCCCTTTCCTGTTTCAGCATTACCATGCCCCCATGCACAAAGCGAGGTGCAAACAGAAATGGTTTGTTGAGATCGGTGTGGAAGAACTTGACTGGCCTGCACAGAGCCCTGACCTCAACCTCATCAAACACCTTTGGGATGAATTGGAACGCCGACTGCAAGCCAGGCCTAATTGCTCAACATCAGTGCCTGACCTCACTGATGCTCTTGTGGCTGAATGGAAGCAAATCCCCGCAGCAATGTTCCGTCATCTAGTGTAAAGCCTTCCCAGAAGAATGGAGGCTGTTATAGCAGCAAGGGGGGGGGGGGGGGGAGAGGACCAACTCCATATTAATGCCCATGATTCTGGAATGAGATGTTTTATGTTTGGGAGTCCACGTACTTTTGATCATGTAGTGTATATACTATATATACATATTGTTACGGTTTTGCGCGACCCCCGTTCCCTTACCAAGGGGGGATTGAGCCCCTTGTTCTCCTTGGGTCGTTGCAACCGCGAGACTTGAGTCGCCACTTCCCGTCAGACGTAGGACAGCGTTTCGGGACAATCTTCGCACGTACCTAAGTACCCACCCCACCCCGCCGCGGAAGTGGGGATCAAGTCTCGCACGAACCACGCGTAATTTGAGTACACCCGAGTGGATTGCGTACCACGTGGTCCGTGCAGTTACCTTGTTATCGGAACCCGATCAGAGCGATATAATTCGTACCATGCTCAATCAATGATGGAAGGGATGAAACCGTCAAATCAAAGAAAGAACACGTTTAATTATTATTATTTACACAAGGATTGGTAGAAGGAGCAGAGACACAGGGCAGAACTTAGTCAGGCTTAACTTATCAGCCCAGACAATGGGCCCATTCACACTCACAGGGGATGAAGGAAGAAAATGTTCATGCGCTGAACGCGCCGACTTTGGTCGTTCAGGAACAGCTCACCCGGCGTGGCCCTCTGGCGGTCACCGCACATCCCCCGACGAAGGCAGGCAGGCAGGCGGGAGAATCCTCGCGGCGCATATCTTGAACAAAGGCAGGCAGGAAAATATGCGCGTCTCTCGCCCGGCACGGCGGTCCTTCACAGCGCGATTAATACAATTGCGCGCTTTCACTCTCGTAACTCAACGGCAGATCTGACTCAAGCTCAACCGAGAACTCAACTTGTAACTCGTCTGCCTCCCTTCTCACAACTTGGTGCTCCGAACCGACTCTCATAACTCAAGCTCACCATTCAGCGCACGTCCTCCTCATAACCTGAGCTCGTAACTCAGTGCACGTCCTCCTCATAACTGAGGTGGGGGCTTCGGGCACAGGGTTATATTGCCACGCCCTGGCCCGCAACAAATGTTCCAAGCCCCGCCTTTTGCCGCAGTGGTAAGCCACTCCCCTCGAGCCATGACTGGCGGCTCGTGCTTACCGGTCACTCCCACTTCTCCTGCCCCGCCTTCTTTCGGCCTGGATCGACTTGTTCAGGCCGGCCTTGTGGTATTTTGCACCAAAACTCAAAGCATCGAGGCGGCATAAGCATTGGAAGGAGACCTAACTCTCATTATTCTACTCAACGCAAAAGTAAACATAGGAAAGGTCTACGCTTGCACTTACTAAGAAATAACTGAGCTTAAACGAGGCTACATGTTGTAGTGTGACTAAACTATGAGGGGAAATTAACCTTTATTTGCAAAAACACAAAACCGCAACAATATATATATATATATATATATATATATATATATATATATATATATATATATATATATATATATATATATATATATATATATATATATATATATATATATATATATATATATATATATATATGTATATATATTGTTGTGGATATGAGAATGTTTTTTTATTTTATTGTGGTGGTAAAATGTTGTTGTAAAAGGTTGTTGTAAAATATCACCCCTCCTCCCTCCGTTTGTGGTTGTATAAAGGTCAAAGGGCGTTCCCGTAGTTAGTCCATAAAACATACATGCAGGACACGATATATCTTTTTTGACAGTTATATCCTTATTATGTGTATTAGTGTAAGGCTGTGTCTTCCATTAATTGAAATACTCCATTGCACCAGTGAAAGAGATAGATTCCCTTCATTCCCACTCCCAACACTTCCATTCCCCCCTTTCCGTCAATTGCAATTCGCATTGCCAACTGCATGTTGGGCGGTTTTCCCTTCATCCGCCATTGACCACGAGGCAGGGTTGGGGGAAGAAAGGCGTGTCTCCACCTCGTCATAGCGGGGAGGAGGGGCGTGCCCGCCGGTCGTCATCCAGGGCGGAGCCCGAGGGTCGCGCGACCAACCAGGGCCGAGGTGAGCACCCCGATGGGCGTGTCCAAAACGCCGGCGGCGTAATCGCTGGAGGCGCTATAAAAGGCGCAAACGGAAGTGAGTTGTGAGTTGGTCTGAGTCGGTTGCCAGAGGAGGGTCAGTGGTTGTGTTGGTTGCGGTGGTAAGAAGTCGGTGGTGAGAAGTGGTGGCGTCGAGGGGTCAGTGGTTGCGTTGGTTGCGTTGAGTTGTCAATGGTGAGGAGACACCAGGGCCAAGAGAGAGAAGGTGCCAAGGGCCATTACCAGCAGTTGCGCCAGAGACGGCAGACGCGCCCTGAGCTGAGTCAGAGAGGCAGCGTTGACTCCACCAGGCAGCTTCAACCCGTTACCCCGTGGGGACCAAATAGCGGTGGCATCGGTGGCCGTCGAGGTCCAGCCGACGTCCCGTGCGGGATCAAGCCCGAACCATCTGCCCCAGCTGAACCTTCCCATTCCTCCTTCCAACATTCATTCCATTCCATCCTTCTTGTATACGTGAGTTTGTTTTGTTTGTTCTGTCCCTGGGTATTTAATTAAGTCTGTAGGTAAGCTAGTATTTTCCCTGTGTCACCTGCGTCTTATGTGCTTGTAAATAAACGTGACTGCTCCTTTTTGCTTGTGTGTGTAAATAATAAACCCCATTACTCGTCTGTACGTCTTCTCGTTTTATTCCTTTTCCTCTTGCATTGCGTCGTTTTTGTCTTTTCCCTCATTGAGCAGCAGTGGTGCGATACGGCCAAAGTTCTGGGTGAATCGGGTGAGTCAGGGATCCTGTAACGGTCGCGGCAATACCAAACCGCTCGGTAACTAACATCTTAATCCGCGATCTGTAACAATATATATATATATATATATATATATATATTGTTGCGGAGATGAGGACTGTATTTTTTGGATTGTGTGCTGTATTATTATTATTATTGTTTATTCTGCGCCCCCCCTACCTCCGGAGCTGTGTAAAGGTGAAAGGGCATCCCATAATTAGTCCACAAGCATACACATCAGTCAAGTAATAGAATACCCCTGTTGATAGTTATCTCTTATTCTGTGTTTTAGAGTAAGGCTGTGTCTCCCATTAATTGAAGTACTCCATTGCACCAGTGAAAGAGAATAGATCCCCTTTCATTCCCACCCCCAAAACCACCATTTCCTATCACATCCCCTTTCGTCATTGCTGAGCCCTCGATTCGCAATTACCTCCCCTCCAATAACCGCCATTGACCACGAGGCTCGAGTCGGGGAAGAAAGGCGTGTCTCCACCTCGTCATAGAGGGGAAGAGGGGCGTGCCCGCCCGTCGTCATCCAGGGCGGAGCCCGAGGGTCGCGCGACCAACCAGGGCCGAGGTGAGCACCCCGATGGGCGTGTCCAAAACGCCGGCGGCTTAATCGCTGGAGGCGCTATAAAAGGCGCGAATGGAAGTGAGTTGTGAGTTGGTCTGAGTTGGTTGAGAGTTGGTCCCCAAGAGAGAGAGTTGTGAAGAGTCAGTCAGTGGAGTCGGTGGTCAGTTGGTTGCGGTGAGGAGTCGGTGGTGGCGGTCAGTGGTTGCGTTGGTTGCGGTGAGGAGTCGGTGGTGAGGAGTGAGTGAACCAAGAAAGAGTTGAGGGTTTGGACCAGACGCGTCAGACAAGTCCTGGGAAGGCAGCGGAGGCCACAGCAGCCAAAACAGCAGCGTGGGGCCTGAACGGCGGCTGCTAAACGCGCCGGTTGTGCTGCGGGACCCCCTTGGACCTCCCTCTCCCTCCAGCCATCCACCTCCTGCCTTTCCATCCTTCTTGTGTACGTGAGTTTGTTCTGTTTGTTCTGTCCTGGGTTAATTAAGTCTGTATAAGCTAGTATTTTCCCTGTGTCACCTGCGTCTTATGTGCTTGTAAATAAACGTGACTGCTTTCTTTTTGCTTGTGTGTAAATAGTCAATAAATTCAGTAGTATTTCCAAACCTTTCTTTGCCTTCGTTTTCCTCTTTGCATTCGTCGTTTTTGTCTTTTCCCTCATTGAGCAGCTGCGGTGCGATCCGGCCAACGTTTGGGTGGAATCGGGTGAGTCGGGGATCCTGTTAGGTCGCGGTAATACACCACCGCTCGGTCAATATAACATCTGTCCGCGATCTGTAACAATATATATATATATATATATATATATATATATATATATATATATATATACATACATACATACATATACATACATACATACATATATATATATATATATATATATATATATATTATATTATATTATATTATATTGTTACAGACGCGGCTTTAGATGTTATATTGACCGAGCGGTGGTGTATTTAACCGCGTCCGAACAGTTACTCCCCGATTAGAACCCGATTCCACCCGACGTTGACCAGATCGCCCCACAGATATTCAATCGGGAAACCTCTAAAGCGACCGAAAGAGAATGAAAAAGAAGAATACGAAGAATACGGAGGAAGAACAGATTTATTATACACACACAGCAATGGATGGAAGAAGCAGTAACACAGCGAATCGTTAACTTACACTCTTCATTTTTACTTAACCCCAAGACAACGAGCAGGACAGGACGTTCACACTTACACAGGGGATAATGCAGGCAGGTAGGGCTTGAGGTGGATTGCTTGAGAGGGAGGCAAAGTCGGGAGGCAGCAGCTCGCAATTCCTCGTGGTTTTGGCGGGAAAACCCTCCGTCGTGGATCCGCTGCGGTAGACGTCACGCGCTGGTTCGGCACACCTGCTCCTCTTCTTGTGGTGGGGCCATCTCCCTCCTTTCAGCGCGTCTCTCCAAAGCTGGTTTCCTTGCCGAGTACCTCTCCTCTTTGGCTTGGAGCGTTTCGCATCTCACCGCTCCTCTTGGTGCAGCCTCTTTGCTCATCTCCCATGTCATCTCCCAAGGCCTCTGGTAAAGCAGTCCCTTACAGTCGCTTTTATCACCTCGGGCGAAATCAAGCCGCCGGCTCCGAGGGCACGCCTACCGGGTCGCTCACCGCGGTGCTGATTGGCTGTTAGGGCTGGTTCACTCCTTCCCTCTTATGACGAGGTGGAGACACGCCTTTCTTCTCCGACTCAAAGCACATGGGCAATGGCGGCCTGCGGGATTGAAAACAACTCCCCTTTTGAAAGGAACTTTGGAGAGCGGAGATGTTTGGGGAAATTGGAAGGGCCTACGCTTATTTTGTTTGATACAATGCAAAGTCAATCTAGTGGGAAACACATATTTAGCCTACATGGAATAAGGAAATACACTATTTAAAAGATATATCGTGACCTGCGTGTAAGTTTCATGGAATGAACTAGGACGGCTGCGACCATTATTTACATTACGAGGATGTTACCATACTTTTGTAACGTTCACATTGTAACGTTTCCACATTCGTTACACTTCCTCCAAAATTGTTACACTTCTCAAAAACCGTTACACTTCTCAAATTCGTTACACACTTCTCAAAATCGTTACACTGCACCCTCCTTTCTTCAGGCCCGTACTCGGGCCTACTAAACTTTAACTTAGTGTGACACGTAGGTGTAATTCCCTCTACAATTAACCTGACCCTGAGTGTGACAATCTTAAAACACAAATAAGTATGTCCCCCTATTGCATTGCACCCTGTCTAACAGACTCAAGCCCACAGCTAACCGAATTACGGAATTATTCTCAAACTATACATTTACGGTGGGGAGCATTATTTACAATGACGTGATTTCTTATTTACAACACAACCCAGGACCTGTGTTTTTTTTTTTTTTCTTAGGGAACAAGAAAAAGAAATTCCTGTTGGGAGGGAGGAGACAGCACGCATTGCATCGATGCACCAGTACCAATACCACCAAAGCACCCAAAAGCACCAAAAGCACCAAAAGCACCACAAAGCACCAAAAGCACCACCCGGTGCGCAGTCACCATGGTTCATAATAAACACAACAAAACAACTGGTGGTGGTCTTCTCTTTCTCTGCTGGGCCGATGTTCTTCCCGACGTCTTCTGGCTTCATGCGGCCTAGTTGGAAATAATAAAAAGCACAACTTGTGTCCATTTTTATTTAGGGCCTCAGGGGCCAACTAAGGGTGGTCCACCTGTTTGGCATAGGTGCCACCTTACCGAGGTCCGCAAGCAAGATTCCCTGGCCACTATGGCCGGTCTCCAACAGAGGTGCCCTGCCCCAGAACCTGGGGTCCATCAAGTGGTACTTGGCCGCAGAACAGCGGTCCATACAGTGGTACATCAACGCAATGCATGCTGGTTCTGGGAATCTCGGGCGCACAATGGCCACCTCACGCACGCTCCCCTCGGCACCCAATGGCGCACAGGTCATGTGGGAGACAAAAGAAAGACAATTGAGCGAGGGGTAAGGTCACAAGGGTACACGTCAATAAGGCAATGCAAGGCGAAATGCGTACGGAGGGCGAAGTGAGAAAGCTCGTCCCTACCGTACGTCACCCCCCTGTCACCTACCCTACCCTTGCTCTTACCCCATATGTACAAAAATCTACACATTTACAAATTCGTCACTACTGTCACGTCTTCCCCATATTTCCCCTATACCAAATTCGTCTCCACAATCCCTCTACTTCAAAATTTGCCATCACCAATTCATCATCAATCCTCATAAGGAGGGAGAGATGGAATTACGCACAATGTCACACCCACGTCATGATGCGTCTCACAATCCAAACATTTGCATCATAAAAAATAATCAAAACATGCCATGGTGTGGAGTACCTGTCACCTCAGGTGAGTGGATGCAGATGGTGCGAGAAGATCCTTCATCCTAACTATCCTCTAAATGACTTTAACACACTTTACACTACCCGGGGTCTCTCCCTGCCAGTCCATTGGCCAACTTACACTATGGGTTCTAAAAACCAATTCCCATTGACCAAACTGTGGTGCCTCTCAATTTGGGGTCTCACTCCCCCGATTCATCTCCCGGTGCTCTCGCACAATTTCTGGGCTGCGACGTCTAGCTCTCCCAACAGGTCTACCCACCTGCACACCTCCACCACTGTAGTTGCCACCCGAGCTTACCTAGCTCCTCACCCTAACCTAACTAACTGGGGACAGCCCCTCTCCTGGCTCTGTCACCCCATGGTGCCCTCTGGCACTGGGCTACCCGGGTCCGTCCTCCGGATCCTCGGGCCCCATCCACAACAACTACTACCGGCTCCCAGAGCCCACCTGCGGCCTCACCTGGCCGACATCCTCACAGTGGTGGAGTGCCCAAACCAACTACACACACTAACAGGCTACACGCCCAGCCATTTCCACAACACTAATGCACCCATCCACATACCATTCTGCCACCCGCACCACAGATGCCAATATCCAACCACAATTTACCTGTACCCTCTACCTAACACTTACACTACCCGTCCCGGGTATCCGTGATGGGGGTGCACTCTTCCCCCATTCACACCTTCGCACCATCCACTCCACTCCACAATTTCCACCATTCTCACTCCACGACCATCCATTCCAATACTCCAGATATTCCACACTACCATTTAATCCACACAGCCACATACACCTGTTGTTGCACCCCTGTGCCCTCACACCTGGTGCCACCTGCACCCTCCTTTCTTCCTGGACCATTTGGTCAACACAACACGCAATCACCACTACTCCCTCATACACTGCTCCACACACCTGTTCAGTTGCACACCTGTGCAATCACACCTGTTCCATTCTCACCTGTTCAATCCTCACACACACGGCATCATCTCAGCTAACTACTCCCCTCTGAAACTTGCGCTTCCCAGTCGTCCCTTTAAACTATTGCGCTCCCACGTCATTATCATCCACACTAATCTACCTGCGTCCCCACTACAGGTATCAGTCACTAACTAATCTTAACGTTACCTAATGTCATCTTCGCTAGATCCCTACAATTATCCAAGCCCTCCCTGGCTCGGTTGTCATAGCCACCCCATAAACTATTGCGCATTTGCCCCCACTGTGAGGGATGGTGGATTTGCCATCCCACCACATCGGGGGTCTCTCACTATCAATTTTGTTCGTCCAGATTCCAACCAATTCAAAAATTTTCCATTTACTGCCAATTCTACTCACTTTTCTAAATTTCGTTTTAAATCACGATCACTATCACCATCACCCGTCTACTTATTACATCCTCTCGGTGCGCCAATTCACGTCTACAGCCCGGCTTCGTACAGCCGAGCAATGAACGCGGATTCTTTTGTGCCGGCGGCTGGATGCGTCCCGCATTCGGGGCAGGGGCGGGGGCTTACCCGGGCCGAGATCTCACGCACCACCTCGGCGTGGAGCCATCCAATGTCCCGATCTTGTACCTGCCGGCACATCTCAACAAAACGTGGTCGCCATGACGACCCTTCCTATCCAGCTGCCCGCTCCGCCTAGTGGAGCCCGGACGCGGCCGTTCCAAGCGAGGCACAGCGTGGATCGCGTACGGCGGTTCTTTCGAAACCGCCGTGGTTCGGATCCCCGCTGGTCCTCGCGGCACGCGAAGCTGCCCGACGCGCACCGAGGGCCCGATTCGGCTATAAGTCGCCCTAACCGCTAAACCGGTTACCGTCGACGCTTCACCTGGACGCTTACATGCATACGCTACCCCTTTCTTGCTCATACATGCAGCCGTCTCCCTGCTCTTGGTCGTACCTTCTCTAACACACCTCGGTACACTCATTCTGCTCACCGACTTGGTCACACACCTGACCACCGAACACCTTGGCACACATTCGTCGCTCGCACACCTCACCAACACACCTCTTCGCGCCCCTTTCTCGGTCACCTCCTTTGTGACAATCACAGGTGTGCTCTCACCTGCACACCCAACCGCGTGCCTCACGACCAACTCAAGTGTGCATCCCCACACACGCTCTACCATTCCAGGTGTGCATCCTTCCATTCCAGGTGTACATCCTCGCTCACCTGTCACAACCAACTCACGCTCCGTTTCACTCTCACTACTCTGACCTCCACTCTTGACAACGCACTCACCCTTCCTCTCGACAGCGCACTCTTTCCTCATGCACCTGTCCGTTACACACCTTTCTCGCGCACACTCTTCCGCACATTGTCCCGTTACACCCTCTGTAACACTCACCACAGGCATGCATTCTCCCTTACTCTTGACAGCATGCGCTTTCCCCATGCACCCGTCCGTTACACACCTTTCTCGCGCATCCTCTTGCGCACACTTTTTCGTTACTTCCTCTGTAACACTCACCACACCGCGCTTCCATGTACCCCCTCGCACACGCGCTTCGACCAACTCACTCTTGACGGCACACTCACTCCTTGGCGTGCACTTTTTCCTCACACACCCCATGGTCGGACATTCTCGCACACCTCTTTTTTCGCACACCAGACCTGTCGCACACTTCACCAACACCCTCTCACGAACACCCGGATCCAAACCAATCCCCAAGCCGACTGAAGCTTTCCTCACATCATATACATTGCCACTCACCTCCGTACCTTGTCTCCGCACCTCCTTTGCCACCTGCAAACTCTTTATTTGGTTAGTGAGCATCACATTATGAGTTGAGCACCGACCTTGTACATATTCCGCTATCTCCTCCTTTATTTCTCTTAGTTTCTGTCCGTCTCTTCTTAATTTCACTCACCTCTTCTTCCACTTCCTCTAATTTTTGTTTAACCTCTTTTATTTCTTGGTGCGTCTCCTCAAGTTCGTCCTCTAGGGCTACCGTGACCGTCTCTATGTGCATCCTCACCTGCCGGTCCTTTGTCTCCATTATCTCTGTCACCTCGTCCACCCTCATTGTCAGTTCCTCCCGTACCATCTGACATTGCCTCTGTGTCGCTATTAATTCGTTTTTAATTTCTTTTTGTGTCGCCTTTAACCCTCCGAGTACTGCAGTGTTCCTTTGAACCTGCTCCACTAACTTAGTTTGTCCCTCTGTCAGCTGTTCCACCTCCTCCGTCAGATCTTCTATTCCCCCTTGTAACTTTGCCGTATTATTTCTCACCTCTTTCTCCATACGCTTCTCACCTCGCTTTACCTCCTCGCGTAGCCCCGAAACCTCCTCACTTACCCCTCGTCGTATTTCCTCCATCTCTTTTGTAGATGCCACCCTCATCTGTCCCAATTCATCCCTCTGAGCATCCAGTTTGGTTTCTACCCCGATTTTCACCTCCTCTATCTGCTCTCCCATTTGTTTGATTTCCCTGGCAGATTGTTCCCCTATTTCCCGCAATTTGTCCTCCATCCTATTTTCTAACCCCATTAACCCATTTTTCACCCCCTCTAACTGATTCTCCTGGGCAGCCATTCTGTTTTCCACCCCCGTTAACCCATTCTTTACCTCTTTTATCCCGTTGTCTAACCCCTCAAAATTTTTGTCTAACTTCTCACCGTACCCCTCGCTTCGTCCCTCATTACCCCCATTTGGTTTCCCATTACCACCATTTGGTTTCCCATTCGCTCACTATCAGCCCTCATTCCCACAATTTGGTTTCCCAACCGCTCACCCTGAGCATCCATTTTTGCCATCATTTGAATCATAAAGACTCGCATGTACTCTGGCATCTCTGGCTCGGCTGCCGCGACCATGGGCGTGGCTAAATTTGGTGCCGCTGTAACCACGTGCGCGAGAGCGCCATTTTGTGCATCTGAAACCTCCGCAACCACATTGCTATTTTTCTCCTCCTCCCTTTCCTCCACATACATTTCCCCGAGGTCCTGGGTCGATTCCACCCTGTCTATCTCTCCCACCGACATCCGATCGCCTTGATTGTCCATGGCGCGATCTCAAAATTCGGGTTTTGCTTTATAAAACAAAATAAATTTCGGCAGCTTGTAATTTTGAGCGCGTTAAGTGCGCTTCGGGTCCGATTTCGGGTCCGATCTCCCTCCTCGACACCAATTGTTACTCTAATAGTACAATTGGTGTTCCAAAATTTGGGCCTAACAAATTTAGTCCCAGGTCCGAATCCAACTCCTCGACACCAATTGTTACAGACGCGGCTTTAGATGTTATATTGACCGAGCGGTGGTGTATTTAACCGCGTCCGAACAGTTACTCCCCGATTAGAACCCGATTCCACCCGACGTTGACCAGATCGCCCCACAGATATTCAATTGGGAAACCTCTAAAGTGACCGAAAGAGAATGAAAAAGAAGAAGAAGAAGAATACGGAGGAAGAACAGATTTATTATACACACACAGCAATGGATGGAAGAAGCAGTAACACAGCGAATCGTTAACTTACACTATTCATTTTTACTTAACCCCAAGACAACGAGCAGGACAGGACGTTCACACTTACACAGGGGATAATGCAGGCAGGTAGGGCTTGAGGTGGATTGCTTGAGAGGGAGGCAAAGTCGGGAGGCAGCAGCTCGCAATTCCTCGCGGTTTTGGCGGGAAAACCCTCCGTCGTGGATCCGCTGCAGTAGACGTCACGCGCTGGTTCGGCACACCTGCTCCTCTTCTTGTGGTGGAGCCATCTCCCTCCTTTCAGCGCGTCTCTCCAAAGCTGGTTTCCTTGCCGAGTACCTCTCCTCTTTGGCTTGGAGCATTTCGCATCTCACCGCTCCTCTTGGTGCAGCCTCTTTGCTCATCTCCCAGGTCATCTCCCAAGGCCTCTGGTAAAGCAGTCCCTTACAGTCGCTTTTATCACCTCGGGCGAAATCAAGCCGCCGGCTCCGAGGGCACGCCTACCGGGTCGCTCACCGCGGTGCTGATTGGCTGTTAGGGCTGGTTCACTCCTTCCCTCTTATGACGAGGTGGAGACACGCCTTTCTTCTCCGACTCAAAGCACATGGGCAATGGCGGCCTGCGGGATTGAAAACAACTCCCCTTTTGAAAGGAACTTTGGAGAGCGGAGATGTTTGGGGAAATTGGAAGGGCCTACGCTTATTTTGTTTGATACAATGCAAAGTCAATCTAGTGGGAAACACATATTTAGCCTACATGGAATAAGGAAATACACTATTTAAAAGATATATCGTGACCTGCGTGTAAGTTTCATGGAATGAACTAGGACGGCTGCGACCATTATTTACATTACGAGGATGTTACCATACTTTTGTAACGTTCACATTGTAACGTTTCCACATTCGTTACACTTCCTCCAAAATTGTTACACTTCTCAAAAACCGTTACACTTCTCAAATTCGTTACACACTTCTCAAAATCGTTACAATATTATATTGTCGTGTGACTGCTCTCAGTTAACACCGGGAGTGTCACAGAAGGCAATCGAGCGTTACTCCTGGGCATTCAGTTCAAGCAGCGGATTTTATATATACGCGGGAGGGAGAAAGAAAAGGGGGAGGGATGAAGGGTCTTACCTGTCAATCCCGCCGGCAGTGGGTCCAGGCCTCACGGCGCCCTCATTATTTATGCCGTGCATTGTCACGCTGCAGCCCAGCAGCGCTTGTCCACGCGTCGTTCCTGTCTGGAAAACTGCAGCTCTCCGTCCGCGCCTCTTCTGCCTCAAGTCCACCAGCAAAGTCTCGAAACGCTTATATGAGCAAGCACAACCGTCCACTTGGACATCCAGCACGAGAAGCAAGATGTCTGAGCGCCAACCACTTTACACGCCATCCTGACGTCATCGGTGCTTCTCCTTCAATCAGTGAGATGCTTCCTACTCATCCTTCCCTCCACCAATCAGCGAGTCCCTTCTTACTCCGGCCTTCCTCGTCAATCAAGAGCCCTGGCCAATCACGGCTCCTCGGGGAGTGTCTTCGGCCTGCCCGAGCTATGTGTGCCTGCAAAGTCAGGGTTGTCAGCCCTAGTGCTTGATGCCTGGCTTCTGGTAGGTTTTATTATTGGGGTGTTTAAATTTGGGATTCTAGTCCAACGTGTGGTGCGGTGCCAAAAGAGACAAAGGGGTAAATCACACAGGGAACGACGTACAAGGAATTACTTAACCTAATCCCTGAGCTAAATAACATGCCCCGCCCCCTCGTGACGGGAAAAATATACAACTTCCTCCGACATTCGGGCTGAACAGATACTCTACTTATTACATGGTGGTGGTTCTTGTTCTTCACGACAGTCGGAGCATGCTACCTACACAAATCTACCTGATCTAAAGTCATCTCTACTACCCCACCGACTCAACAATATATATGTATATGTATATATATGCATATATATACAGTATATATATATATATATATATATATATATATATATATATATATATATATATATATATATATATATATATATTTGATATTCCATATGCAGAATGGAAATTAATATGCAGTACAAAGATGCCACAGTCCTTACAGAAATACACTGAGCATAAGTAGTCACCACACTGTCCTATACATGACCTCAAACAAGGAAATGGGGCCATTTGACCCATCATTGCCACGTTGCACTCCCAGGTTAATTTGTGCAACAGCTCTAAACATCAATCATATTGAGGATTTGATAAAGTCCAAATAACCCGACGTTGATCATGTGACACAATATTGTTTATACGGATATAAGAGCAAGTCTGTTGCTTAAAAAGACTGTATCTGTATCATTATTGAGATAAGAGTGAGTCTGTTTGCAACCCCCAGGGCGAATTTCCTCGAAATTTGCTGCTGGACCGTAATAGGCAACGTCACCATATTAATGTTCGATCCTTCATGGAACGGTAAAGTTTTGGTTGTTTCAGCTGGAAACAACAATCTTGTAGACGTGTTACTTGTCTCAATAAACCCGATCTTGATCGAGTGACCCAATTTGTTTTCACCATGAAGGTGGAAAAAACAATATATTCCTTCATAATTAACAGTTGTAAGATATAGGGTTGTTAACAATATTAATAGGATTGTTTTGTCCAACTCTTATCATGCCATAATAACCAATTCCCCCGGTTTACCTCTCTTTGTGCTTTCTGTCCAACAGGAGAGCAGACAGCCGCGATTGCAGAAGCACATACGTCTTGTTCGAAATGCTGGTCACACTGATCCCTGGGGTTTTATAAACGCGGGCAGAGATGGTGTACACACGGTCACACCGCGGCTTAAAAATAACACGCGGTAAAGTGCCAAGCGTCCAAACCTTACACCGTTACATAAGGTCACCAACAAAATGGGTCGTCAACTGTTATATTACCTGTAATTGTTTTTTTTTCCTACTTTTTATTTCACTCCACTTCTCGAATTTTGCTCTCACTGTAAATGTTCTAATGATGACAATTGTGGATTTATCGGAAAAAGGAGACAACTTAATGAACCTGGAAAATACCTGGAAAACACTTGGAAAAAGGTCACGACTTCATGAACGATTCTCCTCCATCAATCCGTAGACGTAATTCCCTCAAGCACTCGTTGACCTTGAGACGACCAAAGTAGTGATAGCGCGTGTATTTTAATCCTCAGGAGAAAGCACTAGACCCTACCGTGCAATGGCGAACGAACTCAAAAGTTTCTCATTTTTCGTGCCACACCTGCCATTTACAAGATAAACTGGTTCCATCAAATTTGCTGTAACGTTGCAGAAAGAAAATGTAAGCAACAGCTCGTTTGAACCGACATATATCCAACGGCTTGATGTCTAAAATTAGGGCTGAGGGTCACATGCCCCTGCCTTGTATAAAGAATGATAACACTGACGACATGAAAACCACAACATTCTATCCATGGCCCTTGCTTATCGTGAAGGTGTTGAGTGTTTTCTATGGAAGATCTTTAACTACTAACACAAGGACGTCTATCTCGATGACCTATATGGATACAGGTGCTGAGACATGTCATGTGGTTCACATGCCATACGCACTGCTCATTTTTTGTTGGTTCCAACTTGTCTCTCCACTGCAAACATGTACACTCTCTTGTGGGTGTCGCAGACGTGTTATTCGTGGGGCGTTTCCTAATTGTGTGGACGAGATTAACTGGAAATGGAACACAGAAACCAATTTTGTTCTTGCGTTGTGTCACCTTGTGCTTGAATATCCTGGATAAAGATGCCAAAGCAAAGCTAACAAGGTTAACCGGATTGCCTAACCCTAACCATAAAACCCCTAACCCTAACCCTAACCCTAACAACCCTAACCCTAACTCAGCATATCCTGGATAAAGATGCCAAAGCAAAGCTAACAAGGTTAACTGGATTGCCTAACCCTAACCATAAACCCCTAACACTAAGCCTAACCCAAACTAACCCTAAACCTAACAACAACCCTAACAACAACCCTAACCCTAACAACAACCCTAACAACCCTAACAACTAACCCTAACCCTAACAACAACCCCAACAACCCTAACAACTAACCCTAACCCTAACAATAACCCTAACCCTAACAACAACCCTAACCCTAACAAGAACCGAACAATAACCCTAACAACAACCCTAACCCTAACAACAACCAAACAATAACCCTAACAACAACCCTAACCCTAACAACCACCCTAACCCCAACAACAGCCCAAACCCCAACCCTTACCCGAACAACAACCCTAACCCTAACAACAACCCCAACCCTAACAAGAACCGAACAATAACCCTAACAACAGCCCTAACCCTAACAACCACCCTAACCCCAACAACAGCCCGAACCCCAACCCTTACCCAAACAACAACCCTAACCCTAACAACAACCCTAACCCAAACAACCCTAACCCTCACCCTAACCCTAACAACTATCCCGAACCCTAGAGGTACACACACTTGTCTCTAGGATGTCTCGCCTAGGTTCGATTCCCGACCAAGCTATAAACTGTCATTCAGGCGTTTCACAGGCATCCAGGTGATTCATCAATTTGTGTGCCGTCCCTGGATGGACGGTAAATTGGGCGTCCCGTCTGCGACATTAGTTGTTGGACGTTGAAGATCTCACGGTGTCCTTCGCGAAGAGTCGGTGAGCTATCGCCGGCACCATGAACAAATTAAAAATTCCCGCCATTACCAGTCCATAGTGTCAAATGGGTCTCAGCAGTCCATAGTGTCAAACGGTACATTCCGATAGTACATAATTAATAAACAACAACAACAGGCATTTTAAGGCCATTTTCCCTGCTAGAGCGGGGGTTAGCCTTGCAGTCCCCATGACAATCTTCTCCATTTTGCCCTATTTTCTGCATCTCCCCTTGTTTAACCCCCTTGCCCGCATTTCTTCTTCCACCACCTTTAGCCAAATCTTTCTCGGTCTTCCCCGTCCTCTACTTCCTTCTACATTCATTTCCATCACTTCTCAACCAGTCACTTTCATCCTTCCTCAACACATGACCAAACCATCTCAACCTGTTCCTCTTCACAGCATCAATCACAGGCTCTATTCCCATCATCTTTCGCAATTCATCATTTGTCTTCCTCTCTCTCAACGATACTCCGAATAATTAATACATTGAAGGAGCTGTGCTCCCACGTAGTCGGAAGAATGGACGCGACAAAAAGCTGGAATTCGTCCGAGTTTCTTTATTGTCACAAAACAACTCGGGTACTCTGAAAAGCCCGTTTATCGGGCAGCAATATATATACACACATTATCCCGGAGCGTTTTCCCGGGAAAGGCGAGAGGGGGCGTGGCCGGACGTCCTGGCCGCGGCCTGGCAAGTCGAGGGCGGGCATGCCCCGGCGTCCCGGACGCGGCCTGGCAAGTCGAGAGCGGGCGTGGCCGGGCGTCCCGGCCGAGGCCTGGCAAGTTGAGCGCGGGCCTGCCCGGGCGTCCTGGACGAGCCCGGCATGGTGATCGCTCCGCGTCCTTGGTAGGTGCAAGGCGATTGGGTAAACCCAGCGGTAGCCGCTACACACGTCCCCCCAGAATCGACTTGCACCGGCAGGGTCAATTTGAGGCGGGTCCTGATGACCCGGCCGAAGCGACCCCTGGCGGGTCGTGGGGGGGGGGGGTCCGGTGTGGTGGTGGGCGGTCGAGTGGGGGGCACCGTGGACGGGGGGCGGCCTCGCCGAGGCGGAAGGGCCAACCGTGGCGGTTGGTCGATGTCCACGTGCGCCGGCTTGAGGCAGTCCACCGCAATCCGGTCCGACCTGCCGCCGATGTCGATGACGAACGACTTGTCGTCCCGTCGCAGGACCCGGAAGGGCCTGTCGTACGGCGGCCGGAGTGGCCCCCGATGTGCGTCATGACGCACAAAAACGTACTCCGCTGTGCGAAGCACTGGGGGGAAGTAGGACTGAGGGTCACCGTGGTGGGATGTTGGCACGGGGGCAAACCGTCGGGCGGCCTCCTGGAGGTCCGAGCGCTGGTGAGCTGCGGACCAGGGACTGGTAGCGTCTGGCACGAATTCGCCCGGGACGTGTAGCGCCTGGCCGTAGACAAGCTCGGCGGTGGATGCCCGGAGGTCCTCCTTGGGGGCCGTGCGGAGGCCCAAAAGGACCCACGGCAGCCGGTCGGCCCAACCGCCGTCTTGAAGACCGGCCATGAGCGCGGCCTTCATGGAGCGGTGGAATCGCTCGCACAACCCGTTGGCCTGGGGGTGGTAGGCCGTAGTACGGTGGAGCTTGAACCCCAGGTTGCGGGCGACCGCGCCCCACAGCTCGGAGGTGAACTGCGGTCCGCGGTCCGACGAGATGTCCGCCGGTGCGCCGAAGCGGGCGACCCAGGTGGCGATGAAAGCCTGCGCCACGTCGGCGGTGGTGGTGGAGACGAGGGGAACGGCCTCCGGCCACCTGGTGGTCCTGTCCACCATGGTGAGCAGGTGTGTGAACCCCCGTGATGGGGGGAGGGGGCCCACCAGATCCACGTTGACGTGGTCGAAACTTCGTTTGGGCACGGTGAAAGGTGCCAGCGGGGCCTGGGTGTGTCGGTGGACCTTGGCCTGTTGGCAGGCTGTGCAGGTGCTGGTCCAATCGCGGACGTCCCGTCGAAGGCCGTGCCAGACGAATCGTGCCGACACCAGCTTCTGGGAAGCTTTCCGGCCCGGGTGGGAAAGGCCGTGGAGGGAGGCGAAGATGCGGCGGTGCCAGGTAACGGGCACGATGGGGCGAGGCTGGCCTTGGGAGACGTCGCAGAGCAGGACAGTGTCCGTTAAGGGGGTGTCGGCCAGGCGGAGGCCCGTGTCCGTCGCCCAGAGGGCCTGCACCGTGGTGTCGGTGGTTTGGTCCGCCGCCATAAGCGCGAAGTCCACGCCGAGGTGGACCGCGTTCGCGCTGGCCCGAGAAAGACAGTCGGCCACGGCGTTGTTTTTGCCGGCGACGTGCCGGATGTCCGTGGTAAACTCCGACACGGCGGAGAGGTGGCGCTGTTGGTGGGCCGACCACGGCTCCGTGACCTTGGCCATTGCGTAAACCAACGGCTTGTGGCCGACAAACGCCATGAAGGGTCGGCCCTCCAGGAGGTGGCGGCCAGGTGTAGACCGAGGAGCTCATGGTCAAACGTGCTATATTTGAGCTCGTTCGGCCGGAGCTGCCGGCTGAAAAAAGCGAGTGGCTGCCAAACCCCGTTCACCCATTGCTCATGTACGGCGCCCACCGCGTAGTCGGAGGCATCCGTGGTGAGGGCGATGGGAGCGTTGAGCACCGGGTGAGCGAGCAGTGTTGCGTCGGCGAGGGCCCGCTTTGAGCTTTGGAAGGCCGCGTCCATTGCTGCGGACCAGACGATGTCGTGCTTGGCCGGCTTGCCCCGGAGGGCTTCGTAGAGGGGCCGCATGAGTTGAGCAGCGCGGGGCACGAAGCGGTGATAGAAATTCACCATTCCCAGGAATTCCTGCAGGGCCTTTATGGAGCGGGGACGCGGAAACGTGGTGATGGCCTCGACCTTGGTTGGCAGCGGCACGGCCCCGTTCTTGGTGATGTGGTGGCCCAAAAAATCAACGGCCGTCGTGCCGAAGTGGCATTTGGCCGGGTTGACGATGAGGCCGTGCTCGCTGAGGCGCCCGAACAGTGTTCGGAGGTGGAGGAGGTGCTCGGCCCGGGACGTGCTGGCGACGAGGATGTCGTCCAGGTAAACGAAGAGGAACGGCAGGTCACGCAGCACGCCGTCCATCAAGCGCTGGAACGCCTGAGCCACGTTCTTGAGGCCAAACGGCATCCGTAGGAATTCGAATAAGCCGAACGGCGTGATGACGGCCGTTTTAGGGACGTCGGCCGCCCTGACAGGTACCTGGTGATATCCCCGTATGAGATCGATTTTTGAAAAAATGACCCGTCCTGCCAGACGGGCGGAGAAGTCTTGGATGTGCGGGATCGGATACCTGTCAGGGGTGGTAGCGTCGTTAAGGCGGCGGTAGTCGCCACATGGGCGCCAGCCGCCCCCTGGTTTTGGGACGATGTGTAGTGGCGAAGCCCACGCGCTATCGGAGCGCCGCACGATGCCGAGGTGTTCCAAAGCGTCGAACTCGGCTTTGGCCATGGCGAGCTTGGCTGGGTCGAGGCGGCAGGCTCTGGCGTAGACCGGCGGGCCCGTGGTTGGTATGTGGTGCTCGATCCCATGTCGTACTGCGACGGCCGAAAACGTCGACCGCGTGAGGGCCGGGAACTCCGTGAGCAGGCGAGCAAACTCGTTCGCCACTGGGAGGGCGCATGCCAGCTCGGTCGGAGCAGAGCTGCTCAATGTGCATACCAGGGAGCTGAAGGTCTCGGCGTTGATGAGGCGACGCCGTTGCATGTCCACCAGCAGTCCGTGTGCGCAGAGGATGTCGGCGCTTAGCAGAGCCATGGGCACGCTGGCGGTTACAAAAGTCCAAGCAAAGCGTTGGCTGCCGAAGCAGAGGGTGACGTTGCACGGGCCGAAGGTGCGGATGGCCGATCCGTTGGCCGCAACCAAGGAGGGGCCGCAAACCGCGGACTGCCTGTCCTGATCGGAGGCGGGTATGACGCTCAGTTGGGCGCCGGTGTCGCACAGGAAGCGCCGTCTGGACGCTTTGTCCATGATGAAAAGTAAGTTGCCCGTGTGGCCGGCACTCATGGCTGGTAATGAACGCCGGCCCGGTCGTTTCCCGGCCTGCCGAAGGTGCACGGGGGTCGGCATGTCCTGGCCTTCTGTCCGAACCTGGCCTGATAGTAACACCACGCTTGGTCAGGTGGAGGCCCCGGTCGTCGTGCTGGAGGTGATCGGCTCGGCGTTGTGGCCGCCAATTGTGTCGGCAGTTCGGTCGTCGAACGTGCCGGGTGCTCCGGTGCCATGGGCATTGCGTCGGACGGCGGTGGGCCCCAGGTCGCTGCTGCAATGCGTTGGCCTGCCGCGGAGATCTTGTCGGCTTCCCTGGCGAGGGCGCGGGGATCCGTGATCGTCGTGCTCGCCAGGGCGAGGCGTACCGGGCTAGGCAGCTGACGGCGGAACAGTTCCCGGAACAGGAATGCCGGAGAGTGCTCGCTGAGCAGCGAAAGCATGTAGTCCATTCGCTCGGACGGGCGCGTGTCGCTGAGCTCGGGCAGGTCGAGCAGGCGCCGTGCGCGTTCCGCCGATGGGAGGGCGAAAGCGTCGAGGAGGAGCTTTTTAATCGCGCCGTATTTGTCAGCGGCTGGCGGGCTCTCGAGGAGGCTCAGGGCGCGGGCCGCGGTGGCTGAACCGAGCGCTGCTACCACATGGTGGAAGCGGGTGTCGTCGGCCGTGATGCCTCGCAGGGCGAACAGGGAGTCCGCCTGGGCGAACCAAACTGCCACGTGAGCCTCCCAGAAGGTAGGCAGTTTAAGGGCAACTGCCGTGTCCATGTCGGTAGGTCACCAATGAAGCAGCTGTGCTCCCACGTAGTCGGAAGAATGGACGCGACCAAAAGCTGGAATTCGTCCGAGTTTCTTTATTGTCACAAAACAACTCGGGTACTCTGAAAAGCCCGTTTATCGGGCAGCAATATATATACACACATTATCCCGGAGCGTTTGCCCGGGAAAGGCGAGAGGGGGCGTGGCCGGGCGTCCTGGCCGTGGCCTGGCAAGTCGAGAGCGGGCGTGGCTGGGCGTGCCCGGGCATGCCCGGGCGTCCCGGACGCGGTCTGGCAAGTCGAGAGCGGGCGTGGCCGGGCGTGCCCGGGCATGCCCGGGCGTCCCGGCCGAGGCCTGGCAAGTTGAGCGCGGGCCTGCCCGGGCGTCCTGGACGAGCCCGGCATGGTGATCGCTCCGCGTCCTTGGTAGGTGCAAGGCGATTGTGTAAACCCAGCGGTAGCCGCTACAACATCATTTAATTATTCGTACATAATTAATAGACATACGTACTTAATAGACAGGATGCCACAGACTTAAAACAGTACATAATTAATAGAAATATTGAAAACTCACAGGCTGGAGAAGATAATATAGTAGAGTTTCTTCTTCTTCAAACAACACCAACTCCTGGCTGCCAGACCGTACGACCAATTATATTGACATTTTAAACACGTGTTCCACTTTAGGACTACTACATTACTTTTAAGTTTCACATCAATCAATGAAGCGGTTCAAGAGATGTAATTTTAAAAAGGACCTTGTTGAATCCAATATGGCCACCAAACCGTGTGACTATGAACTATTCAAGGACATCATGGTATACGCAAGGCATGGGGAACATATGTTTGAAGTTTCCGTTAGATCTGTTCAGCAATTCTGGAGGAGTGGCGTGTTAAAGTTTTATACTTCAAAAAATCGTAGCCGCCAAACCATGTGACCTATGACGTCACAGTCGTGGAGGTTTTTGTTCGTCATGGGTATGCGATCATGCATATAATATTTTGCCTCGATCTGTTTAGCCGTTTCAGAGAAAAAGGGTTTTTAGTTGTTTTTTAGGCTTTTGTGTGAAAACAAATATGGCGGCGGAACCACATGACCGATGATGTCATTATTATTTTCTTTCTTCACCAATTTATCCCTAGATGATGCTCAATAAATTTCATCTTGATCGGATGAAGTTTTGTACTTGTCGAATTATGACGTCGTAATTGACACACATATGACATCATCATTAGCATATTTTATTCCCCATGGAGAGATCTTTACAACGAGCCATGTCTCAATTTCTTCAACACATCACTTTTGGAGATATAGAGGTGCAATTTTTTTTGTTTTTTCCAAGATGGCGCCCGTACCACGTGACCTATGACGTCATAATTATCATCTAAAAGTTATACCGGAGGAGTAACACCAAACCTGGACACTCTACTCTGGACATGCTGCTTCTGCTTTCTCAACAATGGATGGAGGTCCTCAATGCCAAACAGGAAATTAGAGCAGTCTCCCTTGACATATCACGTGCCTTCGATACGGTCTGGCACCCCGCTCTGCTCACCAAACCCTCCTCTTTTGGTATCCATGGAAATCTCCACGCATGGCTGGCGGACTTCCTCTCTAGTCGTAGTCAACGTGTGGCCCTGAATGGGTTTCTCTCATCTCCTCTTCCTGTTCAGGCTGGAGTTCCACAAGGCAGTGTTCTGGGCCCTGTGCTTTTTCAGGTCTTCATCAATGATCTCTCTGACTCTCTTGAAAATCCTCTGTATCTCTTTGCTGATGACTCTACTCTCTGTTGCTCCATTCTTCATCCCTCAGATCGGCAGTCTGCAGCCTCCTCACTCTCTGCAGACCTGGACAAAATCACAGACTGGGCAAACAAGTGGAACATGTCTTTCAATCCTGACAAATCTCACACTCTTACGATGTCTCTCCGAAAAGACCGACTGGACAACCCTCCCATCCACTTTCTGAATAATCCTCTCCAAGAAGTTCTGTCACTCAAGCTTTTGGGTCTCACTATCTGCCATGATCTTTCCTGGGAAAACCACATTTCAAATCTGGCCTCCAAAGCCAGTCGCCGACTGAGCATCCTCCGTCGTGCGAAGTCCTTCCTTGGCACATCTGAGCTCCTCACCACATACAAGGCTTTCATCCGCAGCTCAATGGAATACTGCTCTCCCCTCTGGGCTGGTGCTCCTGCCTCACACCTAGCTTGTCTTCACGCTGTTGAAACCAAAGCATTCAGAATCATTGGAATCTCCCGCGATGAAGCTACCTCCAAGGGCCTCTCACTCACTCACCGCAGGCAGGTTGGTGGTCTTTCTGTCTTCTACCGACTCCTCTCTGGCCTTGCCCCCCCAGCTCTCTCTGGGCTCTGTCCCGCAAATATTCCTACAGGTCGCACAAGATCTGCCTGCAACCCTCTTATGGTCAAACTGCCAAACAGGAAATCAGAGCTGTCTCACTTGACATATCACGTGCCTTCGATACGGTCTGGCACCCAGCTCTGCTCACCAAACTCACCTCCTATGGTATTCAGGGAAATCTCCACTCATGGCTTGCAGATTTCCTCTCTGGTCGTAGGCAACGTGTGGCCCTGAATGGATCTCTCTCATCTTCCCTTCCTGTTCTGGCTGGAGTTCCCCAAGGTAGTGTTCTGGGCCCTGTGCTATTTCTGGTCTTCATCAATGATCTCTCCGACTCTCTGGAAAATCCTCTCTATCTCTTTGCTGATGACTCCACTATCTGCCGCTCCATTCCTCATCCCTCAGATCGGCAGTCTGCAGCCTCCTCACTCTCTGCAGACCTGGACAAAATCACAGACTGGTCAAACAAGTGGAACATGTCTTTCAATCCTGACAAATCTCACACTCTTACAATGTCTCTCCGAAAGGACCGACTGGAAAACCCTCCCATCTACTTTCTCAACAATCCTCTCCAAGAAGTTCTGTCGCTCAAGCTTTTGGGTCTCACTATCTGCCATGATCTTTCTTGGGAAAACCACATTTCCAAGCTGGCCTCCAAAGCCAGTCGCGGACTGGGCATCCTCCGTCGTGCGAAGTCCTTCCTTGGCACACCTGAGCTCCTCACCACATACAAGGCTTTCATCCGCAGCTCAATGGAATACTGTTCTCCCCTATGGGCTGGTGCTCCTGCCTCACACCTTGCTCGGCTTCACGCTGTTGAGGCCAAAGCTTTCAGAATCATTGGAATCTCCTCCGATGTAGTCAACTCCGAGGGCCTTTCACTCACTCACCGCAGGCAGTTTGGTGGTCTTTCTGTCTTCTACCGACTCCTCTCCGGCCTTGCTCCCCCAGCTCTCTCTGTGCTCTGTCCCCCCAATATTCCTTCAGGTCGCACAAGATCTGCCTGCAACCCTCTTATGGTTAAACTGCCAAAGTCTAGGCTCTCTGCTCACCTTCACTCTTTCATTCCCCTTTTCTCCCGCCTCTGGAACAAACTCCCCCACTCCCTTCAATCCCACTCCTCCCTCCAGGTCTTTAAAACAGCTGTTCACCACCATCTCTTATCTTCCCCCATCGAAAACCTTGATCTTTTCTACCCCCGGTAATTCACCCCAGAGTCCTTGCAGTGTTCATATGTTTTATTCCTCTCCCACCTCCCCCCAAGTCCTCCCGATGTCCCTGCTCTCAAATGTTGTGTTTGTGTCCTTCCCCCTCTCTCCCCATCTTGTCTGCCGCTCCCCTTGTTTTTTGTGTTTTGTGTGTCGGTTTGTCTTTTTGTGTGATTAATGTTAGCTCTTTCACGAGCCTCGATCTTGTATACAAAAAAAAAAAAAAAAAAAAAATCAAGACTCTGGTCACCTTCACTCCTTCATTCCTCTTTTCTCCCGCCTCTGGAACAAACTCCCTCACTCTCTTCAATCCCACTCCACCCTCCAGGTCTTTAAAACAGCTGTTCACCACCATCTCTTATCTTCCCCCATCCAAAACCTTGATCTTTTCTACCCCCGCTAATTTCACCCCAATTCCACTTTTTTGAAATACCAACTTCTGTCCTGGAAATCCTTGGTGTCCTTGTGTTTTATACTTCTCCCTCCCCCCCCCCCCCCCCCCTTTCCCACGCCTCCTCCCCCCAAGCCCTCTCCCTTCCACACATCTCCCTGCTCTCAAATGTTGTGTTTGTGTGCTTCCCCCTCTCTCCCCATCTTGTTTTCCGCTCCGTCTTTTTATATATTTTGTAAGTCTGGTTGATTTGTTTGTGAAGTAAATGTTAGCTCTTTCACGAGCCTCGATTCAGTATACTAAAAAAAAAAAAAAAAAGGCGAAATTTTCCTGTCAATCGGACCAATGGTTGCAGAGAGAAGCATACTTATTCTTTGCAGACAAACAGACCGACAGGCAAACACACAAATGAAAAATCACTCATGAGCGACCCTTGGCAAAAGAGAACAAAGTAGTATAGCACCCAGTAGAACATCCTTTTGACCTCTTGACCTATACTCGTTCGAGTATAAAGCCGTAAAACATGACGGGTTGGACCAGTTTTTGACGGTACAGCCACGTGAGCATGCCTAAGTCTGAAGTCTGGGCCTAGTGCCAGCGGTGCTTATATTGAAGGAGCTGTGCTCCTACGCGAGTCGAAAGGATTGACGCGACAAAAGACGGGAATTCGTCCGAGTTTCTTTATTGAACAAAACCAAAACTCGGGTACTCTGAAAAGCCCGTTTATTGGGCAGCAATATATATATGCACTCAAACACGTCATGCCGGAGCGTTTGCCCGGGAAAGGCGAGACTGGGCGTGCCCGGGCGGCCTGGGCGAGCCCGGGAAAGGCAAGTCTGGACATGCCCGGGAAAGGCGAGACCGGGCGTGCCCGGGCGGCCTGGGCGAGCCCGGGAAAGGCGAGTCTGGGCATGCCCGGGAAAGGCGAGACTGGGCGTCCCCGGGCGGCCTGGGCGAGCCCGGGAAAGGTGAGTCTGGACATGCCCGGGAAAGGCGAGACCGGGCGTGCCCGGGCAGCCTGGGCATGCCCGGGAAAGGTGCGTCTGGGCATGTCCGGGCGGCCTGGGCGAGCCCGGTACAGTGATCGCTCCCTGGTGGCATCTTCTGCAGGTGTAAGGCGATTGTGTATGTTCAGCAGCAACCGCTACACGCGCCCCCCCAGAATCGACTTGCACCGGCAGGGTCAATTTAAGGGGGGTCCTGATGACCCGGCCGAAGCGACCCCTGGAGGGTCGTGGGGGGGGGGGGTCTGGTGTGGTGGTGGGTGGTCGAGCGGGGGGCACCGTGGACGGGGGGTGGCCTCGCCGTGGAGGAAGGGCCAACCGTTGTGGTCGACGTCCACGTGCGCCGGCTTGAGGCGGTCCACCGAAATCCGGTACGACTTGCCGCCAACGTCTGACGAAAGACTTGGCGTCCCGTCGCAGGACCCGGAAGGGCCCATCGTACGGCGGCCGGAGTGGCCCCCGGTGTGCGTCATGACGCACAAAAACGTACTCCGCCGTGCGAAGCGCTGGGGGGACGTAGGACTGGGGGCCACCGTGGCGGGACGTTGGCACGGGGGCAAACCGTCGGGCGGCCTCCTGGAGGTCCGAGCGCTAGCGAGCTGCGGACCAGGGACTGGTAGCGTCAGGCACGAACTCGCCCGGGACGCGTAGCGGCTGGCCGTAGATGAGCTTGGCGGTGGATGCCTGGAGGTCCTCCTTGGGGGCCGTGCAGAGGCCCAAAAGGACCCACGGCAGCCGGTCGGCCCAACCGCCGTCCTGAAGGCCGGCCATGAGCACGGCCTTCATGGAGCGGTGAAAATCCTCGCACAACCCATTGGCTTGGGGGTGGTAGGCCGTGGTACTGTGGAGCTTGACCCCCAGGTTGCGGGCGACCGCGCCCCACAGCTCGGAGGTGAACTGCAGACCGCGGTCCGAAGAGATGTCTGCCGGTGCGCCGAAACGGGTGACCCAGGTGGTGATGAAAGCGTGTGCCACGTCGGCGGTGGTGGTGGAAACGAGGGGAACAGCCTCCGGCCACCTGGTGGTCCTGTCCACCATGGTGAGCAGGTGTGTGAAACCTCGTGATGGGGGAAGGGGGCCCACCAGGTCCACGTTGACATGGTCGAAACGCCGTTCGGGCATGGTGAAAGGTGCCAGCGGGGCCTGGGTGTGGCGGTGGACCTTGGCCAGCTGGCAGGCCGTGCAGGCATTGGGCCAATCGCAGACGTCCCGTCGAAGTCCGTGCCAGATGAAATGCGCCGACACCAGCTTCTGGGAAGCTTTCCGGCTTGGGTGGGAAAGGCCGTGGAGGGAGGCAAAAACGCGGCGCTGCCAGGTAACGGGCACGACGGGGCGATGCTGGCCTTGGGAGACGTCGCAGAGCAGGACAGTGTCCGCGAAGGGGACGTCGGCCAGGCGGAGGCCCGTGTCCGCCGCCCGGAGGGCCTGCACCGTGGTGTCGGTGGTCTGGTCGGCCGCCATGAGCGCGAAGTCCACGCCGAGGTGGACCGCGTTCGCGCTGGCCCGAGAAAGACAGTCGGCCACGGCGTTGTCTTTTCCGGCGACGTGCCGGATGTCCGTGGTAAACTCCGACACGGCGGAGAGGTGGCGCTGCTGGCGGGACGACCACGGCTCCGTGACTTTGGCCATCGCGTAAACCAACGGCTTGTGGTCGACGAAAGCCGTGAACGGGCGGCCCTCCAGGAGGTGGCGGAAATGGCGAACGGCCAGGTATAGACCGAGGAGCTCGCGGTCAAATGTGCTATATTTTAGCTCGTTCGGCCGGAGTTGCCGGCTAAAAAAAGCGAGTGGCTGCCAAACCCCGTTCGCCCATTGTTCATGTACGGCGCCCACCACGTAGTCGGAGGCGTCCGTAGTGAGGGCGATGGGAGCGTCGAGCACCGGGTGAGCAAGCAGCGTTGCGTTGGCGAGGGCCAGCTTTGCGCCTGTGAATGCCGCGTCCATGGCTGCGGACCAGACGACGTCATGCTTGGCCGGCTTGCCCCGGAGGGCTTCGTAAAGGGGCCGCATGAGCTGAGCAGCGCGGGGCACGAAACGGTGGTAGAAATTCACCATGCCGAGGAACTCCTGCAGGACCTTGATGGAGCGGGGACGCGGGAACCCGGTGATGGCCTCGACCTTGGTTGGCAGTGGCACGGCCCCGTTCCTGGTGATATGGTGGCCCAAAAAGTCAACGGCCGTCGTGCCGAAGTGGCATTTGGCCGGGTTGACGATTAAGCCGTGTTCGCTGAGGCGCCCCAACAGTGTTCGGAGGTGGAGGAGGTGCTCGGCCCGGGACGTGCTGGCGACGAGGTTGTCGTCCAGGTAGACGAAGAGGAACGGCAGGACGCGCAGCATGCCGTCCATCAAGCGCTGGAACGCCTGGGCCGCGTTCTTGAGGCCAAACGGCATTCTTAGGAATTCGAACAGCCCGGACGGCGTGATGACGGCCGTTTTTGGGACGTCGGCCGGCCTGACAGGTACTTGGTGGTATCCCCGTGTTAGGTCAATTTTCGAGAAAATGACCCGCCCTGCCAAACGGGCGGAAAAGTCCTGGATGTGCGGGACCGGATACCTGTCGGGGGTGGTAATGTCGTTGAGGCGGCGGTAGTCGCCACATGGGTGCCAGCCGCCCCCCGGCTTCGGCACGATGTGCAGTGGCGAGGCCCACGCGCTACCGGAGCGCCGCACGATGCCGAGGTGTTCCAACGCGTCGAACTCGGCCTTCGCCACGGCGAGCTTGGCCGGGTCGAGGCGGCGGGCTCTGGTGTAGACCGGCGGGCCCGTAGTTGGTATGTGGTGCTCGATACCATGTCTCACTGCGACGGCCGAAAACGTCAGCCGCGTGAGGGCCGGGAACTCTGCGAGCAGGCGAGCAAACTCGTTCGCCGCCGGGAGGGCGCATGCTAGTTCGGTCGGCGCGGAGCTGCTCATCGTGCATGCCAGGGAGCTGAAAGTCTCGGCGTTGACAAGGCGACGCCATTTGACTTCGACCAGCAGCCCGTGCGCGCAGAGGAAGTCGGCGCCTAGTAAAGCCATGGGCACGCTCGCCGTCACAAAGGTCCAATTAAAGCGCTGGCTGCCGAAGCAGAGGGTGACGTTGTGCGAGCCGAAGGTGCGGATGGCCGATCCGTTGGCGGCGACCAAGGAGGGGCCGCAAACGGCGGTCTGCCTGTCCTGCTCGGAGGCGGGTATGACGCTCAGTTGGGCGCCGGTGTCACAAAGGAAACGCTGCCCGGACGCTTTGTCCTTGATGAAAAGCAAGTTGCCCGAGTGGCCGGCGCTCATGGCTGGTAATGAACGCCGGCCCGGCCATTTCCCGACTTGCCGAAAGTGCACGGGGGTCGGCATGTCTGAGCCTTGTGTCCGAACCTGGCGTGGTAATAACACCACGCCTGGTCAGGTGGAGGCCCCGGCCGTCATGTTGGAAGCGGTCGGCGCGGCGTGGCGGCCGCCAGTTGCGCCGGCAGTTCGGCCTCCAACCGGGCGATCGGGCGCCATGGGCGTCGCCTCGGACGGCGGCGGGCTCCAGGTAGCCGCCCCGATGTGCTGGCCTGCCGAGGAGATCTTGTCGGCTTCCCTGGCGAGGGTGCGGGGATCCATGATCTGCGTGCCTGCCAGGGCGAAGCGTACCTGGCTAGGCAGCTGGCGGAGGAACAGCTCTCGGAAAAGAAAATCCGGGGAGTGCTCACCGAGCAGCGAGAGCATGTAGTCCATTCGCTCGGACGGGCGCGTGTCGCCGAGCTCGGGCAGGTCGAGCAGGCGTCGTGCGCGTTCTGCCGGTGAGAGGGCGAATGCGTCGAGGAGGAGCGTCTTGATCGCGCCATACTTGTCAGCGGCTGGCGGGTGCTGGAGGAGGCACAGGGCGTGGGCCACGGTGGCGGAGCCGAGTGCCGCTATCACATGGTGGAAGCGGGTGTCGTCGGTGGTGATGCCTCGCAGGGCAAACTGGGAGTCTGCCTGTGCGAACCAAACTGCCGCGTGAGCCTCCCAGAAGGTAGGCAATTTAAGGGCAACTGCCGTGTCCATGTCGGGGGTCACCAATGAAGGAGCTGTGCTCCTACGCGAGTCGATAGGATTGACGCGACAAAAGACGGGAATTCGTCCGAGTTTCTTTATTGAACAAAACCAAAACTCGGGTACTCTGAAAAGCCAGTTTATGGGGCAGCAATATATATATATGCACTCAAACACGTCATGCCGGAGCGTTTGCCCGGGAAAGGCGAGACTGGGCGTGCCCGGGCGGCCTGGGCGAGCCCGGGAAAGGCAAGTCTGGACATGCCTGGGAAAGGCGAGACCGGGTGTGCCCGGGCGGCCTGGGCGAGCCCGGGAAAGGCGAGTCTGGACATGCCCGGGAAAGGCGAGACCGGGCGTGCCCGGGCGGCCTGGGCGAGCCCGGGAAAGGCGAGTCCGGGCATGCCCGGGAAAGGCGTGTCTGGGCATGTCCGGGCGGCCTGGGCGAGCCCGGTACAGTGATTGCTCCCTGGATGCGTCTTCGGCAGGTGTAAGGCGATTGTGTATGTTCAGCGGCAACCGCTACAATATCATCTTTATTTATTAGACGTCCTACAGACATAAATGAACACTCCTTTTACTCTGCGTGCATTGCACATCACGTGCAGAGAATTTCACCTCCCTTTGCCTTGTATTTATTGTGATAAAAAAAAAATACCACTTCTCTACACCGACCTTGAGGCTCAGTTTGCAAGCCACCGTCTACAATTCCAAAGTAAAAGGCATAATTACTCTTCTTTTGGGTCTTCGGTATCCTTGGGGTCTTTTGTGTCCTTGGGGTCTTTTGTGTCCTTGGGGTATTTTGTGTCCTCTGGGTCATTTGGGTCCTTGGAGTCTTCAGGGTATTTTGGGTCTTCAGGGTATTTAAAGGTCTTTGGGTCTTTATTTTTATTTTTATTTTTTTTGTATACAGATTCGAGGCTCGTGAAAGAGCTAACATTTATCAAACAAACAAATCAAACAAACAAGCAAACAAAGTATATAAAAAGGGGAGCGGTAGACAAGATGGGGAGAGAGGGGGAAGGACACAAACACAACATTTGAGAGCAGGGACATCGGGAGATCTGTGGGAGGGAGAGGGCTTGGGGGGAGGCAGGATAGGTATAAAACGCAAGGACACCAAGGACTTCCAGGAAAGAAGTTGGTATTTCAAAAAAGAGGATTTGGGGTGAAATTAGCGGGGGTAGAAAATATGAAGGTTTTGGATGGGGGAAGATAAGAGATGGTGGTGAACAGCTGTTTTAAAGACCTGGAGGGAGGAGTGGGATTGAAGAAAGTGAGGGAGTTTGTTCCAGAGGCGGGAGAAAAGAGGAATGAAGGAGTGAAGGTGAGCAGAGAGTCTTGATTTTGGCAGTTTAACCATAAGAGGGTTGCAGGCAGATCTTGTGCGACCTGTAGGAATATTTGGGGGACAGAGCCCAGAGAGAGCTGAGGGAGCAAGGCCGGAGAGGAGTCGGTAGAAGACGGAAAGACCATTAACCTGCCTGCGGTGAGTAAGTGAAAGGCCCTCGGAGTCTTTTGGGTCTTTGAGGTATTTGGGCTCTTTTTGGTGTTTAACGGTCTATTTAAGGGTCTTTGGGGTATTTTCGGTCTTTGGGATATTTTAGGTCTTTAGGGTCTTTAAGGGTTTTTGGGATATTTTGGGTCTTTGCGGTATTTTGGGTCTTTGGGGTATTTTGGATCTTTAACAGTGTTCAGGGTATTTTGTGTCTTCAGAGTCCTTGGAGATCTTTTGCATCTTTGTAGTCTTTTGGGTCCTCTGTGTCTTTTGTATATTCAGGGGCTTTTGGGTCTTTGGGATCATTTGAGTCTTCGGGATCTGTTGGGTCTTCTGGATCCATTTGGGTCTTCAGGGTCTTTTCAATATTTTGGGTCTTCAGGGTATTTTAGGTCTTCAGAGTCCTTGGGGGTCTTCCACCTCTTTGGAGTCTTTTGAGTCCTCCGGGTTGTTTGGGTCCTCTGGGTTGTCTGGGTCTTTTGAATCCTCAGAGTCTTTGGGGTCTTCAGGGTTTTTGCGGTCCATTGGGTCTTCAGGATATTTTGGGACTTCAGGTTCTTTTGGGACTTCAGGGTATTTTGGGTGTTTGGGGTCCATTGGGTCTTCAGGGTCTTTTTGGTCATTTGGGTATTTTGGGATCCTTTGGATCATCGGGGTCTTTTGGGTCTTTGGGGTCCATTGGGTCTTCAGGGTCTTTTCAGTCTTTTGAGTCTTTGGGGGTATTTGGGGTATTTTTGGTCTTCAGGGTATTTTGGGTCTTTTGGGTCTTCAACAGTCTTCAGGGTCTTCGGAATATTTTGGGTGTTTGGTGTTCATTGGGTCTTCAGGGTATTTTTGATCTTTTGGGTCTTTGGGGTATTTTGGATCTTCAGAGTCCTTGGGGGTCTTCTGATTTCTTGGGTTCTTTAAGGTCCTCTTTGTCATTTGGGTCCTTGTGGTTGTTTGGGTCTTTTGGATTCTCTGGGTCTTTTGGATCCTCAGGGTATTTTGGGTCGTCAGGGTCTTTTGGTTATTTGGGGTCCATTTGGTCTTCAGGGTCTTTTCAGACTTTGGGGTATTTTGGGTCTTCGGAGTATTTTGGGTCTTCGGGGTATTTTGGTTCTTTGGGGTGGTCCATTTGGTCTTCAGAGTCTTTTCAGTCCTTGGGGTCTTCTGGGTCTTCATGGCCTTTTGTGTCCTTAACAGTCTACATGGTATTTTGGGTATTTTGGGTGTTTGGGTTTCATTGGGCCTTCGGGGTCTTTTGGGTCCTCAGAGTCTTTTAGGTTGTAGCGGTTACCGCTGGATGCACACAATCGCCTTGCACCGGCCAGAACACGGCCAGACGCGCCTCTCCCGGGCATGCCCGAACTCACTGTTCCCGGGCACGCCCGAACCTCCCGGGCACGCCCGGTCTCGTCTTTCCCGGGCATGCCCGCTCTCGCCTTTCCAGGGCTCGCCCAGAGCGTCCGGGCATGCCCGCTATCGCCTTTTCAGGGCTCGCCCAGAGCGTCCGGGCATGCCCGCTATCGCCTTTCCAGGGCTCGCCCAGAGCGTCCGGGCATGCCCGCTATCGCCTTTCCAGGGCTCGCCCAGAGCGCCCAGGCACGCCCAGCCTCGACTTGCCAGGCCGCAGCCAAACACGCCCGGGCAGGTCCAGACTCGCCTTTCCAAGGCTCGCCCTTGACACCCGGGCATGCCCGGTATAGCTTTTGCCGGGCAAACTTCCCGACATAAATGTGTATATATATTGCTGCCCGATAAACGGGCTTGTGAGAATACCTGAGCTGTTTTGTTTCAATAAAGCAACTCGGACGAATTCCGTCTTTGGTCGCGTCAATTCTTTCGACTCGCGTTGGAGCGCAGTTCCTTCATTGGTGACCTACCGACATGGATACGGCAGTGACGCTTAAACTGCCTACCTTCTGGGAGGCTCACGCGGCTGTTTGGTTCGCTCAGGCGGACTCTCAGTTCACCCTGCGAGGCATCACCGCGGACGACACCCGCTTCCACCACGTCGTGGCAGCGCTCGGTTCCGCCACCGCGGCCCGCGCCCTGAGCCTCCTCGAGCACCCGCCGGCTGCTGACAAATACGACACGCTGAAGACACTCCTCCTCGACGCTTTCGCCCTCTCACCGGCAGCACGCGCACGGCGCCTGCTCGCTCTGCCCGAGCTCGGCGACACGCGCCCGTCAGAGCGCATGGACTATATGCTCTCGTTGCTCGGTGAGCACTCTCCGGATTTTCTGTTCCGCGAGCTGTTCCTTCGCCAGCTGCCTCACCCGGTACGCCTCGCCCTGGCTGGCACGTTGATCACGGATTCCCGCGCCCTCGCCAGGGAAGCCGATAAGATCTCCTCGGCGGGCCAGCACATCGGCGCGGTTACCTGGAGCCTGCCGCCGTCCGAGGCGACGCCCACGACGCCCGAGCGCCCTGCGCGGTTGGAGGCCGAACTGCCGGTGCAACTGGCGGCCGCCACGCCGCACCGCCCGCTTCCGACACGACGGCCGGGGCCTCCACCTGACCGTGCGTGGTGTTATTACCACGCCAGGTTCGGACACAAGGCTCGGACGTGCCGGCCCCCGTGCACTTTCGGCAGGTCGGGAAACGGCCGGGCCGGCGTTCATTCCCAGCCATGAGCGCCGGCCACTCTGGCAACTTGCTGTTTATTCGGGACAAAGCGTCTGGGCGGCGTTTCCTGTGTGACACCGGCGCCCAACTGAGCGTCATACCCACCTCCGAGCAGGACAGGCGGGACGCCGTTTGCGGCCCCTCTTTGGTCGCTGCTAATGGCTCGGCCATACGCACTTTCGGCCCACGCGTCGTCACCCTCTGCTTCGGCAGCCAGCGTTTTCAATGGACCTTTGTGACCGCCTGCGTCCCCATGGCTTTGCTGGGCGCCGACTTCCTCTGCGCGCACGGGCTGCTGGTCGACGTCAAACGTCGTCGCCTTGTCAACGCCGAGACCTTCAGCTCCCTGGCGTGCATGATGAGCAGCTCCGCACCGACCGAACTGGCGTGCGCCCTCCCGGCAGCGAACGAGTTCGCTCGCCTGCTCGCGGAATTCCCGGCCTTCACGCGGCCGACGTTTTCGGCCGTCGCGGTGCGGCACGGGATCGAGCACCACATACCCACTATGGGCCCGCCGGTCTACGCCAGGGCCCGCCGCCTCGACCCGGCCAAGCTCGCCGTGGCGAAGGCCGAGTTCGACGCGTTGGAGCACCTCGGCATCGTGCGGTGCTCCGATAGCGCGTGGGCCTCGCCACTGCACATCGTGCCAAAGCCGGGGGGTGGATGGCGCCCGTGTGGCGACTACCGCCGTCTCAACGACGCTACCACCCCCGACAGGTACCCGATCCCGCATATTCAGGACTTTTACGCCCGTTTGGCGGGACGGGTCATCTTTTCGAAAATTGACCTGATACGGGGCTACCACCAGGTACCTGTCCGGGCGGCCGACGTCCCGAAGACGGCCGTCATCACGCCGTTCGGCCTGTTCGAATTTTTGCGGATGCCGTTTGGCCTCAAGAACGCGGCCCAGGCGTTCCAGCGCTTGATGGACGGCGTGCTGCGCGACCTGCCGTTTCTTTTCGTCTATCTGGACGATATCCTCGTCGCCAGCACGTCCCGCGCCGAGCACCTCCTCCACCTCCGAACACTGTTCGGTCGCCTCAGCGAGCACGGCTTAATTGTCAACCCGGTCAAATGCCACTTCGGCGCGATGACCGTTGACTTTTTGGGCCACCGCATCACCAAGACCGGGGCCGTGCCGCTGCCGACCAAGGTCGAGGCCATCACCACGTTCCCGCGTCCCCGTTCCATCAAGGCCCTCCAAGAGTTCCTCGGCATGGTGAATTTTTATCACCGATTCGTGCCCCGCGCTGCTCAGCTCATGCGGCCCCTTTACGAGGCCCTCCGGGGCAAGCCGGCCAAGCATGACATTGTTTGGTCCGCGGCCATGGACGCGGCCTTCGCCAGCACCAAACGGGCCCTCGCCGACGCAACGCTGCTGGCTCACCCGGTGCTCAACGCGCCCATTGCCCTCACTACGGACGCCTCCAACTACGCGGTGGGCGCCGTCCATGAGCAATGGGTGGACGGGGTTTGGCAGCCACTCGCTTTTTCAGCCGGCAACTCCGGCCGAACGAGTTAAACTACAGCACGTTCGACCGCGACCTGCTCGGGCTATTCCTGGCCGTTCGCCATTTCCGACACCTCCTGGAGGGCCGCCCGTTCACGGCTTTCGTCGACCACAAGCCGTTGGTCTACGCAATGGCTAAGGTCACAGAGCCGTGGTCGGCCCGCCAGCAGCGCCACCTCTCCGCCCTGTCGGAGTTCACCACGGACATCCGGCACGTCGCCGGCAAAGACAACGCCGTGGCCGACTGTCTTTCTCGGGCCAGCGCGAAAGCGGTCCACCTCGGCGTGGACTTCGCGCTCATGGCGGCCGACCAGACCACCGACGCCTCGGTGCAGGCACTCCGTGCGGCGGACACGGGCCTCCGCCTGGCCGACATTCCCTTCGCGGGCACCATCCTGCTCTGCGACGTCTCCCAGGGCCAGCCTCGCCCCATCGTGCCCGTCTCCTGGCAGCGCCGCATCTTCGCCTCCATCCACGGCCTTTCTCACCCGGGCCGGAAAGCTTCTCAGAAGCTGGTGTCGGCGCGTTTCGTCTGGCACGGCCTTCGACGAAACATCCGCGACTGGGCCAACGCCTGCACGGCCTGCCAGCGGGTCAAGGTCCACCGCCACACCCAGGCCCGCTGGCACCTTTCGCCGTGCCTGAACGGCGTTTTGACCACGTCCACGTGGACCTGATGGGTCCCCTGCCCCCTCGCGGGGGTTCACCCACCTGCTCACCATGGTGGACAGGACCACCAGGTGGCCGGAGGCTGTGCCCCTCGCCTCCACCACCACCGCTGACATGGCGCAGGCGTTCATCGCCACCTGGGTCGCGCGCTTCGGCGCACCAGCGGACATCTCGTCCGACCGCGGCCCACAGTTCACGTCTGAGCTTTGGGGCGCGGTCGCCCGTTCGTTGGGGGTCACGCTGCACCGCACCACGGCCTACCACCCCCAAGCCAACGGGTTGTGCGAGCGGTTTCACCGCTCCATGAAGGCCGCACTCATGGCCGGCCTTCAGGACGACGGTTGGGCCGACCGGCTGCCGTGGGTCCTTTTGGGCCTTCGCACGGCCCCCAAGGAAGACCTCCAGGCGTCCGCCGCCGCGCTCGTCTACGGCCAGCCGCTCCGCGTCCCGGGCGAATTCGTGCCCGACGCTACCAGTCCCTGGTCCGCCGCTCGCCAGCGCTCGGACCTCCAGGAGGCCGCCCGACGATTTGCCCCCGTGCCGACGTCCCGCCACGGTGGCCCCCATTCCTACGTCCCCCCGGCGCTTCGCACAGCGGAGTACGTCTTTGTGCGTCATGACGCGCACCGGGGGCCACTCCGGCCGCCGTACGACGGGCCCTTCCGGGTCCTGCGACGGGGCGACAAGTCTTTCATCGTCGACTTCGGCGGCCGGCCGGACCGGATTTCTGTGGACCGCCTCAAACCGGCGCACATGGACGTCGACCGACCACCACGGTTGGCCCTTCCTCCGCGGCGAGGCCGCCCCCCGTCCACAGTTCCCCCCGCTCGACCACCCACCACCACGTCGGACCCCTCCCCACGACCCTCCAGGGGTCGCTTCGGTCGGGTCATCCGGACCCCCCTTAAATTGACCCTGCCGGTGCAGGTCGATTCTGGAGGGGCGTGTGTAGCGGTTACAGCTGGATGCACACAATCGCCTTGCACCGGCCAGAACACGGCCAGACGCGCCTCTCCCGGGCATGCCCGGACTCACTGTTCCCGGGCACGCCCGGTCTCGTCTTTCCCGGGCATGCCCGCTCTCGCCTTTCCAGGGCTCGCCCAGAGCGTCCGGGCATGCCCGCAATCGCCTTTTCAGGGCTCGCCCAGAGCGTCCGGGCATGCCCGCTATCGCCTTTCCAGGGCTCGCCCAGAGCGTCCGGGCATGCCCGCTATCGCCTTTCCAGGGCTCGCCCAGAGCGCCCGGGCACGCCCAGCCTCGACTTGCCAGGCCGCAGCCAAACACGCCCGGGCAGGTCCAGACTCGCCTTTCCAAGGCTCGCCCTTGACACCCGGGCATGCCCGGTATAGCTTTTGCCGGGCAAACTTCCCGACATAAATGTGTATATATATTGTTGCCCGATAAACGGGCTTGTGAGAATACCTGAGCTGTTTTGTTTCAATAAAGCAACTCGGACGAATTCCGTCTTTGGTCGCGTCAATTCTTTCGACTCGCGTTGGAGCGCAGTTCCTTCAAGGTCTGTTAACCGGGGGACACACAGCCGTGTTCAAAGATTGCCCATTAACCCGCCCCCCCCCTCCTCCCCACTCAAATCACTCCTAAAGCACTACTCAAAGCCTTTAAAACCTACATTTATGAAGGGGGACAGGGACAGACCACACACACATACACAAACACACACAATGTGTTTTATATGTGTGTATATATATATATGTATATATAGAGGTCATATTGTACCTCTTTGGGGTCCATTAGGTCTTTGCCTTGTATTTAGACTCCACGAGTCTACTCTCATGTGCCTTAAATGAAGGGGGGGAAATATTGAAAATATGACCGAGATATAACGTTTGATTGGTTTGTTTGAGTGTTGGGTCTTTGTATCTTTTACCACTACTTTACTTTGGTTGCACCAGAGTTCAGTTTTGTCTGCATTTTTATCTTCTGTGCAATCTATGGTGGCCATGGCAGTATAGTTCGCGCTTGTATGTCATATTTGATCAAGAGTTATTTGAATGTCTCTTGTTTTGTGGACATTTGTATAATATTCTTGTGCTTTCGTTGCTCTCATGCGCTGAAAGAGGTCGAAGCGTCAATAAAATTCATTCATTCATTCATGCCTTCATACCACGTGGAAGGACACGTAATCGTACTTCCCCAAGAGACCCTAAATAAACTCAACAGCATATTGTTGTGAATACTTTACTCATAAATATGACGTCATATAGGAGGTTAAAGTTGTTTATTTTTAAAATGACCGTTAAGCATACTGGAAAATTTGAAACTGGAAGGGAAAAATACATTCCATGATATTTATTTATTATTACACCGCCGATTTAGTGAATGAGTCGTTATTGGGCGAAATCGCATTATAATTTCTTCAAGTTACTGTATGCAGACATATAACTTTAATTAATCTGAGAAACAGAAAAACAATTAATCTTAACGAGAAAATCAAATCAACCCACCAGCGGTTGCTGATCATACACCGCCCGGACGTTTACTTCACCAAGATGGCGAGTGAACAGAGGCAACAGAAACAGCCAAAGGACCTAAAGCAAGAACAGCCGGTGGGGTCGGCTCGGGTTAAAGTTGAGGTGCAAGGTTCGTGGTAGTTTGTGATGTGTTTATGGTTTCGAGCGTGAGGGGATCGTCGGGCGGTTGTTGATTTTGCTGGTTGGTTGAGGTTGATTCATTTGCTGTCACGGTCACATCAACGACAACGGCCTTGTGTTTCTGTCATTCCTGTCGGATGAAACGATTTTTAAAGACGTATGGGAAGCGAATCGGATCGTGCCTCTGAGGTTGGGAACGGGGACATGGAGCCTTGGGAATTTTGGGACCAGTGACAGTTTGCCAGAGTCGGAGAGGGATGTGCGGGGTTGGATTTGAACATGGAGCGATTTCCTCCACTCTCGTCGACGATTGATTTTTTTTTTTTCAGTCAGTTTGGAGCTAATCCCACCATAGTCAATATGGAGTGCATTGGAAAACCTCTTTTTAAATATTGATCCGAATATGGTGGAGAAGATGTGAGTCGGAGCTAGTTTAGGGACTAGAGATAATATAGTTGCGGACAGTAGTCAGTAGAGTGAGCTTATTGGCTTTTAAGATGCTTGAGGACGTGAGGAGGCGTTTGGGACAAGATGGAGGAGGCCCCAATCAGCATCACAAAGACACAGGGCAAGTTTATTCCAATGAGGAGTCAAAATCTTGAGGCAGAAGGATGTCAGGAATGCTATTGATTATTAGGTATAATACAGCATGGCTGGAGTCGCTTTTAGATCAATATAGGAGTAAACAGGTTCGTTAAGCAAATATCTAGACAAGCCAAGGGAGAATATGAAAACTTTATGGATGGCTAAGAATATGAAACATATTTGCAGGAAGGTGAATAAAAGGTTGAGGCAAGTGTGGGCCCATTGCGGAATAGTACAGGGAGATTGGTTAGTGATGAAAGTGAGATTGCAAGATTCTTAAATAATTATCTTGCTTCAATATTTATATACGAACAGTCAGGGGAATTATCAATAGTTGGGAGAATATACTGCGGGAGTTGCAGGTAGGAGTGGAGGGAGTAAAGACAATTTGGAAAACTCTCACACCCACTCCACGTTAATCAGAGGGGTGTTCCACTCCACGCCAGTCCCAGGGATGTACCACTCCACACCAGTCCCAAGGGTGCTCCACTCTGCGCCAGTCCCAGGGATGTTCCACTCATCAGTCCCAGGGATGTTCCACTCCTCATCAGTCCTAAGGGATGTTCCACTCCTCATCAGTCCTAAGGGATGTTCCACTCTCCGCCAGTCCCAGGGTGCTCCACTCCCCGCCAGTCCCGGGGTGCTCCACTCCCCGCCAGTCCCGGGGTGCTCCACTCCCCGCCAGTCCCGGGATGTTCCACTCCCCGCCAGTCCCGGGGTGCTCCACTCCCCGCCAGTCCCGGGGTGCTCCACTCCCCGCCAGTCCCGGGGTGCTCCACTCCCCGCCAGTCCCGGGATGTTCCACTCCCCGCCAGTCCCGGGGTGCGCCACTCCCCGCCAGTCCCGGGGTGCTCCACTCCCCGCCAGTCCCGGGGTGCTCCACTCCCCGCCAGTCCCGGGGTGCTCCACTCCATGCCAGTCCCGGGGTGCTCCACTCCATGCCAGTCCCGGGGTGCTCCACTCCCCGCCAGTCCCGGGGTGCTCCACTCCCCGCCAGTCCCGGGGTGCTCCACTCCCCGCCAGTCCCAGGGGTACTGCTCTCCGTGTCAGTCCCAGGGGTGCTCCACTCCGCGTCGGTCCCAGGGGTGCTCCACTCCGCGTCGGTCCCAGGGGTGCTCCACTCCGCGTCGGTCCCAGGGGTGCTCCACTCCGCGTCGGTCCCAGGGGTGCTCCACTCCGCGTCGGTCCCAGGGGTGCTCCACTCCGCGTCGGTCCCAGGGGTGCTCCACTCCGCGTCGGTCCCAGGGGTGCTCCACTCCGCGTCGGTCCCAGGGGTGCTCCACTCCGCGTCGGTCCCAGGGGTGCTCCACTCCGCGTCAGTCCCAGGGGTGCTCCACTCCACGTCAGTCCCGGGGTGCTCCACTCCACGCCAGTCCCGGGGTGCTCCACTCCACGCCAGTCCCGGGGTGCTCCACTCCCCGCCAGTCCCGGGGTGCTCCACTCCCCGCCAGTCCCGGGGTGCTCCACTCCCCGCCAGTCCCGGGGTGCTCCACTCCCCGCCAGTCCCGGGGTGCTCCACTCCCCGCCAGTCCCGGGGTGCTCCACTCCCCGCCAGTCCCAGGGGTACTGCTCTCCGTGTCAGTCCCAGGGGTGCTCCACTCCGCGTCAGTCCCAGGGGTGCTCCACTCCGCGTCGGTCCCAGGGGTGCTCCACTCCGCGTCGGTCCCAGGGGTGCTCCACTCCGCGTCGGTCCCAGGGGTGCTCCACTCCGCGTCGGTCCCAGGGGTGCTCCACTCCGCGTCGGTCCCAGGGGTGCTCCACTCCGCGTCGGTCCCAGGGGTGCTCCACTCCGCGTCGGTCCCAGGGGTGCTCCACTCCGCGTCGGTCCCAGGGGTGCTCCACTCCGCGTCGGTCCCAGGGGTGCTCCACTCCACGTCGGTCCCAGGGGTGCTCCACTCCACGTCAGTCCCAGGGGTGCTCCACTCCGCGTCAGTCCCAGGGGTGCTCCACTCCGCGTCAGTCCCAGGGGTGCTCCACTCCGCGTCAGTCCCAGGGGTGCTCCACTCCACGTCAGTCCCAGGGGTGCTCCACTCCGCGTCAGTCCCAGGGGTGGTACACTCCGCGTCAGTCCCAGGGGTGCTCCACTCCGCGTCAGTCCCAGGGGTGCTCCACTCCGCGTCAGTCCCAGGGGTGCTCCACTCCGCATCAGTCCCAGGGGTGCTCCACTCCACGTCAGTCCCAGGGGTGCTCCACTCCGCGTCAGTCCCAGGGGTGCTCCACTCCGCGTCAGTCCGAGGGGTGCTCCACTCCGCGTCAGTCCCAGGGGTGCTCCACTCCACGTCAGTCCCAGGGGTGGTACACTCCGCGTCAGTCCCAGGGGTGCTCCACTCCGCGTCAGTCCCAGGGGTGCTACACTCCGCGTCAGTCCCGGATGCTCCACACTGTGTCAGTCCCAGGGGTGCTCCACTCTGCGTCAGTCCCGGATGCTCCACATCACGTCAGTCCTGGGTGCTCCATACGGCCTCAGTCCCAGCGGTGCTCCACTCAATATTACTCCAAGGAGTGCTCTGCCTGCACAACAAACCCACAACAACAGTTGGTTGGAATTTATTATTTTGACAGTTAGGTTTGAGCTTGACAACTTGCCCAATTCGTGAATTTTATGGCGCGCCATCATAAGTCCCCACACTTCCCACCTAAAGGAAATCTTAAATTGCAAAAGGTTCCATCAGGAATGACCCAATATCAAAAAGAGCATGATGGGCGGATGGACAGAGCCGATTACAATTTTCAAAAATCGTAGGGATAACAACTTTGTAGTTGGATAACCAATCGTAGGGATAATGCGAATGGTTCGGTGGATGTGCGGAGTATCGTTGAGAGAAAAAAAAAAAAAAACACCTTTAGAGGCCATTTTTCCCCGCAAGCGGGGGTTGGCCTTTTTCGGGAACCGTGGTTGTTGTTGTTTTTTTGGTCCCCTTTTTGAAGCAATGTTTTACAGCCGGATGCCCTTCCTGCCGCCAACCCTTTTTGTCGCCTTTTTACAACAAACAGGGAATTACCAGTGAACTGGTACTCAAGGAGATCGTTGAGAGAGAGGAAGACAAATGATGAATTGCGAAAGATGATGGGAATAGAGCCTGTGATTGATGCTGTGAAGAGGAACAGGTTGAGATGGTTTGGTCATGTGTTGAGGAAGGATGAAAGTGACTGATTGAGAAGAGTGATGGAAATGAATGTAGAAGGAAGTAGAGGACGGGGAAGACCGAGAAAGACTTGGCTAAAGATGGTGGAAGAAGAAATGCGGGCAAGGGGGTTAACAAGGAGAGATGCAGAAAATAGGGCAAAATGGAGAAGATTGTCATGGGGACCGCAAGGCTAACCCCCGCTCTAGCAGGGAAAATGGCCTTAAAATGCATGTTGTTGTTGTTGTAGTTGTAGTAGTAGTAGTAGTAGTAGTAGTAGTAGTAGTAGGCATAACAACTTTATCCTACAATTTCAAGTTTACTTGATATCCCTCATTCAAAACTTGTCAAAATATGACAAGAATGCAAACCTGACATTTCAGGAATAAAAGCAAACCTGGCCATGACGCAGCTTTGACTTTGGCAAATGGTCGTCAACAACATATGGGCAAGATGGTTGCTATGCACGAGCAACATTCATTGACTTCTGCGTTCAATACGATTCAAACACATCGTCTCATCCTGAAGATGCAGAATCTTGGTGTATCGGTGTTGATTCTGTGGATCAGCGATGTTCTACAGGACCAAATTCAATAGGATGTTGTCAAGAACCTTCTTTCAGAACATTTGCTTTTAACACTGGAACTCCACAAATCTGTGTGTTATCCCCTTTGCTTTTTATTCCATATGAATTATTATTGTAGCCCAGCAGATATGTGAAAAAATTGTGCTTTTGGTGATACAAGCATGAAATTTTGAACACTGATAGAGCATACTACTAGGAAGATTTTTGGATATAGGGGCATTCAAATCTTTTCCTAGGGACAAAATGGCGGCCATTTTAAAAATGGCCGTTTACGGATAATAAGATACACAGTACCGATGTCTATAAAACTAGATTTACTTATTGCTCAAGCACACCTATGATGTTTTTTTCACGTAAACAGGTTGTAAGATCATAATTAAATGTCAACAAACTCACATAACATTTATTTGGTCCTTATTCTTTACAAAAATAATTACTTTTTGAGCTATTTTGAGCAAACTCCAGAAACACAATGGAAATGAAGTGAAAATGCCACATTAACGCTGTGGAAGTGACTTTCACTATAAAAACAGTCTACAAAACAGTCTTCCACATGTTTGTGTATATGTAACAGGTGTGTTATTCCTCCTGTATACTATCGTGTGCACTCCCCTGCACAGTGACACTCAGAGCTGAGCACTGGAGTGCGGCCTTAACACACTTGCACTGTTTCCTGCAACCCTTCTTGCATCCACATCTAATCAATTGTCGGCATGCCTCAGTTGCCTCTGTGAGGGTTGTCCAATATATCCCCCAGCCGTTATTACTCTGTTTCCAACCCCATTCACTTGGCGATGGGAGCTCAGGTGCGCAAATCATCATCTGGCCCCAACAAAAGCCGGCTTGGTAGGCAGCTCTCTTGATGTGTTGTCTGAGGGCTTCTTGCGTTGGTGGGATAGCCTCTATTGATCTACCAGTCTGGGTGAAGAGATGCTTGCGGGCATCGTTAACATGTTCCTGGCTGCTTGTTCGATCGTAGAGCAGAACAACAAAACGCTCCAGTGGATCCATGTTGTCATTTGCAGTTGAAATGGTTGGTGTGGCAGCCAGTGCGCAGAAAGCTGAGGTGACCTCATCATAGGCTTTCCATGTTTCCCATGCTGTTTTCTTCCCCCTTCCGCCGAAGCAGGACACGGTGTCACACCCAGTGAAGGCGTGGAAGAATGGCAACCCTCGGCACTTGTTTGGTCCCAGTGCCACAGCCATCTCGTGAGCTGCCAAGTGCCTGAAATTCTTCCCTGTGCCAAAAGCAACCCAGAGTTCATCGATGTCAAGATATCCAGTTGCTGCCACTGCAAGGATCAAAACATCTGTGTCCACTGTGCAGATTGACACCTTGGTATAGCCCTGTCTGACTGCATCTTGGACATGGAGTAGTATCCTTGTATCTGCCTCCTCGTGACTACACGGGGAAAGACCAGTAACATCTCGTGGCTGTGTACAAAAAACTTATTTGTGGTTTGTGGTGACGATTTGCTTGTCAGTCTCAATGTTTGCTATCCTCGTTGCTAGAAAGTCAAACAACTCCACCTTGTTCTCGTCTATGCGAAGGAAGGCCTGCCAGTTTCGAGGGATGGAACTAGATGGCTCAACTCGTCTCCTGGTGCCTTTACCCCTCGTCTTCCTGGTGTCGGCTTTCAAACTGTCTGGGAAATATTCATCCCAGATAATATCAACCCTGCTCTTATTTTGTATCTGAGATGTGATGTATGGCAAGAATACTAGTGATGCATACTCAGAGAAGGTCTTCGCATTACGAGGTGCCAGCATGTTCACGATGGCTGCTCCATCCAGGATCATGACTTCAACAGGGGGGCTTACATCATCATTTTCCCGTGAGGTGATCAGATCTTCGAAGCACCCAACCAGATCAGACTTGGTTCCAAGCCGGATTTTGCCCATTTGTGACAATGCAGGGGGACAAGCTTGGTTTTCATGTGCAAAGAATTCATCAAGATCTCCATTCCGTGTCTGGGATGCAATAAACAGCCTGGAGAACAGAACGCAGTCATTCTTCAGAGATACCACCTTCAACTCTGTTCTTGACTTCTCTCTGACTGGGGGTCGGCTGAAGAGAGGGAGATTGTTTCTTTTTATTGGGTCAGTGATAGGCTTTGTCTGATGTACAAGCCTCTCGTTCACATATGTGTCATACTGTTCTTTTCCCAGCTTCTCGATCTGGTAAAGGGTGTTGATGACTGCTGGGTCTGCCAGGTCTCTGCTGTCTAGCACCAAGAGATCTTTGCTGTCGTCACAGAATGGGTTCCCCATCTCTCCTATGACACGGGTGAGTGCTCTCACATCTCGAGCAAAGGCTACCTGCGTGTGCTTTGTCTGTTCATGGTGTTTTAGTTCAGTTTTCCTAATTCTTTTTTCTGTTGTGGCCTCGAACTTATAGATCAGTTTGGCCATCTCTGGACCAGACACCATCCATCGGCGCAAAGCTGCAGCATTCTCCGTAAGACCTACAGCCCCTCCATCACCTTTCACCAATGCATTATTTTGCTCGTGTGCCTGGTCTAAGGCTATGGCAGAGAATGCACGTGTAGTCTTCTTCATGGTGAAGTTTCCTGCCAGAAACTGTGCGTATACAGTTGGATGCTTTGTTGCAAGTGTCACCATGTCGCGCAAGTGAACTGGGATCCACCTGGCATAGTTTGTATGTCCCAAGGCGAAGAACCATGGTACAAGCTTGGTCAGGGCATCAGTGTACAGTTGGAAGTTTCCTTCACGGACGGATCTCACATAGATCAGGACTGCCAGTTCTAGCTGCATAATTAGGAACCAGAACTGAAACTGTGGACTTGCATTGGCTTGTTCACCGCACCAGTCATCTAGTGGTATCGTATCCTGTCCCTCATCTAGTCCACTGGTGTACTGGCTGTAGGCTTCCTTCAGGAGAAGATAGAGAGTACTGGCTGTGACTTGGTGTGCTCGTCGTGTGCGTGTCACATGGGTCACTTTCAGGAAGGAATCAGCAGTACCACTTGTAGCAACCCCTGCAAGCATCAGAACGCCTGTCCACCCACTGCTATCCAGAAGGTCACCGAGGGTTTTCCATGCTGCCATCTCAATATGGAGTCCACCAAAGACCATGACGAAGTGATCTTCTCCGTGTGTTTCTGGCCATCTCCATTGGATCTGTTTGGCAAGTGTGTACAGTGGCTGATCAAGTGTGATTACAGGGATCTGACCTGGATTCAGAATATCGATTGCTTTCTTGATGACATCCATGGAGTGACGAATCATTGCCACAGATTTTGCCTGGTCATAGAAGAGAGGCAGCAATGAAGTTAAGGCCACACTACACTCTGGTTCTTCTGGAATAGACTGCTTGCTGGCATGGTATCCAGCCCATGATACTGTCTCGTCTCCCTTAAGTGGTGTGTCAGATAGCACTGTCTTCTCCATCTGCTCCAGCCACCTGTCAAAATGCAAGATAATGAACACAATTAAGAACAAACAAGTCCACACAAGTTAACAAGTCTTGGTTATTTAGGTACACATATAACTGTCCACAGTTCAAACACAATAATTAGTTACCTGTACTCAATCTGCATTGCTTCAGGGATGAGTTGGCAGTTGCTTTTGTTGGGACCCGCTAGCTTGGGTACAGGTGGGTCACATTTACCCAGAACAACAGGAGGTACGATGGTGTATGACTGTGGCAGGTGTGCATCTGTTGTTGATGTGTCATCTGGGTTTACCCGTTGAACTCCACGGCTATCGCTATTTGGGTGCTGGAAATGTGAAATGCCAGTGCCATGGAAGGAGTCGTGGGCACTTGTTGAACTGGGGTTATGATCAATGTTATCCACTGCCCCAGTTGTGAAGAGGTCACTTTTTAGCTCAGGGGGGCAAACTGTACCCTCATTTTGGAAGAAACGGAAGATTCTGTTCCCCAAGTCCGTGGAGATGCTAAGCACCCTGTCATAGGAGATCGAGAGACCCAGGTTGAACATAGTATCAACCAGGTCTCTTTTTCGAGTCTTTGTGTGGATAAGGGTGCCCAGGTACACAGGCAGGGGAGTCTCCCGATTGTGACTGTGCCTCGTGGACGTGGTAGTACTGCTACTCTCTCTGCGGCGTGAGTAACTGTTGAACATAAGGAGTTGTGAGATTGTGAGAGTAGGTGTTGATACCGACGAGTGGCTTGACTGCTCTTGGATGTTAGGACCATTCAAGATCATAGAAACTAGTGATACAAGCGAATTAGGTACCGAATGTTCTTGGCAGTGGGCTTCAAATGAACCACTAAATGTTGAGTTCATTTTCAACATGTCTCTACGAACTATATTTGCGGCTCTAGCAAGACAAACTCCATCACTGTCAGTGTCGTGATCCCATGCCTTCTGAAGGGCTGAGCCAACATCCTGGTTGAAAGCAAGCAGAATATCTCGACCGGACATGTGCTCCTCTAGGTCTGGAAAATATGTCATGATTCGATCTTTGAGTTTGGTGGAGTGGACACGCCTGGTCAAGACTGTTCCAAGCTGTTCCAGCCTGGTGGTGTATAGTCTTGCTAGGTCTACCAGCTTGAACACTGGTGTCACAAGAGCATCTGTGCGGGCATCATCGATGTAGGACACTAGCTCTCCAAGTGCTATACCGTGATTGATATCATCTTGTTCATTCAGTGTTGTGCTTGTGGCCCTTGCTTTGCTATAAAGTGACACCAGACACTTCACGTGGTACTGTGCATCTTGTGCTATAAGGTCACCTGCACTCAGTTTAGCAAGAAGTGCCTGATCTCCTAGTTTCAGGGCAGCTGTCCTGACATGTTTATCGAGGTCGAAGGTGGAAGCTTTTCGCAGAGAATTAGTACCCGCTGGTTTGTCACAAAAGAAACACTTTTCAGGCTGTGGCTGTGTGTGGTCTACATGTACTCTGTGACGGGTGTACTTTCTTGAGACACTTGCGGTTTCTTCACTAGACGTTTCTCTTTTTTTGTGCCCGATGCAGTTCAGTTTTGTTGTATTTCAGTCTGCATGAATCATGCCACTTAGCCTTGTGGCTCTGGAAGGTTGACTGGATACCTTCACCATCGTCCAGGCGGGACAGTTCTAGAGATTTTGGCAGGCAGCCCATCTGGCTGAAGGTGAGGAGATAATCTGCAAGAGTTTGGTATCCGGACCCTGTGGTTCGCTTGGAATCAGCTGGACAGGCAAGGGCCTCATCGGTGACCTCCTGACATAACACACACTTCTCCCAATCTGTCAGATAAGGCATGTTTGTTCCAGATGTACTAGGGCTTTGGGGGTCTAATAGCTTGAAATTTTTGTTGGCCATTGTCAATTAAGCATTATCCACCACCACCATCCAATCAATATACAAATTGGGAACCAAATCTAGGTAGCTACTACAGTCAATGAGCGAAGGTGCAGTGCAGTCGAGTTATCATCTGAAAAAGAAATACATACATTATTATCATAAATATAGTAATTCGCTTTCGTAACTTTTCACTAGCCTTGCATTGTTCCTTATAGTCACCTAGTCTATGATAGGAAAGTTCATAAAGCTACATCAAAGTTGTTCATATAAAGGTATTGAACCAAAATTACACCCAGGAGAAATCAGATAGTCATGCAAAGTTAAATAATTACACCGCGAGACCAGTCCTGTCTATTGCAATGGTAAACCATTTGTTCTGCCCCTTATAGGCCACCGTAGATTCCAATTTTGAACCCAGTATGAAGGTATTGCATAGCATGTACATGACAATTTATAATATGCTCATTACATTGTGTTTCAATAGCAGCACAAATGACAAGTCTGAAATAATAGGTAAATATGTCCTTCTTAGCCGCCATTTTGGGCCAAGGAGAAATCTGGAATGCCCCTACATCCAAATTTCACTGTAAGGGTATGCCCTAACTGTGTGCCAAGTTTCATGCTTGTATCATCAAAGGCACAATTCTACCACAATTCTTCACATATCTGCCGGACTATGTTTAAAAAAAAAATGACCACAGTGTGGTCACCAGCTGCGACGTGTAGAATCATGAGGATATCCGTTGCAATATGCGCTACCAAATTCGACCAGTCATTAAATTATACGCATGCGCTGGCGTCTTTTTGTCTTTCAAACAAAATTCAAACAAATCGCGATTTTAGTCCGCGATGTTCTTACTTCATACCAACGCATGTCCGAGTGTATGCGCATGCGCTATTCAAAAAGGCACCCCAACAACAAGAACAACAACGCGGTCCTGTTTGTCTGCTTGTCGCAGCTAAAAACCGGATAATAACCACCTTTAGAGGCCATTTTTCCCCGCAAAGCGGGGGTTGGCCTTTTTCGGGAACCGTGGTTGTTGTTGTTTTTCGGTCCCCTATTTGAAGCAATGTTTTACGGCCGGATGCCCTTCCTGACGCCAACCCTTTTTTGCCGCCTTTAACGACAAACAGGGAATTACCAGTGAACTGGTACTCAATTAGCCGACCTCGGAAGGATGACAGGCTGAGTCAACCCCCCTGGCGTTAATTCAGCGATCGACCGGGATTCGAACCCAGGATCCTAGGATCCTAAGCCGGCACCCTAGCCGCTAGCCCAACACCAGGATTGGATGTTGTCACCAGGGACCAACACCAGGGATTGGATTGGATAATGTCATACTGAAATTTGCTGATGACAGTGATTGTTGGGTATCTTCAGATCAGAGATGTAGCATACTCTGATACAGAGCGTTGGTTCTACCGAAGCAGTTTCCATGCCTGGAGTCATGCTGGGCAGTTTGCGATCCCTCTCCCAGCAGTAGTTTGGGCAGGAATTTTTAATTTGTTCAGGGTGCCGGTGACAACTCGCCCACTCTTTATATATTAAGGGAACTTTAACGTCCACCAACGTCCCCTGCCATGCTGTTGAATTAACACCAAGTGGGTTGACTCAGCCCGTCATCCTTCTGAAGTCAACAAAATGAGTACCATGAATGAGCCATTGGAGTATCCTGCGTTGGAGTGGCGACCCGTCCAGGATTGTGCCCATTAGCCTAGAAACTGCTTCAGCGTTTAAATTGACCTCTTCTACCCCCATTAATTCACCCCAGATCCACCTTTTTTGAAATCCCGACTTCTTTCTTTCCTGGAAGTTCTAGCAGTATCAGTGTTTTATACCTCTCGCACCCCCCTTCCCATGCCTCCTCCCCTCAAGCCCTCTCCCTCCCACAAATCTTCCGTTGTCCCTGTTCTCTGCTATTGTACTTGTGTGCTTCCCTCTCTCTCCCCATCCTGTCTCCCGCTCCCTTCAATGTATGTTTTATGTGTCGGTTTGTTGTTGTTGTTTTTTGCTTTGGCTGATTGATAAATCAAGGTACACCCTTTTTATTCTATTCGTTTCTTATTCAGTAATTCCTCACTTTTAACGACTTTACTTGAAACAAATTCAGAGTTAAACGATTTCTAAACGATTTGGCGAGAACTAAGCAAGCACCTCCTTTCAGACTCTGTGCCGAGCTCCTCCCATGCCACCTTGCATCATGGGAAATCCCACCCAAGCACCAATAAACGCATCCTCGGAGCACGCCGAGTGATATCCTTTTTGAATCCTGGCACCCGCCAAACGGTCCTACAAGTGGTTAAGAGCCTCACATGAAGAAGCATAAGGATAACAATTTACATAACACTTGACATCAAGTTCGAGGTGCATCGATGACTTGACAGTGGATCCGTATTTTTATTGTTTTTGTATACAGAGTCGAGGCTCGTGAAAGAGCTAACATTTATCAAACAAACAAATCAAACAAACAAGTAAACAAAATATATAAAAATGGGAGCGGTCGACAAGATGGGGAGAGAAGGGGAGGAAGCACACAAACACAACATTTGAGGGCAGGGACATCGGGAGATGTGTGGGAGGCAGAGGGCCTGGGGCGGTTGGGACATTGTGTATTATTTGTGTGAGCATCCGCATTGATCCGTATGAGATTTTTAACATCCGTTAACTTCCCAGTGCTGACAGATTGCTCATCCGGCTTAACGTTCTCCCAATGTACGGCACACACATAGATGTCTTGCCATGCATGTGAACCCATAGGTTGGCAGTTTATACCTGGGTTGAGATTCAAACCCAGGGTAGACAGCTATCCCGCTAGGCCAGGGGGGATAGTGATGAGACGGGAATATTTGGTAAGAATGGCTCTGGAACCTTTGGGTGTTTGAAGGGCTTTTGGTGGTGAGTGGCGGCATGGTTCTCAGAGCTGACATGTCATTTTGGTGTAGATCATTAAAGTTGTATGATCTTTATCCATAACATGACATAAATTTAAAATAAGTTACATAAACTTGCCTTTTATGTTTCAGATGATACTCAGGCATATGACGAGGCAATAATGGCTCAGCAGGAAAGGATACAGCACGAGGTAAGTGAGGATGAGATACAATTTTGCCAAATTATATGGCAGAAAAGCCATTTTACGATGACAAAATCCCCACAAACGAAGGACTTTCTTTTTACCTCTGCCAGCAAAGGTGGATGGATGTTGTGTTTTCACCCCTGTCTGTCTGTCTCTGTTTGTTACTTGCCGGAAAAAATTCCGGCAAGTATGTTGGTTGGTTGGTTTGTCTGTTTGTCTGTCTGTCTGTCTGTTTGTCTGTTTGTGTGGAGCACTACGTCTACATCGTTGCACATAGAATCGCCATACTTTACACACATATTTGCCTTGCCCTGGAATAGACTGTGCCCAATTTTTAACTCTCTAGGCCCAAGGCCTCCATTATGACGTCATAATTCGACAAGTACAAAACTTCATCCAATCAAGATGCAATTTCTTGAGTGCCATGTCAGCATAAACTGGTGGAGAAAAAAAAAAAGGTGATGTCATCGGTCACGTGGTTCGGCCGCCATCTTGGAAAAACCGAAAAACTTTGCACCTCTACCATCTCCGAAAGTGGTGAATAGAAAAAATTGAGACATGGCTCATTGTAAAGAACTCTCCATGGGGAATAAAATATGTTAATGATGATGTCATAGGTGCCTCCATTATGACGTCATAATTCCGACAAGTACAAAACTTCATCCGATCAAGATGATATTTATTGAGCATAATCTAGGAATAAATTAGTTTAGAAAACAATTAATGATGACGTCATCGGTCAAGTGGTTTGGCCGTCATCTGGGAAAAACCGAAAAACTTCATCCAAAATGGCCGATTTAAAAAAAGTACATTCCAGCAAGTCCTCGGTCTCTGACTGATTTTCTGTCTGTCTGTCTGTCTGTCTGTTTGTGCGCAGTACTACATCTACATCGTTGCACATAGCATCGCCATACTTTACACACATATTCGCCTTGCCCTGGAATAGACTGTGCCCAATTTTTAACTCTCTCGGTCCAAGCTCAAGCTCAAGGTCACCCAAAATGTGAAATCAGGGGGGTCGAGTTTTCATTTGAAATATATTTCAAACCACTATAACTCTAAACGTACAAGATATATGCATACACTTACTGTTACTGACATATAGGAAGTCACATACGACATTTCATTTGGCACCATGACCTTTGATCTTGAGTGACCTTGAAAGGTCGAACTCAAGGTCAAACATTGTTTTTTTACTAATAACTCTGTCAAACATTATCAGATTCCCTTCTAACCAACACCCCTGAAAAAAAGTACATTCCGGCATGTCCTCGGTCTCTGACAGATTTCTAGTTTGTTTGTCTGTCCGTTTGTGAACAAGATATCTCAAAAAGTTGTGGACGGATTCGGACAAAATTTGGCAGAGAGGTGGTGTATGAGACACAGACAAAATGATTAGATTTTGGTGAAGATCCGGATTCGGATCCGGCTACAATAATTTTTAAGTGATTCTTCACCATTGAGAGATCGGGTGAAAAGCGATATATAACATATTTTAAAAAGTTATGGATGACATGAATAAACTTGGTAGATGAGTTGGGTCTATGACAAGAACAAGCCGATTAGATTTTGGTTCAGGTCCGAATCCAGATCCAGCCTATCAGTGGGATACAAAACGTAAAGTGTTCAGCAGGTGGGAGGGTATGCTCTCTTCTGAGTGCCGTTCTAGTTATTTCTGAATCTCCAAATGAGTATTTTATCTCTACATAATGGTGATTCAGTTTTTGTTTTATTTCAAACCTTCCTTTTCATAACATTTCAGGATATAAATGTCTGTGTGCTGTACCCTTTAAGTCAAGGTTTATTAATTTTTTTTTTAAACCGTTCTCATTAACCAACTTGTTTGAGCATTAATTAGTCTTGCCTGTTTCCAACGGGACCAGAGAGGTGATTGTTGTGTATGTGCCCTCACCCAGATCCACTTTAATATAGATTGTTAATCTCAGATGTACAATGATCTATGTACACCAACTCGGCTCAGCATTATCAAATGCTCAGTCTTGTTTGAATTCAAATTTGTCTTTCTTTTGAAGTGACTTACTTTTCATACTTTCGTTTCAGATTGCACTTTCCACTCCTCTTGTATCGAACAAAGTTAACATTTCTTTTCTGAACAAAGAATACACGGACGATGATAATGTCTACCAAAGGAAAATACAGGTAGTGACTATAATGTATATTGGTCATACCAAGTGTTTTTTTGCTTTTATTGGTATACTAAGTTGAGGCTTGTGTAAGAGCTAACCCATAGAACATATAATAAAGGGAGCGGGAGACATGAGGGGGAAAGAGAGGGAAACACAACAACAATAGAGAACAGGGACATCAGGAGATCTGTGGAAGGGAGAGGGCTGGGGCGGAGTACACGGGATAAACAAGATGGACACTACAAGGACTTTCAGGAAAGAAAACGGAATTTGAAGGAGGTGGATTTGGAGTGGATTAACGGGGGTAGAAAAGATCAAGGGTATGGATAAAGTAAAGGGGAAAGTCATCAGCAAAAAGATAGAGGATTTTCCAGAGTCGGAGAGATCATTAATGAATACAAGAAAAAGCACAGGACCCAGAACATTGCCTTGAGGACCTCCAGCCTGGGCAGGAAGAGGAGATGACAAATTCCATTTAGAGCCACAAGTTGACGACGACAGGAGAGGAAGTCCGCGAGCCATATGTAGAGGTTTCCATGGATACCATTGGAGGAGAGTTTAGTGAGCAGGGCGGGGTGTCAGATCATATCAAAGGCAGGGGATATGTCAAGGGAAACATCTCTGATTTCCTGTTTGGCATTGAGGACCTCCATCCATTGTTGAGACAGCAGAAGCAGCATGTCCAGAGTAGAGTGACCTGGTCTGAATCCAAATTGATGATCAGAGATCAGGCCATTGGAGAAGAGGAAGGATTTAATATCAGAAGTGATGATTGATTCCATGACCGTGATGATTGATTCCATGACCTTGCTGATTATTGGAAGCAGGCTGATTGGTCTGTAGTTGCAAGGATCTGTTTTAGCACCTTTTTTGTGTAAAGCCGTGATGTTGGCTGATTTCCAAGCTGATGGCAGATGACCTCGAGCAAAAAGGGTGAAGAGAACAGCGAGAGGGTGAGATCGAGCAGCAGAGCAGGATTTTGGAACATGTGGGCTGATGCCGTCTTTTCCATTTCTTTATTTATTTTATTTATTTATTTTTAAATACAGAATCGAGGCTCGTGAAAGAGCTAGCATTTATCACACAAACAAATCAAACAGAGAAACAAAGTATATAAAAAGGGGAGCGGTAGACAAGATGGGGAGAGAAGGGGAAGCACACAAACACAACATTTGAGAGCAGGTACATCGGGAGATGTTTGGGAGGGAGAGGGTTTGGGGGGAGGAGGCGTGGGAAGGGGGGAAGTATAAAACACAAGGACACCAAGGACGTCCAGGAAAGAAGTTGGTATTTCAAAAAAGTGGATTTGGGGTGAAATTAGCGGGGGTAAAGAAGATCAAGGTTTTGGATGGGGGAACATAAGAGATGGTGGTGAACAGCTGTTTTAAAGACCTGGAGGGAGGAGTAGGATTGAAGGGAGTGAGGGAGTTTGTTCCAGAGGTGGGAGAAAAGAGGAATGAAGGAGTGAAGGTGAGCAGAGAGTCTTGATTTTGGCAGTTTCACCAGAAGAGGGTTGCTGGCAGATCTTGTGCGACCTGCAGGAATATTTGGGGGACAGAGCACAGACAGAGCTGGGGGAGCAAGGTCGGAGAGGAGTCAGTCGAAGACGGAAAGACCACCAACCTGCCTGCGGTGAGTAAGTGAAAGGCCCTCGGAGATAGCTTCATCGCGGGAGATTCCAATGATTCTGAACGCTTTGGTTTCAACAACGTGAAGACGAGCTGGCAGGAGCACCAGCCCAGAGGGGAGAGTTGCAGAATCATAATCGAGGTTTGACAGAAACTTCTCCACCTTGTCAGGAGAGAAGGACACAGAGTCCAGGAGCAGCTGGGGTTTACTGGGTAATGTGGGTACAGAGAGAGATGGGGTTGGGACACAAGATTTTGAGGAAAAGACAGAGTTGAGGCAAGAAAAGTGTTGATTTATTATAGAAAAGCCAAGCATCAGCCTTTGCCCATTGTTTATTAATATTTATTTAATTGCTAAAGAATCTGTGGAAATAGTTGTTTTTGTATTCAAGATTCAAATAGAGTATCTGCAAATTGTCACAGCGGTGAGTTCATCGGTGTTGGAGTTTCTACTTGTTCCTGGATTGCCATTTGAATGCCTCCACTACTTGATGAAGGATCCTTTCAATCATCGATGTCAGGAGGAGTATTTGATGTCATTCATTCGATATGCAAGTCCCTTTCTGTTATTCAATAATTTTTGCAGGATCTTGGCAGCAAGTATGGTCATGTACGGACAACGAGGAGGGATGGCAATTGCTTTTATCGAGCCTTTGGCTATTCCCAACTGGAGGCATTGATGGACAATCCGAAAGAACTCCAAAGGTATGTTTTATTGCAAAGGTAATAATTTTGTTTGTTTGTTTCTTTGTTTTATGTTTTTTTTAATTGCTTGTGTATCGATGTTCTTTTTCTTTCATTCTGAGTTTATTTTTCATTCCATTTCATTCAGTTTACATTTCATTCATTCGAATTAATTTTCTGAAATTTGTAGAATTTGTTTTTCACTTGGAAGTTCTGGGTTACAATGTAAAAATAAAGGTGGAAAAAAGTCTGATTTAATGCATTTTAATTCCGGGTTACAAGGCAACAAAAGGTTTATGAACAGGATTAAATAATTAATTGAAAGTGAAGATTGACGAAATGCAGTTTGGATTTATGCCAGGAAGAGGGAGGAATGACAGACGTGCTTTTTATTGTGAGGCAGTTGCAGGAGAAGTACATGGAGAGGAGGAAGAAGTTGTTTCTTGGGTTTGTTGATCTGGAGAAAGCATTCGATAGGGTTCCACGTGAAGTAGTGACATGGGCAATGGGGAAGTTAGGAGTGGAGGAATGGTTGATCAGAGTAGTGATGGCAATGTACAAAAGAGCGCGCACAGCTGTAAGGATGAAGGACAGGAACAGTGGTGAGTTTGAGGTGAAGGTGGGAGTGCATCAGGGGTCGGTACTAAGTCCACTACTATTTGTAGCTGTGATGGGGGTGCTGGCTCGGAACGTAAAGGAGGGTTTACCGTGGGAGTTGTTGTATGCAGATGATCTGGTGTTGATTGCAGAAAGTATGGATGGACTGAAGGAGAAGATGAACAAGTGGAAGGAATGTATGGAAACAAAAGGTCTGAAGGTGAATATCGGAAAAACGAAGGTGATGGCAAGTGGTAAAGCATGCGGTGAGGTGGAAAGAACTGGAAAGTGGCCGTGTGCTGTGTGCAGGAAGGGTGTCGGAGTGAATTCCATTCAATGTACAATGTGCGCTGAGTGGGTTCATCAAAAATGTAGTGGTTTGAGAGGGTCATTAACCAGTGTGGCAGCTACATTCAAGTGTAAGGTGTGCACAGAGGGAGCTGCAGATGGAGGAAATGTTGAGTTGGATCTTGGAGACGGCGTGAAGCTGGAAGGTGTGAAAACATTTTGTTACCGAGGAGACATGCTGAATGGAGAAGGTGGATCAGACTCGGCAACGGTTGCGAGAGTGAGATGTGCATGGAAGAAGTTTCGGGAACTGAGTGGCGTGCTGACGAGGAGGGGAGTGTCGTTGAAGCTGAAGGGAAAGGTGTATGCTGCATGTGTGAGAAGTGTTATGATTTATCGGAGCGAGACATGGGTAATGAACGTAGAGCAGCAACGAAGGCTGGGAAGGGTGGAAATGCGAATGGTTCGGTGGATGTGTGGAGTATCGTTGAGAGAGAGGAAGACAAATGATGAATTGTGAAAGATGATGGGAATAGAGCCTGTGATGGATGCTGTGAAGAGAAACAGTTTGAGATGGTTTGGTCATGTGTTGAGGAAGGATGAAAGTGACTGGTTGAGAAGAGTGATGGAAATGAATGTAGAAGGAAGTAGAGGACGGGGAAGACCGAGAAAGACTTGGCTAAAGATGGTCGAAGAAGAAATGCGGGCAAGGGGGTTAACAAGGGGAGATGCAGAAAATAGGGCAAAATGGAGAAGATTGTCATGGGGACCGCAAGGCTACCCCCGCTCTTGCAGGGAAAATGGCCTTAAAATGCCTGTTGTTGTTGTTGTTATTAAATAATTAATTGATATATGTGGGAAATTTACACGCCCAGACCAGGAATCGAACCCAGGTCCTCTGGAAAACCGTACCAGTGCTCTGCAATCTGAGTTATCTGGGTGACCCTGACTGAGCCTGCTGTATAATAATGTACAAACTGTATAATAATGGTACATATGTTTTTTTTTTGTTTTGTTTTTTGTTTTTTGTATACTGAATCGAGGCTCGTGAAAGAGCTAACATTTATTTCACAAACAAATCAACCAGACAAACAAAACATACAAAAAGAGGGAGCGGAAGACAAGATGGGGAGAGGAGGGGAAGCACACAAACACAACACCTGAGAGCAGGGAGAAGCGCGGGAGGGAGAGGGCCTGGGGGGGGGGAGGCGTGGGAAGGGCGGGGGGGGGGGGGGGGAGAGAGGTGTAAAACACAAGGAGACCAAGGACTTCCAGGACAGAAGTTGGTATTTCAAAAAAGTGTAGGATTTGGGGTGAAATTAGCGGGGGTAGAAAATATCAAGGTTTTGGATGGGGGAAGATAAGAGATGGTGGTGAACAGCTGTTTTAAAGACCTGGAGGGTGGAGTGGGATTGAAGAGAGTGAGGGAGTTTGTTCCAGAGGCAGGAGAAAAGAGGAATGAAGGAGTGAAGGTGAGCAGAGAGTCTTGATTTTGGCAGTTTGACCATAAGAGGGTTGCAGGCAGATCTTGTGTGACCTGTAGGAATATTTGGGGGACAGAGCCCAGAGAGAGCTGGGGGGGCAAGGCCAGAGAGGAGTCGGTAGAAGACGGAAAGACCACCAACCTGCCTGCGGTGAGTGAGTGAAAGGCCCTTGGAGTTAGCTTCATCGCGGGAGATTCCAATGATTCTGAAAATCATGTTGGAGTTATTGTCCTCACTACATTCCCCAAAATAGTTATAAGTATTGCTACTCTGAAGTTTACAAATTCTCTTTGATAAACTTTTCGTTGTACGATTAAATCAACAGTAAATTTTGAAATCGAGCTTTACACCATACTACTGAGTATAAAGAATGAAAAATAAATGGCAGGATATTGTCATCGGTTCCGTCCATCTGTCTGTCGTTCATGCTATCTCTGTAACGATTGTGCAGATATTCACCAATTAAGGGCACATTTGTAAACGTTTTTTTTCATGAAACTTTGTATATGCAATCAACATTGGGGGATGCATGGAATATGTAATAATCTTTTTGGATTTAACCCCAGTTCATTCCCCAAGAAGTGGGGACTTGTGGTTATAGGGGCAAAAACGGGCACATTTTTTTAAAACTCAAATATTGATATTCGGTCAATCCTGGTGGAACTTTTTACCATCTTTCAACTTTGCTATTGGTGGGAAGCGTGGGGGTTTGTAATGGCGTGCTATCAACTTCGCTCAACTTCACTCAAGTTCAAGAAGTGTCTTTGCATATCTATCTGTCTGTCTGTGTGTCCATCCATCTGTTTGTGCATCAGTTAGTCTGTTTGTGTGTCCATCTGTTTGTGTGTCCGTCTGTTTGTGTGTCCGTCTGTTTGTGTGTCCGTCTGTTTGTGTGTCCGTCTGTTTGTGTGTCCGTCTGTTTGTGTGTCCGTCTGTTTGTGTGTCCGTCTGTTTGTGTGCCCATCTGTTTGTGTGTCCGTCTGTTTGGGTGTCTGTCTCTTTGCCTTTCTGTCCATTTGTCCGTCTATGCGTATGTCTGTTTGTGCGTACGTCTGTCCATCTGTGTGTACCGCTGTCTGTTTGTTTGTGTGTATATCTGTCTGTGCATACGTCTGTTTGTTTGTTTGTACGTATGCCTGTGCGTACGTCTGTCCATTTGTGCGTGCATCTGTGCATTTGTCCGTCTGTCTGTTTGCATTTTCCTCTCTCTGTTTGTTTGTGTTTCCATCTCGTGTTTGTTTGTGTGTCCGTCTACCCGTCTGTGTTATTCTGTTTGTGTGTCTGTCTGTTTGTGTGACTGTTAGTTACGTATCCGTCTGTTTGTGTCTGTCAGCTTATATGTGTGTGTCTGTCCTTTTTTGTGTGTCCATCCGTCTGCCCGTTTGCTTGTGTCCGTCTGTCCATTTGTTTGTGTGTGCATGTGTGCGAGCATGGTTTTGTATGTTTGACTTCTATGCACTTCTGAACCGCAGGACAAAATTAGTTGAAACCAATGGTTGTACTTGGGGTGTGCACAGGAACGCTTTCGGTGATAACAAGAAAATCATTGTTATGGATGCCAAAATGTTTTAATAGTTACATTATAGGAGTACCCAAGAAAGTATCGATGCTGAGCATGATGAGCATCATGAAGATAGACTTGCCAAAAAAAAAAATCATACTTCAGGAAGTGGTGGGAGCCGGTATTACAAGTCATAATACATTACACTATAAATCACAGAAGTGGGGGAGTTAACCCGTATATAAGGTTCAGTTCTTTGCTAGTTAGTACATAATACAAAATGTGTATGTTGCATTGTATAAAAATACCCTTTGACCCCGTTATTTGCGGGGGATATGGTCCTGGAAAATCCGTGAATAGCGAAATCGCAAATAGTGGGGCATTGTTTCAATGGACAAAGGGTGGATAGGTTCCCAAGTCGCGAAAATCCGCGAATAGAGAGGATGAAATCGCGAATGCTGAGGCAAAATCCGCAAATAGATAGGCAAATCCAGAGAATGTCGACGATAATCCGCGAAGGTCGATGAAAGTCCCGCAAATGGCGAGGCAAATCCCGCGAATGTCGACGATAATCCACGAAGGTCGATGAAAATCCCGTGAATGTATGCCGCGGCATTGTTTCAATGCCACTGAAAAACTGTGAATTCGTGGACCACAACCGTGAATAGGAAAACAAAAAAAACCGCGATTTCGCGGAACACGGATGCAAATAGAAAAAAACGCAAATTTGCGGGACACTTTTCCGTGAATAGAGAAACAGGTTGCATTTTATCAACCGTGAATATGCAGAACCCGTGAATAGCGGGGTCCGACAGTATATCAATAAATGAGGGTAAAGGCACCAGAATATGCATACTTACCTGGATAGAACCCTGCAGTGCATTTTTGTTATGTGGATGTCTTCTCATTCCCAGGTTCAAAGCCGTGGCAGCCAAGAGCAAAAATGACCTTGTGGCGCTGGGTTTTCCAGAGTTTACAATAGAAGACTTTCATAGCACGGTAAGACTGAACAGTTACGGAAACGTTCTCCGGCTGGGATTCCACTGAATTTGGTTGAACAAATTCCCTTTCACTTCAGTTCATGGACCTCATTGAGATGGTGGAGCGGCAGATATCTGAAGCCGAGCTGCTCGCTGCCTTTAACGAGCAAAACACTTCGGACTACGTGGTGGTTTATCTCCGCCTCCTTACTTCGGGCTACCTGCAGAAGGAGTCTGCTTTCTTTGAGCACTTTGTTGAGGGCGGGCGAACTGTTAAAGAATTCTGCAGTCAGGTAATTTTATGAAAGCACAGCATAAGGTGGTGTGGGGGCCATGTGTGGTTGTCTTCAGAAATTAACCATTGTCTATGAAGAAGTGTTAATAACAACAGGCTATAAAGACGTTTTATTGGTAGAATAGGACAAGAGGACATTCCTGATGATGATTAGCTCAGTTGCTTCTTCATGGGTGGTGATGCCATTCCATATACCCTGCACAATACTGGTCATGTTGTGCTTGTGTTGTTAGCATGTGCCACTACCTGTGGACATCCTTACGACCTTGTCCCATCATCTCTAAAAGTGAAACACTTCAAAAGTGATTGAATTGGTTTACCTGTCCTGAGTTAAACGCTACGGTAATGAATGTAATCAAAATATTAAGCTTACGCCTGTCAACTAGGCTGCTGCAGTCCCATGGCAAGGATTACACCAAGTGGTTTACTTTTGCCTTCCCAGGGGCAGGAATTTGGAATTTGCTTAGTGTGCCGGGGATAACTCGCTGACTTGATGAAAGACAAGGAAGTATAATATGACATTTTAAATTCTGACTGAATTAAGACATTTCTGATGTAGGAAATATGGACAATCATCATTTTCCGTGTGTGCATGGGAATTGTGTGCATGCACTCGCAATTCCCGGCACAGCTGAAGGAATAAGTGACGTCATCACTTGTGATGGCTCATTACGCAAGGAAGAACGAATATTCTTATTATTCGTAATGACAGCTTCTCTCACTACTTTTAGTGCATATTGTGGTTGTGTGTGTGTGTGCTGTATACAATTTAATCAAATTGTATCATACGGCTTTTAAATGTATTTATTTATTTAGTTAGTCTGCAGTTGTATGTTTGGGGCGAATAAAAGATTGGCTAAATTTTGATAACTAATGTCATCACATTTTAAATTGCATTAAACAGGTTATGACATCTCAAGTTCTACGCCCAACCATTTACGCAGAATTAATTTTTTTATATGAATAAAGTTTAAAATCCCAACTTTAAGGTTGAGATTCTGCAATGCTTTAAATTTCCCAGAATACCACTGATGTGTAGAAATGTACCATCTTACGTACAGTACATAGTGATGGGGCAGATCTTTTACTGACAACAATGATGCCCGTAAGCTGACAAGTGTTGTTGGTATGGGGGTGGAGCTAAAGCCAGATCATCTGAAGACATTGTACCACCACAACCCTTGCCAGGAAGTGGAACCCATGGCCAAGGAGAGTGACCACATCCACATCATCGCATTGGCCCAGGCTCTGAACATCTCCATCCGCGTCGAATACATGGACAGGGGAGATTGCGGGGGCGTAAATCAACACGATTTTCCCGAAGGTTCAAGCCCCGGTGTGTTCCTGTTGTATCGCCCGGGCCACTACGATATCCTCTACAAGCTGTGACAGACTGCCTGCAGAAACTGGGGCTGGGGTGGGAGGGGGGCCTTCTTCGTGGCGGAGTGTAGGAAGGAACACGAGCTCCGCGGGGCCACCAGCATCATTAGGCAGCACATTTGTACAGAGCACTCACTCAGGTCATGCACGCCATTCCAGCCCTACCATTCGCACATTGGTGCTGCCAGTATACGACGATTGGACCTCTTGTCTTGGCTGTGCGATGCTGGTTGCTACTATGTACCTGTCATAGTTGCCTGTTGTTGAGCTTTTCCACTAGGATTTAGCAGCAAAACAAATTTTGACTATAAACTGCTGTTTTTGTTTTTATTTTAAAGAAGTGTGATGAACGTTGCAAAATGGCACACGGCGATGATTTGTGTACAAGTTGTCTATTATATTATTGTTGCAACCATTTGCCCTCTCTTGCTGAGCTATCATAATTGCTGTTTTTTTGCTGGTGTTAATTTTTTCTAATTATAGTTATTGTTTGCAAATGTCTGAAACTTAATTTCATTTTCTTTCTCCACCCCCCTCCTTCATCTGGGAATTTGATAACCTGTTTTTATCGTTTGCTTTCTCCGATTGAGCCGCTCATCAGTCAGCATGTTCGTCACCAGATGTGTAACATCAGCCTAATTCAGATACCTGATGATGACCCTTTCCTGACCAGATGCTTAGTGCGGAAAATAAATTGATGGAGCATGAGTATAAATAAAATAGGCAAGCATCCATATAATGCACAATTATTTATTCTTCTCGTTGTCTCAAAATGACAAACTGCTCGGTGTGCACCGAGAAACGAGCGCAACTGGACATTTGCATTAGGCGAATGAAAACTTGATGTTCTACCTTAAAGTTATGATTGCTATGAATGCTAGCTCATGTAATCCAAACAAATATATACTGTACTTTGAACGGTCCAAGATTTAGGTCCAACGGTGAGAGCATTTATTTAGATCCCTGGTGTTGGGCTAGCGGCTAGGGTGCCGGCTTAGGATCCTAGGATCCTGGGTTCGAATCTCGGTCGATCGCCGAATTAATGCCAGGGGGGTTGACTCAGCCTGTCATCCTTCCGAGGTCGGCTAATTGAGTACCAGTTCACTGGTAATTCCCTGTTTGTCGTTAAAGGCGGCAAAAAGGGTTGGCGTCAGGAAGGGCATCCGGCCGTAAAACATTGCTTCAAAAAGGGGACCAAAAAAACAACAACTACCACGGTCCCCGAAAAGGCCAACCCCCGCTTTGCGGGGAAAAATGGCCTCTAAACGGTGGGAACGGTCCAAGATCCCTCCTCCGTCAAATGTGCTTCTTTACTCCGAGCAAAGCGCACGAACCGTTTGCTGCTTCGGAGATTGTTTTGTCGACAAAATTTTCTGCATTTTGTCCATCACTATTCCGCGGTGGACTCGAGTACTTCAGTCGCTTGTTAATTGTTGATGGCGTGACTTTGGATTGGAATGCAGGCTCTTGTAGAAGGGTATAGCTGGCACATCGATGTGCTGTTGGTAGTAGCTTTTACAATGTTGGGGTTCGTTCCTCCCCACCCTCTGTTCCCCAAGTTCAGTGCTTTCTGTGCCACATGGAGTTGGATTATCAGCAGAAGCTACGTACTCACTCCTATAATCTGTAAATTGTAAAAACTTCATCTCTGCTTGTGCTGCTCATGTGCAGTCGTGGTCCCCCATTGCATATGCCGTTCTCCTGTAACCCAGCCGTCAAAAGTCGTCCTTTTGGCTAAATTTCTACTTTGCCGTTGTTGTTTCTATTAAGTGGCCATGTTGGTTTCGTTTTTTGTTTGGAAAGGGGGTTAGGGAGAAAAGGACATGTTTTCAATTAAATGCAAACAAAAGATGTTTAGTGAAGTTTCATTATGCTCCAGCAATGTGAATTGAAAATAATGTAAACTGTGTTATCTTGATGGCCTTGTAGGATGTGGGATCATTTTGTGTTTTCAGGTTTTGCTATGTTTTTCCATTTTTTTATTTTATTTTTACCTGTTGAATTAGCAGTGTTTGTGCTTTTTATTTATTTATTTTTGGTGGGGAGATCTAAAAATACCCCAATTTATATATGCTCTGATGTGTGTCCACTTGTGCTGTTGTAATTGTGCATTCCCAAAGCAGGTTGGACATCGTCCTTCAAATTTGATACTCCGTAATCGTCCAAACACACGAACACTGCCAAATGTACGAGTATTAGACTGAGATTTATGGTTTACAGGATTCTACCTGCAATTTTTTTCAATTCTATATGTGCCAGACTTCCACCATTTGGCAGGTTCCAAGCCCCATGCTTCCCACGTGGGAGAGAGGGGAGAGAGTCAGATTGGTTCTTGATGACATAATCACTGCATGTTTTCTTTGTTCTTGTAGTAAATATGAAACCAGCAATTTTATATTACATTTGTCCAACATTTATCAAGCAGGCTGCTGGCTAGCAACATGCAAACACAAAAATACTCAACTAGTTAAGGCCGTTTACGTAAGCACATTACTCAAGAATGTCGAATTTGGATCAAAGTACACCAAAATGGTAGAATACTCTTCACACATTAGGGGGGAAATCGTTAATACAAACTTTAATTGTTACAGACCCTGGTACACCTCGTCTCCATGAAGTAATTCGTGAATTGTGCACATGGAGTAATGCTTAGTGCTCATGCAAGAGGACGCTGGCGTTTCTTCGCTTCTCGATGCAAGCTTCCCTGAAGCACCGAGTCACATAAGTGTTTCACCAATGTAGATTTAGGATCCAGCAGCTTACACTGTAAGTACAACTTACACAAAGCCAAGAAAGGGTTGATATTAACACAACGCATGTATTATATGAAAATATAACACATGCCATAAATTCTTGAGTTCAACATTAAAAAGAGAGCGAGTATATGCTCTCAGAACCGCGACTGACGGTCACATGATCATAAGTTGTTGTTTCCAGCACACATGGAAACAACTTGTGATCACGTGACCGTCAGTCGTGGCTGCAACAAATAAAAATGCTATTTGGTCGTTGCATGGGGTGTTCAAAATGTGAGAGCATATGCTCGCAGTAGTCCAATACACGTCAGTTGTTTTTATTTTTCAATCTATAAGTATAAAATGAGAAAATATTTTCTACACAATCTTCTTCTTCTATATACACTCTGGGGCAAAAAATGAGGCAAGCTGTTGTTTTTTTTTCAAATTTGGATCCATAAATGTGCAGTATATATTCCAGTTTAAATTTATTACTCGCAACAGTAGCTAAAAGCCATCCGTGCGGTTTACAGCAATTTTTTTTTAATGAATTACGACATTTCCGTATATTCGCCTTTCATCTTTTCAAAGGCCAATATTTCAGGTAAGACAAAATAGATCAAAATTTTACACATAAAAAAGGAAGATAGGACTGTTTTGAGTTCTGTGTCACAAAAAAGCTCATTTTTTGTTTACTGTTCGAAGTACACTTTTAAAGATCTGCAATGCATTTTTAGGGTGTTGTCATGGTTTTTGACTGTTTAGTGCATATGTAGTGCCTAAATTGCTCTAATTTATGTCTTGTGCAGGTAGTGTCAGTCATGTTTTTTGTGTTTCAATTTAGAAATCCCTCCAAAGAAAAGTTTCATGTTTATGGGGATATTAAAAATTGAATTGCTTGGTTTCATATAGGGGGCAAGATACACAACATGGCCAAACGTATGTGGACACCTGAACATCACACCCTTATGTGCTCGTCGAACATCTCATTCCAAAATCATGGGCATTAATATGGAGTTGGTTCCCCCTTTGCTGCTATATCAGCCTCCACTCTTCTGTGAAGGCTTTCCACTAGATGTTGGAACATTGCTGCGGGGATTTGCTTCCATTCAGCCACAAGAGCATTCGTGAGGTTGGGCACTGATTTTGGGTGATTAGGCCTGGCTGGCAGTCGGCGTTCCAATTCATCCCAAAGGTGTTCGATGGGGTTGAGGTCAGGGCTCTGTGCAGGCCAGTGAAGTCCTTCCACATCGATCTCGACAAACCATTTCTGTATGGACTTCGCTTTGTGCACGGGGGCATTGTCATGCTGAAACAGGAAAGGGCCTTCCCCAAACTGTTGCCACAAAGTTGGAAGCACACATTCGTCTAGACTCTAGAATGTCATTGTATGCAGTGGCGTGAAGATTTCCATGGACAGATTGCACTTTTTGGCCGAATATGGGAGCTGTGATTCAGACTGGTTTCAGAGAGTTCTGGGAAGCGAAGAATCAAGATTTCGGCTTTGCAGTGATGCCCCAGAACGTTGCCTTTGCAGATCTGGTGAGAGATTCAACCCTGAGTGCATTTCAACACCTGTGAAGCATGGGGGAGGTGGAATCATGGTCTGGGGTGCATTTTTGTCTGCTGGTGTTGGTGAGATGATAAGGTGTGAACCTGCAATTACTGCTAAGGAATTTACCAGAAATATTAGAGAAAGCATTATTTCCCAATCGCCAAAAGTTATTTTTGGAGAGAAAATCAAAGAAGTTATTTTTCAACAAGATGCAAAAACCACCAAAAAGTGGTTGGAGAAAAAGTCCCTGAGATTTATGTTCTTGCCTGGTCAGAGTCTCAATTTGAACCCCATAGAGAATCTTTGGGCCTATATTCAACACAAACCTATTGGAAAGAAATTTACAAATTCTGATCAACTTTAAAACATGAATGGGACAATATTGACATTTCTCGGTGTAAGAAGCTTTGTGAAAGTTTGGCCAGAACTCTGGATTATTTAAAGAAAGTGTAGGGACACGCTGATTTGTAGTTATTTCTGCATGTTTTGGTGTTTTTGGTAATATAGTTATAACAATTTTTTTAATATAAAATAGAGTTGGCTCTCCCCCCAGCCCCCTCCCCCCAGAGTGTACATTTATAAAGGCCACTCACTCTCTCTCAATCCCTCTCTCGCTCTCTCGCCCCCCCCCCCTTTCTCTCCCCCTCACTCGCCCCCTTCTCTCTCTCCCCCCGCCTCCCCTTTCTCTCTCTCTCCCTCTCTCTCACGCTCTGTGACTTTGTTCCTTATGCACGGCCACATCAGTTAAGTTACAGACTCCAAATTCGAGGTACAAATACGATTGTGTGTGTGTGTGTGTGTGTGTGTGTGTGTGTGTGTGTGTGTGTGTGTGCCGGGGGGGAGGGGCTGGGCAGAGGGGAGGGAGGAGTAACATAGGCTATGTGGCCTTTGCCAAATGCGGGGGTGTGGGGTTGGGAGGGGGTGTAAATTCTCTATGTAAATGTGTACCACGTCGCACCACCTTGTGGTGGTGGCAGAGGGTATTACAAATTCCTTTTTTATCTGGGCAAAGCTGAGGTTAAAGCACTCTTTAAATGGGTAAATTTGTCCTTCCCTTCCCTTCTTCCCCCCCCTCCCCTCCAAGCAGAGAGGCTTGTCAAAGCCTCCTCCCCAAAAACATATATTCAGAATATCCCCTCCCCCCCGCCCCCCTTTCCCTTCCCCTCCCTCAACCTCCCACTCTCCTCCTTCCCCCTCTTACCCTCCATTATGGAAATCAGGGCAGGAGACGGATCATCAAATGACCATACGATTGCCAATAGAGGTAGTTCTGGCTTGTTTGAGAGCGTCCATCATTGACGTTGAAGAAACAGCATGCGCAAGGTCGAATGACTTAGGCAGAAGTCAGATTGTCGATCGGAAGTCAGAAATGCAGAAGATATTAATCTTGAGATCGATTGTAATGCTTGATTCCATTTTCATATGATGGGGAGAATGCTGACTGAGAGGCTTTGTTTTGGCACCATTCTGGTGAAATGGGTCAAGTTGGCAATTCTGCCATCGGAGAACAACCTGGAAAATGGCATAAAAAGAAGAGTGGACAGAACAGATAAACACTTTTGTTTTGAGGAAGAAAGCAATGATGTCATTAGGACCAGGAGTAGTGCATGGCAGGGATTTTCTCCACCTAATCTTGGCAGGAGGGAAGTTTGCCCGCTGTCAGACGTATGAGCAATGGAGAGAGAATATTTTATTGAGGTACAAGTCTCTGGGACTCTATAATTTTAAATCCAGAAGTGGATAGTTCACCAGGTGGTAGACAAAATGGTGGACTTCAGGATAGACCCTGTTGACAAAATGGTGGTGCCTCAGTTGTTTCCTGAAGACCGCCAGAGAGATGGACACCGTTAAGAGTACATGATCTAAGAATCAGTAGAGAAGTTGGACATGATCAAGTCAAGGAGAGAGTTGGGAGCCATTGGTAGACATAGTTGGGAATCCAACAGATTGGATAGGCCCAGAAATGTCACAAAAGCCTTGGCTGCGGCACTCTGGACAGCCATGTGTGAACCGAGGCCAAGCGAGTTAGAATGGTGTTGGTGAAGTCACTGCAGATTTGGAAGAGATTTGGGGTAGAAGGAGAGGAATGAGTCCCACAATGTACATAAATAAGACAGAGATGGACACAGATCCAGCGATATTACATCGGGATTTTGGCGAGCAGGGTGGGGATGGCAGACAAGAGACAATTGAACCGCCTTTAGAGGCCATTTTTCTCCGTAGAGCAGGGGTTGGCCTTTTTCGGGCACCGTGGTCCCCTTTTTGAAGCAATGTTTTTTTTTTAATGGCCGGATGCCCTTCCTGCCGCCAACCCTGTTAGTCGCCTCTTGCGACACACAGGGAATTACCAGTGAACTGGTACTCAATTTGCCGACCTTGAAAGGATGACAGGCTGCGCCTGGCGTTAATTCAGCGATCAACCGGGATTCAAACCCAGGATCCTAGGATCCCAAGCCGGCACCCTAACCGCTAAGATTTGAACCCAGGATCCTAGGATCCCAAGCCGGCACCCTAACCGCTAAGCCAACACCAGGCTACAGACAAGAGACGATTGGATAGGGTGTTTTTGATGTACACCACACCACTGCCACCAGCTCGGAAGAGCGCATTTCTCCACCAGGCTGAAGAGTTTACATCTTGTATCCCAATAATATGCCGGATCTGCATCCACACAGTGAAGCGAAATCGAATCGGCTTGTTTTTGTCACCTACCCAACTCATCCACCACGTTTCATCATAATCCGTCCACAACTTTTTGAATATCATGCTATATATTGTTTTGGCTTACAGCATGTCATGTTTGACATGATGTCCATAAAAGCCACAGGTTTCTTGTTTGGAATCATTTTCAGTTTAGTTTGACTGCCAGACAGACTTTAAAAAGTTTCTCGCTGTGCATGTGCGATCCGGACAAGACTGCGTACAATTTGCCAAATTCGGAGCCAAAATACCTCTAAGCTGCAGGTTCGTGTTCTGCAGTGTACAAAATATATGATTCAATTGAAATTAAGTAGTTCTTTGATCACAGACTGACAGAGAGTGAACCAATTGGTTAACCTCTTCACTCCTTCATTTTCCTCTTTACTCCCACCTCTGGAACAAACTCCCTCACTCTCTTCAATCCCACTCATCCCTCCAGGTCTTTAAAACAGCTGTTCACCACCATCTCTTGTCTTCCCCCATCCAAAACCTTGATCTTTTCTACCCCCGTTAATTCACCCTAGATCCACTTTTTTGAAATTCCGTCCTGGAAATCCTAGCAGTGTCCATGTGCTTTTTCCTCTCCCACCCCCCACCCCACCCCTTCCCACGCTTCTGCCCCCCAAGCCCTCTCCCTCCCACAGATCTCCCGATGTCCCTGCTCTCAAATGTTGTGCTTGTGTGCTTCCCCCTCTCTTCCCATCTTGTTTCCCGCTCCCTTTGTTTTGTCTTGTGTCCGTTTTTTTTTTTCTGTCATAAATGTTAGCTCTTACACGAGCCTCGATCTTGTATAAAACAAAAACACAACCCCTGCTTCGCGCTGTGCGTGGTGGGTAATACATATGCAAGGTGTATGATGATTGATTACAAAATGCATGTGATGTGGAACCCGTAAACAGTTGAGGACGTGATTAGCATTGTGTGTTCTGTGTTTAACAATGGTGCAGACATGTCTACCTCTATGCAAACTGCATGCTTTGTGCTCAGAGCTTTGCCAGCGATCAATCGTACAGCAAATCGGTTTCATCGAATATTGTATGATGAAAAATTGTAAGGAAATAAATGTTTCGCGTCTTTATCTTTTGCGTGCCCCCCACCCCCTGCCCACCTTTACCTGAACCCATTTCAGCTCCTGTAAGCATCCCTTTCGTAATGCCCTCGCTCGATCAAGTGGATGCATACATACAGACAGACAGACAGACAACGAGGCTTGGTGAGAGACGTGTGGCCTGTTTATTGGCACTCGGTCATTACAGCAGCAGCATGCACCTGGGAATGGCCATGTTTACCTCGTAGTGTGCGCACGTGCATTCTGCTCAACACAGGTTACATGCCACACACACACACACACACACACACACACACACACACACACACACACACACACACACACACACACACACACACACACACACACACACACACACCTAAGTAACTGATGCTGCTAGTATAGTGGGAGGTAGTTGGTCAAATTCCTTACTGTACACCCCAAGTTCTGAACTGGCAGGAAAGCATTTTATAAAATTACGTTTCGTCCGATCCAACAAAGTTTAAAGCTCCGACAACCACCAAATAGAATCAAAGATTATGTGAAAAATACCTACAGATTCTCTAGGTATGAAGGCCTCAAGTCTCAGCACTTTGTACGCATACTGCAGCTATTTTTTGTAGAGTGAGGCAGAATGGGGACGAATCAGCATGGATAGAAGACATCGTGGATGTCCATGGGCGTACGTGAGACAGCGATGGACAGCACTTTTCAAATAGGCCTAATGAGGTGAGGACAACAAGGCCACGGATGTGGAGACAGCTTTATCTATCTATAATTCCAGCAATCTCTGTGTGTCTGTCTGTGTGTCTGTGTGTCTGTGACCGCTGTTTCTCGACAACCACGGGTCCGATATACTTGAAACTTGCCAGGTATATTGCTGGGGACCCGAGGATGTGCCTTTTCAAGGTTTGAAATTAATCGGACAAGTACCTACCGAGCTATGTCCAAACAACGATTCAACCAATCAGAGAGCAGCGAGCTATCACGTGTGCCGAACGTGGCGATCAGACTCTGCCTCGGACGGCACATTTGACAGCGTATTCATTTATTTCACGTTGGAAAACTATGTTGCCGTTAAACTATGTTTTAAAACGAATTCAAACTGCGATTAAATTAAAACGATTCATCCTAACTGCGATTTGCGAACTTCCGGACAGTGAAGACTGTCCGGCAGCACGCTTTCCGGCAGCCAATCACAGAACGCTTTGTTGCGTAGGCGTGGCCGATGTGAGACGAGCGGAGCTGAGCGCGTTACGAGCTGACCGCCATTACGGTACGTAATTCGATTTCTTATGCGCATTATTTCTCCCAATTCAGTCAGAGCGAAGGGCGGAAGCGAAGAGCGTTGTATTTTTTGTTTACGGGCGTACGGGCGGGGTAGAGCGTACGGGTAGCGTTTTTTTTTTTTTTTGGCAAGGAACGGGCAACCACGCGTTTGTGCACGCGATGGCGATTGCTTTACCAAACTCCGGAAGCCGTTCGCTTTGGACCAAACCATTGCATGTAAATAGAGGGGGGGGTTCTGTGGTCGTTGCGAATGGACCAAACCATTCATGTAAATAGAGGGGGGGGGTTGTCACTGTACTCGCAAGCCGTTCGCCGTTCGCTTTGGCGTTGCGAATGAACCAAACCATTTCATGTAAATAGAGGGGGGGGATATAATTTTAGATAGATATATAGTACGGGCATATATATAGTACGGGCATGCCCTAGTTATGAGAATATGGACAAGGCAAATTAAATAATTTGGCCAAAAGGTCAAATGTCAACATCACAAATATCGTCAAAGGTCACCCCCGTTAATTCACCCCAGATGCACTTTTTTGAAATTCCGACTGCTTTCCTGGAAGTCCTAGCAGTGTCAGTGTTTTATACCTCTCCCACCCCCCCCCCCCCCTTCCCGTGCCTCCTCCCACCAAGCCCTCTCCCTCCCACAGATCTCCCGATGTCCCTGCTCTCAAATGTTGCACTTGTGTGCTTCCCTCTCTCTTCCCATCTTGTCTCCCGCTCCCTTTATCTTATGTTTTATGTGTCAGTTTGTTTTTTGTGTGATTAATGTTAGCTCTTACACGAGCCTCGATCTTGTATACAAAAACAACAACAAAAAAACTCAGTTTTCACCCAACTGGACTGAAATCTAAAGAATTTGCATATTGGGTCACTGAATTGGTTCACCAATCAAAAGCTACAAGCCGAGGTCAAAGGTCGACTTTGCGTAAAATCACCAATTTTCAGCCGATTGACCTGAAATTTAAACGATTTGCATATCGGGTCACTGAATTGGTTCACTGATCACAAGGATAGATTGTTTTGTTTTGTTTTGGATCAAAAGGTCAAAGTTCAAGGTTGCATAAAATTGTCAATTTTCGTCCAATTGACCTGAAAGTTTAAGATTTTGCATATTGGGTCACAAAATTGGTTTACCAATCAAAAGCTAGAAGCTGATTTTTTTTTAGATCTAAAGGTCAAGGCTGCATAAAATCATCAATTTTAATTTTTTATTTTTTTAAAACTGGTTTCCTTATTTTGAGCATCTGGAGTGTAGAAGAAGAAGAAGAGGACGTCTTAGTACAAACGGATGCGGACGGGCTTTACATTTTCAGATGCTTTCTAGTTTCTCTTGTGACTGGAACCAAACAAAAATGTATATTTATAACAGCTTCAAAGCCCAAATAATTCCCACCACCCCTCCTCCCAAACGTGATTTATAGTAAACATCATCATTTTTAACTTACATTGTGCATTGACAAGCCCCAGATATGACCTTCCCATCGGTTTTAAGCATCCAAACCAGATATGGTGTCTCCCTCTGGGAAGTTTGCCTGAATGTTGGTATTGATTGAGGAGGCCCATTACATAAAGCAACAAGCCTGCCATGTTCACACGAGTTAGTCCCACAAGGTTCAAAGTCCACTCACTGGTAGGGATGATCAGGGAGGTCGGGTAGAACATGCCCGCCCACAGGCCTCGCACGGGCCCACATCACCTGGAGTCTTTGCAGTATGGGCTGCACGATATCAAGTTTTTGGGTGAGTTGATCAGAAAGTTCTCCAAATCTTTTGTTGTGCTGAGGCACACCCATTTCTCTCAAGTACCTTTCCAAGTATTTTCGGCTTCTTTTACAAGCTTTGTGAGCCATTTTATGTTACATTCCTTATCTTCACACACGATATATGTTCGGCCATCCTGATGAACCTTGTTGCTATGGGTTTCTGCACATGCGTGCTGAGCATTCTGTGGCAGATTAGGTCATTTTGTAAGTCCCGTATTTTCCCGTATCTGGTTCCCGACCCGCCTATAACCTGTCACCGTGTTTCACAGGCAGGGCGTTACGTCAACGCGGTGTCCGTCAGATGAGATGTTCAACTGATATTCATTCTTCCAGAAGTTGCTGCTAACGGACCTTTTAGGATCTTTTGGTGTCCTTCCCAAAGAGTAGTCCATTATACTCCGGAGCTCTTCCGCCAAATTTCCTAATTCCTGACCTGCTAATAAGGCAATGCTAAACCGCATAACATAATCCTTTTAGTCAGGGCCCTTAGGGATATTTTGGGGCCGTTTGGTTCAAATTCTTCCAAAAGCACCAAATTTGGCCCAGATGTTGCCCATGCCATACTCTTTCGATTTTTGACGGGCGCCCCCCCCCCCCCAGGGGCCCCATATTGGCGAAATACTAAATGGCCGCCACCCGGATTAGAGGAAAATCAGTTAAATAACCAAAAGGGTTGGAATCATGTATGATACCACTTTTTTTTTTTTTTTTTTTTTTCTTTTTTTTTGTATACAAGATCGAGGCTCGTGAAAGAGCGAACATTTATCACACAGAAAGACAAACCGACACATAACCGACAAACCGACACATAGAACAAATAACATCGGGAGCGGTAGACAAGATGGGGAGAGAGGGGGAAGGACACAAACACAACATTTTAGAGCAGGAACCGAGAGACATGGAGACATCGAGAGATCTGTGGGAGGGAGAGGGCTTTGGGGGGGAGGCATGGGAAAGGGGGTGGGAGAGGCATAAAACATATGGACACTGCCAGGACTACCAGGAAAGAAGTTGGAATTACAAACAAGGTGGATCTGGGGTGAATTAGTGGGGGTAGAAAAGATCAAGGTTTTGGATGGGGGAAGATAAGAGATGGTGGTGAACAGCTGTTTTAAAGACCTGGAGGGAGGAGTGGGATTGAAGGGAGTGTGGGAGTTTGTTCCAGAGGCGGGAGAAAAGAGGAGTGAAGGTGAGCAGAGAGCCGAGATTTCGGCAGTTTACCATCAGAGGCTTGCTGGCAGATCTTGTGCGACCTGTAGGAATATTTGGGGGACGGAGCACAGAGAGAGCTGGGGGAGCAAGGCCGGAGAGGAGTCGGTAGAAGACGGAAAGACCACCAACCTGCCTGCGGTGAGTGAGTGAGAGGCCCTTGGAGTTAGCTTCATCACGGGAGATTCCAATGATTCTGAATGCTTTGCTTTCAACAGCGTGAAGACGAGCTAGGTGTGAGGCAGGAGCACCAGCCCAGAGGGGAGAGCAGTATTCCATTGAGCTGCGGATGAAAGCCTTGTACGTGGTGAGGAGCTCAGGTGTGCCAAGGAAGGACTTCGCACGACGGAGGATGCCCAGTCGGCGACTGGCTTTGCAGGCCAGCTTGGAAATGTGGTTTTCCCAAGAAAGATCATGGCAGATAGTGAGACCCAAAAGCTTCAGCGACAGAACTTCTTGGAGAGGATTGTTGAGAAAGTAGATGGGAGGGTTGTCCAGTCGATCTTTTCGGAGAGACATAGTAAGAGTGTGAGATTTGTCAGGATTGAAAGACATGTTCCACTTGTTTGACCAGTCTGTGATTTTGTCCAGGTCTTCAGAGAGTGAGGAGGCTGCAGACTGCCGATGTGAGGGAAGAGGAATGGAGCGGCAGAGAGTGGAGTCATCAGCAAAGAGATAGAGAGGATTTTCCAGAGAGTCGGAGAGATCATTGATAAAGACCAGAAAAAGCACAGGGCCCAGCACACTGCCTTGGGGAACTCCAGCCTGAACAGGAAGGGGAGATGAGAGAAATCCATTCAGGGCCACACGTTGACTACGACCAGAGAGGAAGTCCGCAAGCCATGCATGGAGATTTCCATGGATACCATAGGAGTAGAGTTTGGTGAGCAGAGCTGGGTGCCAGACCGTATCGAAGGCACGTGATATGTCGAGGGAGACAGCTCTGATTTCCTGTTTGGCATTGAGGACCTCCATCCATTGTTGAGACAGGAGAAGCAGCATGTCCAGAGTAGAGTGACCTGGTCTGAATCCAAATTGATGATCAGAGATCAAGCCATTGGAGAAGAGGAAAGATTTCATATCCGAAGCAATGATGGATTCCATGACTTTGCTGATAATTGGGAGCAGGCTGATTGGTCTGTAGTTAAAAGGATCTGTTTTTGCACCTTTTTTGTGTAAAGCGGTAATGTTTGCTGATTTCCAGGATGCTGGCAGATGACCTTGAGCAAAAGATAGGGTGAAAAGAACAGAGAGAGGGTGAGATAGAGCGGCAGAGCAGGATTTTAGGACCCGTGGGCTGATGCCGTCTGGTCCAGTTGCAGAATCAGAGTCGAGGTTAGACAAAAACTCCTCCACCTTGTCAGGAGAGAAGGACACAGAGTCCAGGAGCAGTTGGGTTCGACTGGGAAAGGTGGGAACAGAGAGAGATGGGTTTGGGACTAAAGATTTTGAGGCAAACACAGAGTTGAGGCATTCGGCTTTGTCACGTGCGATGTCAACTGTGTGGCCATTTGAGGTAAGGGAGGGGATGGAGGGGGAACAAACACCAGAAACGGATTTGACCAGACGCCACCATGATTTGGAGGAAGGAGACAGGTTTGAGAGTTCGTTCTTGAGTGAGGAGAGATAGTGCTTCCTGGCACTCCTGAGGGTAGACACACACTTGTTCCGAGCTTGGTGGAAGGAACTGAGATTGCCTTCAGTTGGATTAGCCTTCCAAGAGGTAAAGGTAAGTTGTTTCAGGGCAACTGCCTCACCACAAGATTCGGTGTACCATGGACGGGAGGAAGGGTAAGACAACTGAAGACGAGATGGGATAAATCTGTGCATGAGAGAGATCAGTTTGCTTTGGAAGAATTCCCAGGAAGAATTGATGTCAGAGGCAGTGGAGATGGGAGACCAATCCAGACGATTGATGGCTGCTTGAAGCCCGTCCCAGTCGGCCTGAGTGAAATGCCAGACTCTTCGACGCTGAGGAGGCTCTCTGAGAATGGCCAGAGAGATGTCCACTTTGACAAGCACATGATCAGAAGAACCGATTGGAGCAGAAGAAGAGCAGCAGACATTAGCAGGGAAGTTTGTCATAACAAACTAGAAGAAACTAGAAGAGAAGAAACTCCATTGGCTGAGATCCGGGTCGGGAAATTGACAGATTGCGTCAATCCCAGTGAGTCACAGAAGTCCTTTGCTGAGGTTCCATGACTGGTGAGAGAGGAACCCACACCCAACCAGGTGGCATGATGACAGTTGAAGTCACCACATATGAGGAAGAGAGAGTTGGGATGAGTGGATAGAAGGTGGTCCATGTTGTCAGAAAATGAAATGTAAATTGAGTCATCACTGTTTGGGGGACGGTACAGAACACATATGAACAAAAGGTGGGAGCGGAGAGGAACCCGTAGCCAGAGGTACTCCTGGGGGTGAGGAGGAGAGAGGGCAGTGCAAGGAGAATGAGGAAGAGAGTTTTTGATAAAGATAGCCACCCCACCACCAGGACGAGGCTCAGGTCTATCATACCGGAAGAGGGAGTAACCAGGAAGAGATATTGAGGAATCAGAGACATCTTGAAGGAGGAAAGTCTCTGTTAAGCAGATCAAATCTGGATTGTCAGAAGCAACCTGTAATTTTTTCACTTTTCCACTTTTCCACCACTTTTCAGGGATTTTCGAGGTCGAGGAATCCAATTATGATGTTATTTTGATGATTCGAGGTCAAGGTCATCTTCAAGGTCATTTTTGAGTCAAACATGTCGGTTTTTGAGTTTTTTGTCAAGATTTACGCGAGGTTCACCATTTTATGTTTCTGGGTTGGGTAATCGAACTCCGACCTTATTTTTGACAATTAGAGGAAATATTTACATGTCTATTTCCTAATTTTCAGGCATATGCAGTTCATCAGTCTAATTACAAAGGTACGGATTTTGATGTTTTATGAGCTGTATGCCATATCCTTGTGTTTAATTTTTGTGCGATCATGATCCGGGTTCATGTATACATGATTGTATACATGTCATAAATATGACGTCATAGGTCATGTGACCTGGCGGCCATATTAGATTTTATGAAAACCTTAAAAATGGATCCCTGCCTTCATTTTTCGATCGATTCATTTTGAACTTTGACCACTTATAGTACGCCATGTGATTGGATGCATATCCTAATTATGACGTCATAGGTCAGGTGACATGGCGGGATGGACCGGTATGGTCCCCGGATCTTGGCACCCGTCAAAAATCGAAAGAGTATGGCATGGGCAACATCTGCGTCAAATTTGATGCTTTTGGAAGAATTTGAACCAAAATATCCCGAAGGGCCCTGACTATTTGGCAACGCTATGCAAAGGGTATGTACTCAAACATTATCATCAGCTACAAGTGACGACACCACAAAAATCTCCCAAATCATTGTACTGTATACCTACCTGCATACTGCAATTGTCCACATGATTATTACCTCTGCCGCCAAAGGTGAACAATTTCCTATTTCCTTGCATACCTGGTCACCAAAGGAGGTGGTGGAGGTTATGTTTTCACCCATCAGTCTGTTTGTATGTTCATCACCTATTTGTCACAATTTTAAACTAATCTTCACGAAACGTCACCAAATGGTGCAGTTGGACATAAGCAAGAAACCTATTGATTTTGACGTCAAAAGGTCAACATAGGCCAAAGGTCAACACCTTAGGTGAAATTTCTAACATCGTAAATTTTCATCTGATTGACTTGAAATTTAAAGAGAACTTGCGAATCATGTTCATGAATTCAACCACCAATTATTTTTGAAGTCAACATAGGCCAAAGGGTCAACATAGGCTAGATTTATAAAATTGTCCATTTTCGTCCTATTAACCTGAAATTTTAAGAGGATTTGCATGTATGGTCATTGAATTCAACCACCAATTATTTTTGTGGTCATCAAAGGCCAAAGGTCAACAACTAAGGTGAAGTTTCTAAGATGCTCAATTTTCATCTGATTGACTTGGAATTTGTACAGGATTTTCACATCAGGTCACTGAATTCAACCACCAATTGTTACGTGTGAAAATCAAAGATTTTTCAAGTATATTGGTTGGTCACGTGTGCTATTTATGTTTGTATGTCACAATCACGATTTTAAACAAATCTCCAGGTCACAAATTTAAACAAATCTTCATCAAATGGCGAAGTTGGTCATAAGCAAGAAGCCTATTCATTTGAGGTCAAAAGGCTCAACATAGGCCAAAAGGTCAACATAGGCCAAAAGGTCAACATAGGCCAAAGGTCAACAACTTAGGTGGTTTCTAAAATGCTCAATTTTCAACTGATTGACTTGAAATTTTGAAGAGGATTTGCATATCAGGTCACTGAATTCAACCACCAATAATTTTTGAGGTCTAAAGGTCAAGATAGGCCAAATTTCTGAAATTGTTAATTTTCATCCAATTGACTTGAAATTTGAAGAGGATGTTTGGTCATTGAATTCAACCACCAATTCGTTTAAGGTAATATTTGTTTTAGAGATCTTTCAATTATCCTGCTCTGCATGGTCTTTCTTTCTTTGTCTGCGAACGGGGTTGAGGATGGATTCAGACGAGATTTGGTGGACAGGTTGGGTGTATGAATTGATTCGATTTTGGTGATTTGATCCGGATCCGGATACAATAATTTTTTAAATTTTTATAATTGATTCTTCACCATTAAGAAATGGAGCAAAAAACGATCTTCAAGAAACTTCACCAAATGGTACAGTTGGTCATGAGCAAGAAGCCTATTGATTTTGAGGTCAAAAGGTAAACATAGGCCAAAAGTCAACAACTTAGGTGAAATTCTTAACATCCTCAATATTCACGATATCTCAAAAAGTTGTGTATGGATTAAGCCAAAACTAGGTGGATGAGTTGCTTATGTGACGAAAACAAGCCAATTCGATTTTGGTTCAGGTCCGGATCCAGATCCGCCCTATCAGTTGATACAAAACATAAACTGTTCAACCTGGCGGAGGTGTGCTCTCTACCGATTGCGTTGCAGTTTTCTTCTTTTGATGTTCCCTTCATGCCATGTTATACATCTCTAGTATATTTTCTATTCTTATTATCTTGCCTCCCATTAGTTTGTCATAGAGCATACAATCCCCATTTGGCGATATCTTTTTAATTTAATTAATTATTTATTATACAGTATCTTCATTTTTACCTCCGCCACCATAGGTGGATGGAGGTTATGTTTTCACCAGTGTCTGTCTGTCTGTTTGTTTGTCTGTCCGTTTGTGAACAAAATATCTCAAAAAGTTGTGGACGGATTCGGACGAAATTTGGCAGAGATGTCTCGAATGTGACAAGGACGAAATGATTAGATTTTGGTGAACATCCGGATTCGGATCCGGCTACTAGAATTTTTAAGTGATTCTTCACAATTGGGAGATAGGGCCAAAACGATACATAGCGGGATATCTCAAGTTGTGGACGGATTTGGACGAAATTTGTTGGACCGGTTGTGTGTGTGACAAGGACAAATAGATTCGATTTTGGTGAAGATCTGAATATGGATTCGGATATGAGAATTATTTAATTTTTTTAAGTGATTCTTCCCAATTGGAAGATCGGGCCAAAAACGATACATAGCAGAATATGTGAAAAAGTTATGGATGGATTTGGATGAAACTTGTTGGACAGGTTGTGTCTCTGACAAGGAAGAATCGATTCAATTTTGGTGAAGATCCGGATCTGGAACCAGCTAGTAGAATTTTTTTAAGTGATTCTTCACCATTGAGTGATATGGTCAACCAGGTGGAGGTATGCTGTCTACTGAGTGCCGTTCTAGTTATACCCTGTTTCGGGAAAACCTTTACATGGAAATAATCCTGTGCATGCTATTCCATACCTAGTGAAAGTGTTGGTTACACATTTCCAGGTATGTTTGTGCAGGTATTCCACCATTTTCAATCCTTCCCCCATTGCAAATGATAGTAACACAGTAACTGCCAGGATTTGTGATGTGCTGAATACGTTTTGTGCAGAAGGCAATTTCTCAGTGAAAGTTCTGTTGACGCATTTGAACAGAATGTTACAATGTCCAATCATCCTGTTGATTTAGCATATTCTAATCTCTTGCGCTTGCCCCCCTGACCTTTTGTATAAACATCACCTGATAACACTTTACTATGTTCATGATATGGATTCTCTCCAGATAGGGGCAGCTTGGTAAAGAAATACTACTACTACTACTACTACTACTACTACTACTACTACTACTACTACTACTACTACTACTACTACTATTGCTACCACCACCACCTATTCGTTAACAGTCCATCTTGTGGGGTCTGCGGAGGCGAATTTTTGTCCTGGAGTTCGACTGAGAGTGATATGGGCAGGAATTTGGAATTTGTTCCAGGGTGTGGATCAGGGGTCGGCAACCTTTTTGACATGAAGTGCCAGTTTGAAATGTTCTTGTTAATTCGTGTGCCATATCAACATTAAGTTCAACATTAAGTTTAATTATGACACCACATCAAAAAAATATTTCCAACAGACATGGAATTTTATTCCATCCATATAGGCCATATGCATTGCAACAACATTTTAAAGAAACATTTACCGAACATCTACCGAACCTTGAGTACCAGTTCACTGGTAATTCCCTGTGTGTCGTAAAAAGGCGACAAACAGGGTTGGCGGCAGGAAGGGCATCCGGCCGTAAAACATTGCTTCAAAAAGGGGACCAAAAAACAACAACAACCACGGTCCCAGAAAAAGGCCAACCCCCGCTTGCGGGGAAAAATGGCCTCTAAAGGTGTTTTTTTTTACCGAACCTGAACCGCTTCACTGCAATTCCTGTGGTAAATGTGAGCGGGAGCCGGGAGGCCGTACCGTCAATCAAACTAAATAAGACAGGCCGCGTGTTACGAGAAAAACTACTACCCCCATTTTCATTACTACCACCCCATAAAAAAAACTCAAAATAATGACGAGATTAATATTAAAACGCAGAAGGCAGCCTGAATGATAAAGAGTGGAGATGCAACCGCTGACCACCGGATGTTAACAACAGTTGCTCTTACAGCACCTCAGGTTGCCATGAACGGCGTATCGGAAGGCACCAAGCCTGCATCTCCTGTTTTATATCTGCGATTATTATACAATTCAGAATAATGATGAGATTAATATTAAAACTCAGAAACCAGTCCGAATAATAATAATGAGTGGAGATGCAGCCTCGGACCATCTGCTGTGAACAACACCACTGTTCTTACAGCACATCCTGTTGCCGCGAATATTGTGTTTGAATGCGCCAGGCCGGCATCTCATGTTGTGCATCTTTGATTATTATTCCAGTGAAAGAATTTGGAATTGGAATGGTGACTCTGCTCTGATCCATCTACCTCATCACCCTGCACAATCACACCGGAATACTATTATAGTGCAAGTGTGCAACACGCGCAACAGCCAATGGCTGTTCAAGAAGTGATTTGGCATGCAGCGGAGAGGGCACTGCTTTCGCCAGTGTGCCAATGATTACGCTGCCGCGTGCCAATGGTGGCACGCGTGCCTAAGGTTGCCGACCCCTGGTGTGGATGATAACTCGCCAACTCTTAGCGAAGAACCACTGTGGGATCTTTATCGTCCACGAACTAATGCTCGGGACACGGCCTAACGTTCATCCGAGGGAGACGGTACAATTTATGATGCATCACCTGCCTGCGAAGGTCCAATCCGATAGTTTATTGTCAGGCGGAGGAGTAAATGCAGAGTAGACAGTTCTGAGACATTAATAATGATTGGTTCATAAATCCACTATTACTATCAGCCTGTTGTATTGCTGTCACGTGTTGGTGCCCTCTACCACACTCTTATTGGTGTACAACTTTGGTCACCTGATCAAGATCAGGTTATTTAGACTTTAGCAAAATATCATGAAGATTGATGTTTAGAGCTGTAGCAAAAATTACAACAAAAACACAAACATTATGTATGAAGAACTTGTGTAACGTGTTAAATAAGGTGGTGTAAAAGACTCTACATCAACGACAATGTTTTATTGCTCAATTTAAAATGTTTTATTTTTTTTAACTTGATTCTATACTTCAACACTGTAGAACACAAATCCCTTTTCGTTACTTTCAAAAACCCGTCTGTTCAGCAGTAGTTGGACAAAATGTTATGATATTTTATATCTCGACCAATCAAATTTTTTGCTTCCAACTTCAACCGCTTCTGGAATAGTTTGATTATATTTGTGTTCAAATGTCTGGTGATTGTTTTGTATTTATTTATGCGAATGTGTACTTGTATACAATTGTCATGAATCAAATAGCTTAGGCACTATAGAGCGATTTTTTTTTTTATCCTAAAAAAACCAACTTAAAATTTTTTATTTTTTTTGGCCTAAAACATTCCCAGACACTCACTGATGAACCTCTGAAAGTTTGACGAAGATCCGTTCAGCCATGTCTGAGAAAAATGGCGACACAAGGACAGACAGACAGACCAACGGCTCTCTTATATAGTAGAATATTTACCCTGCGCTTGCGAAGCGAAAGTCAGGGTTAGGCATTCAGTTGCGTACATGTGGCATACGTTTTGCATACGTACGTGCGTATGTGCATTAAAAAATATATCATTTTCTCAGTAATTGTTGGTCTGATTGATATGCAATTTTACCATAAGAGTGCCTCCTGTATAATTTTTTATTCATAATTATGACGTCATATGTACGTGGAAGGAATGTGACCTTGGAAAAATCGAAAAACCTTGCACCTCTATCTCCAAAACCGCTAAATGGGGGGAAGAAGTTGGGGAATAAGTGTTAACGACAACGTCATTGGTGTCTTAATTATGACGTCATAATTTGACAGGGACAACGCTTAGTCTGATCAGTTTGAAATGTATTGAGCATGATCTACACAACAATTATATTAGAGAATGTAAACTTATGATGTCATCGCTCACGTGGTCTGGCAGCCATATTGGATCAAAAAAAAAACAACCTTCAAAAACAGAAGAGTTAGCTCGCACCAAGTTGAATGTGCAGGGTAAGTATTCTATGAACACCATCTAGTTATTTATTTATTTATATATATTATATATACATTTATACGTACTTACTTTTTCCACATGCGAAATTTGCATTTATGTTTATTTAAATTATACAATGGACTACAAAATGTAAATGTTTCATGATTGTTATATTATATCACCTTTATCCATCAATATAGTTGAAATGAAGATCAAATATCTGTACGTTGAAATATGTTGAAAAAGTCAAAACTTTACATGGGATGTACTTACTTTTTCACGTGACTGTACATCACACAATTTCAATAATCCTAAAAGACCTCAAGCTTTGACGAAGACCAGACTTGTCCGTTTCTTTTTTTTTTTTTTTTTTTGAGCGTCAGATGGCTCCTCCAGGACTTTGACCAGTGAGAAGTCAAAAAAAAGTGTGGGTGCCTTTTTCCCAACACACCTCACTTAATATTTTCAGTGCTTTCAAGCATAACATCATCTTCTTTGGAAAAAGAGGTGACGACACCATCCTCATCACTTTCACAGATAAAAAAAGGATTATCATGTCAACAGTTTTACTGAAAGATCATTTTCTTTAAGTATTCTGGTTGTAAAAGTCAAATCTTCGTTTGGGTACTTGATATTATGGCCATTTATTTTTGAGTTTTTTTTTTTTAACAACACTAGGATACCGCCCCACCACTCCCTCCCCCTACCCCCATTTCCCTTTCTCCCTTCCTTTGAAGTAAATAGGTCCCTCATATTGATCTTGGTCATATCTCTTAATATGAACTACAGTGAATCCCTGCAGGGGTTCTACTACATACTTAATAGACGTACTCATGTCTGGCTGAGGAGAGCGATGGAGCTTGCATTAAGCAAGCAAGCTCGTTATATATATACACTACATGGCCAAAAGTATGTGGACACCCCTTATAATTCGTGAAAATCAGGTATTTCAGCCACACCCATTGCTGACGTATATATAAAATCAAGCAGACAGCCATGCAATCTCCATAGACAAACATTGGCAGTAGAATGGGTCGTACTGAAGAGCTCAGTGACTTTCAATGTGGCACCGGCATAGGATGCCACCTTTCCAACAAGTCAGTTCATCAAATTTTTGCCCTGTTAGAGCTGCCCCGGTCAATTGTAAGTGCTGTTATTGTGAAATAGAAACTTCAAGGAGCAACAACAACTCAGCCACGAAGTGGTAGGCCACACAAGCTCATAGAACGGGACCGCCGACTGCGGAAGCACGTAGTGTGTAAAAATCGTCTGTACTCAGTTGCAACACTCACGACCGAGTTCCAAACTGTTCCTGGAAGCAACGTCAGCACAACAACTGTTTGTTGGGAGCTTCATGAAATGGGTTTCCGTGGCTGAGCAGCCGCACACAAGATCATGATCATTTTTGCCTGAGATCATGTGCAATGCCAAGCATCGGCTGGAGTGGTGTAAAGCTCACCGCCATTGGACTCTGGAACAGTGGAAACGCGTTCTCTGGAGTGATGGATCACGCTTCACCATCTGGCAGTCCGACGGACAAATCTGGGTTTGGCGGATGCCAGGAGAACGCTACCTGTCCCAATGCATAGTACCAACTGTAAAGTTTGGTGGAGGAGGAATAATGGTCTGGGACTGTTTTTCGCGGTTCAGGCTCGGCCCCTTAGTTCCAGTGAAGGGAAATCTTAATGCTACATCATGCAATCCAGACGATTGTGTGCTTCCAACTTTGTGGCAACAGTTTGGGGAAGGCCCTTTCCTGTTTCAGCATGACAATGCCCCCGTGCACAAAGCGAGGTCAATACAGAAATGGTTTGCCGAGATTGGTGTGGAAGAACTTGACTGGCCTGCACAGAGCCCTGACCTCAACCCCATCGAACACCTTTGGGATGAATTGGAACGCCGACTGCGAGCCAGGCTTAATCGCTCAACATCAGTGCCCGACCTCACTAATGCTCTTGTGGCTGAATGGAAGCAAATCCCCGCAGCAATGTTCCAACATCTAGTGGAAAGCCTTCCCAGAAGAGTGGAGGCTGTTATAGCAGCAAAGGGGCGGACCAACTCCATATTAATTCCCATGATTTTGGAATGAGATGTTCGACGAGCACATACATGTCCACATACTTTTGGCCATGTAGTGCATATATATATATATATATATATATATATATATATATTGTTGTGGTTTTGAGAACCCACACTTGTAAATATGACATCAATAAAAGGTTAAAGGTAGCACCCCATAGTTAGGCCACAAGCAACACGTAGGTCATCATAGGACTTCAGTTATTGGCGCTGAGGAAGCGCCTTTAGCGATTGACTTCCAGCCAGTGTAACGCTAATTCCTGTCACAGGAATTCTGAGATCATATAAGTGGGCGTGGCAGTTCCTGATTGGTTCGTGTTGGGGAACGCCTTCTCGCTGCCGACGTGACGTAAATTCGCGCACGCGCACTGGTGATTGGCGCTGAGGAAGCGCCTCTAGCGAATGACTTCCAGCCAGTGTAACGCTAATTCCTGTCACAGGAATTCTGAGATCATATAAGTGGGCGTGGCAGTTCCTGATTGGTTCGTGTTGGGGAACGCCTTCTCGCTGCCGACGTGACGTAAATTCGCGCACGCGCACTGGTGAAGCTTACTCGATCCCATATTACATGTACTTTCATTGCATACAAATTATACTTCCTCCTAGAAATTCCATGCCCAAACCTCAGCGCAATCCAAGAGGATTCACTTGTTTCATTAGTATGTGTATATGTAAGGCCATGTTTCCTATAGTTGAATCTGCGTTGTGTCAATCAAATAAGAAGTAGGCTCATTCCATTCATTTTGCAAGCCTCCCTCTCCAAGCGACGCCATTACGCGCCCTCCAGTCTGCCCCATGGCCCTCCCAAATTGGTACGCTCCTCGGCCAGCAGCAGCAGCCTTAGCTGCTCGCAACCTCGCTGGGCTTCCGCCCAAACGCCGCCATAAGCCACGAGGTGAGGCCCGAGAAAGGGGGCAGAGCGCCAGGAAGAAGGTGTGGCCACGTCAACCCACCATCAGGGCGTGGCCGGTAAGCGATGCCCAGCCAACCAGGGCTGAGGTCGGATCGCCTGATAGGCGTGGTTTTTGGGCTCGCGTAGCGATCGCTGCTTGACTTATAAAAGCGCGAACGCAAAGCCCTTTCACAGGTTTTTTGGGAGAGAGCGCATTGAGAAGAACTTACCAGAGGACTCTTGTTGGGAGCGCGCTTGGTTAAAGAACTCGTGGTTATATGCGCTTTGTGAAAGGACTTACTCGCTGGCGCTGATTAAAGAAGGACTTACTGGGAAACGTGCGTTGTTAAAGAGGACTGCGCGTAGAGGACTGTCGTGATTGCAAGAGAACTGGTTGGGAGAGCGTTCATAAGGGAGGACTGTGAGGACTGCAAGGAAGCACGCTGATTAAGAGGACATTGGAGAGGGGGCGTTTGGCGCGAATAGTACGCATATTACGTACGCAGCACACCAGCCTTCCCCCCGCTATATAATTGTCCGTTCGCGTTCCACTACACGCAAAGCTGCCTGCCGGGTTTCGTCCGTTGGACCGGAGCTGGGCTGGAGCCTGGACGCGTTGGTGACCATCAACCATCTACAATCCCCGTGTGAGTGTCTGAGACAGGCCCGTTTGTCCGGGGTATTAAGAATAAGACTGTTTAAGGCTGCCTTGTGTGCTTCTTCTTCCTCTTCCTATCCTGTACATTTCTTTCGTTTCCTCTTTTTTCTTTGTACATAATTAATAAGCCAATCTGTTCTTCCTATTTTCTGGGTTTCCTCTTATTCGATCGCATCCGTCTTTTCTCTCATTTGGTAAATGTGGCACGATCGGAACCGCCATAATCGGGTTTAGTCCCTGTTAACGGCCCGAATCGCGGCTCGCTTCGCTCGGCGTGTCCACTAACGCCGTGGTTCGGGCGGGAGTTATTTCCTTGCTTCACGGCCGGTGTTAGGAATTAGGTATTAGGACTAGGTCGACCAATAACCCGATCTAATACCGACCGGAAGGAACGTATAACTTCCAGGACTCAGGTCGGCCAGATAAAAGGACAAGGGGATAAACCCCCCCCTACCCCCCCTTGATAAGGGGAGAGCCGACGTCCGAGATCTGCAACAATATATATATAATGGCATGAATAAAGTTTGTCGTTGTTACTAATCTGTCTTTTATGAGAGGTGACAGTATTGGGGTGACCCTTGTACTTTACCAGTCGGAGATTTGACCTAACTTGTCACTTATATGATGTGTGATGATGTATTGATAACCACACACTCTCTTCAAAACATTAATACAAAAACAAGACGACAAAGCTTCAGCCTTTTCACAAGTTTTATTCCAATTTCCATTAGATGTGAGAAACATTTTTGACAAATAATAACTGCACCTGATTGTTGCCATGGTGAATCCAGGAGCAGCCTGCTTTGAAGGGCCTAGTATTCAATACATAGCTTGCAATCAATGGTGAGAGTGGAGAAACCAAATAGCACCTTTCTACGTCTCACGGGGGTCACTCAGGCGACCCATGAACAAAGGCGCTCCACTCGCAATGTCGTCAATGATGAAAAGGAACGGTTTGTCGATCATTACGGATGGCGGCATGCTTATTGGTTTGATTTTGATCGTCGTGTCTGCTTTTGCTTCCGTTCCTTCTTCATTCACGTTGACACTTGCTTCATGATAGATCTGTTCAGAAACATGATGTTATAGTCAGGTTCACCATGTCAATAAATTATATTTCGTTCAAAATCATGGTAGATTAGCAAACCTATACATTTTTGGAAAGGTTATAGCATAAGGAAACTAGAACGGGCACTCGGTAGAGCGCATACCTTCGCCGCAGCTACTGTTCTGTACTGTACTAAAATACGATTTTGACCTTTTCGTGACCTTGACCTTGACCTTTGACCCGATTGCTCCCAAAATCTAATCAAATGTGTCCCGTATAATAACCAATCATCCCACCAAATTTCATGCAATTCGGTTGAATACTTTTTGAGTTATGCGAATAACATACACACACACACACACACACAGACATACAAATAAATACACAGCGATCAAAACATAACCTTCCGCTTTTGCGAAGGTAACTAAAAATCAATGTTTACATTTGGAGAGATACCTGTATGGCGGCCATTTTGGATTTTCAAAATGGCCACTGTAAAATACATATTTTGTTCTATTTCTGCCTCTAATTACCCTAAAAACTTTTTAAAATATACTAAACCTATATTTTCAGGGACAAGGAATCCAATGAAAGTATCAAATTAGTGCTATGGGGAATGGTATGACACGAATCAAAGGTTTTGAATTGCAAAATACTGTCTTTATATTCGCGATAAGTTGCATAATCAAATACATGTTATCATTTTGTACAGGCAGTTAATAACATCAAAATGTGTCACAATAATTCATATCACCAAACATACACAGGCAGTCAGTAAAATCGTATATACACATGCAGTCAGTATAACTTCACATCTACACAGGCAGTCAATGACAAAATATACACAGGCAGTCAATGGCATCAAACATACACGATTACAGAACATGCCATTTAGAGTTCGTCATCACTGTCCTGTGTGTCGTATCCGACAATATAGTCCGCATAGTTTTCACAGTCCGTTCCACACAAGCAAAGGTCGGTCAAATTGATTGGCAAATCGAATTGGTCGAATGGTCGATCGAATCGAATTCGATGAATCGATCGAATTGGTCGAATGGTCGATCGAAGCGATTGGTCGAATGGTCGAATTGGTCGAATTGGTCGAATCGAATTGGGCGGAATTGGCAAATGTAAACATTGATTTTCAGATTTTCCATGTAATAACGTTTCCAAAAATGTATAGGTTTGCTAATCTACCATGATTTTGAACGAAAAAACAGTGAACCTGACTATTAGCTTTCATGATACAACGCACTGCTTGTTTGTATTCAAAATGGCGGACAAAATGCAGGAGAGTCATCACCTAAGTATTGGAGTCACTAGAAATGGGTAATTATGTAGGTCCGATGCAAAAAAAAAAAATGGCGTTTTCTGTCATCAAGCCGGATAGCCGGGAGCAACAATTCGCATTTTTTGCCACATCTGATGCAATTAAAATGGCCTAATGATGGTGAGGTGCTCCATTTGAAAATGTTTCTTCGAAAGCTGGAGCTTTTTGATGTCTAGGGTCCATAATAAAAATTTGTATTGTTGTCAAATCCAGTGACCAATTACAAATGAATAGTAGGATTTATTCAGTGTGGGAGATTGCACTTCCATTTCATAGGTAGCCCTTTGATGCCCATCCTCAGTTGCTTGAGGGCATGACTCAATCACAATGTATAGAGCACAATATGTAAACCCGACCAGGTGGGGGAGGCAGATTATCCCCTCCCTGGATGGCATTAATGAGCCGGCTGACATTTTAATGACCAAATGATTAATAGTGCTGCCTTCCTCCAAATAAAAACCCAAAATCTCTGGCATGTTAGTCTAATATCCTCACCACTTGGTCTGATCTATATGTACAAACACAGGAACATGTGTGTGTACCTTCCCCATATTAGTCTTCCAAACCATAACCATTTTCTCCCTATGGTCCTCTTTTTTCAACCTACCCCTTCTCATCCTCCCAAAAGCAACTGTCCTGCTTATTTAGCAAAGTAAATCCATCACTGGATCCTTTAAAAATCGAAAATAGACTGTATTTGCTACACCTTTTGTATGTACTAGGGCATGCCCGTACTATATATATGCCCGTACTATATATCTATCTAAAATTATATCCCCCCCCTCTATTTACATGAAATGGTTTGGTCCATTCGCAACGCCAAAGCGAACGGCGAACGGCTTGCGAGTACAGTGACAATCCCCCCCCTCTATTTACATGAAATGGTTTCGTCCATTCGCAACGACCACAGAACCCCCCCCCTCTATTTACATGGAATGGTTTGGTCCATTCGCAACGCCGGCACACGCGATCGTTCGCTGCTCTCTGATTGGTTGAATCGTTTTTTGGACATAGCTCGGTAAGTAATTGTCCGATTAATATGAAACCTTGAAAAGGCACATCCTCGGGTCCCCAGCAATATACCTGGCAAGTTAAAAGTATATCGGACCCGTGGTTGTCGAGAAACAGCGGTCACAGACAAACGTACAGACAGAGATTACTGGAATTATAGATAGATGTATGTACAGTCACGTGAAAAAGTAAGTACACCCCCATGTAAAGTTTAAGTTTAAGAAAAAGTAAGTAAGTAACCCTAACAACTCGGTCTGAGCGAAATGTCTGAGGTTTAATTAAGACAGGTTCCTCCAAGATCCTCTCTAACGATGTTCTAATCATTTGCACCTGAGCTGGTGCACCCGATTCTAATTTTAGGTATTTAATAATAAATATAATAACCACGTTTAGAGGCCATTTTTCCCCACAAAGGCCTTTTTCAGGAACCATGGTTGTTGTTGTTTTTTGGTCCCCTTTTTGAAGCAATGTTTTACGGCCGGATGCCCTTCCTGACGCCAACCCTTTTTGCCGCCTTTAACGACAAGCAGGGAATTACCAGTGAACTGGTACTCAATTTGCCGACCTCAGAAGGATGAAGCAGGCTGAGTCAACCCCCCCCCCCCCCCCCCCCGTGTTAATTCAGCGATCGACCGGGATTACGAACCCAGGATCCTAGGATCCTAAGCCGGCACCCTAGCTGCTAGCCCAAGGTATTTGAAGTAGTGATAAATGTAGGGGTGTACTTACTTTTTTCCACATGCGAAATTTGCACTTATGTTTACTTAAATTATACAATGAACTACAAAATGTAAATGTTTCATGATATTTGTTATATTATATCACCTTTATCTGTCAATATTGTTCAAATGAAGATCAAATAGCTGTATGTTGAAATATGTTGAAAAAGTCAAAACTTTATATTTTGCGTACTTACTTTTTCACGTGACTATATATATATATATATATATATATATATATATATATATATATATATATATATATATATATATATATTATATATATATATATATATATATATTAATATTATATATATATATATATATATATATTATATATATATATATATATATATATATATATATATATATATAATATATATATATATATATATATAATATAATATATATAATATATATATATATATTATATATATAATATATATATATATATATATATATATATATATATATATATATATATATATATATATATATAGTCACGTGAAAAAGTAAGTACGCAAAATATAAAGTTCTCCCCACTGTATATATATATATATATATATATACATATATATATATATATATATATATATATATATATATATATATACATATATGTATATATATATATATATATATATATATATACATATATATATATATATATATATATACATATATATATATATATATATATATACATATATATATATATATATATATATATATATATATATATATATATATATATATATATATATATACATATATATATATATATATATATATATATATATATACTGTATATATATACACATACATATACATATACATATATATAGTATATTGTTACATTTGTGGGGGGTAGGGATACTTTAGGTCAGGTAGAGTGTAGAGATTAGTGTGCTCCGACTGCCGTGAAGAAGAAGAAACCTCGATGTACCATAAGTAGGGATCCGGTAGACCATGTGTCGTGGAAGAGCATATCTTCGTCCCCATCAGAGGGGTGGGGCTTGTTAATTAGCGAGGGATTATGGGTAAATTAATCCCCTGTGTGGCGTCTTTTTTTTTTTTTTCTCTCTCTCTCTCTCTCTCTCTCTCTCTCTCTCTCTCTCTCTCTCTCTCTCTCTCTCTCTGTCCTCGTTGTGGATTTGATCATGGGCGGTCGTGTGCCGACATCTTCTCACCCCTTCTGATTTTGGATACCATCGCGAGTGGCCGTGTTGGGACATCTTGTTGGTGGTCGTGAGGAGGAAGAGCCACGGGCCGGGAACTGTGGTTTTCTGTGCAGGGATTGTGAGGACAAGCACGACTGGAAGAGCGAGCTGCGCGCCTGCTCATTTGCTTCACGTGTGAGGCCTAGTTCGCGCCAACGAACGTGCCTTTCCTGCCAAGGCCTAAGACAATCTTTGACGATTCCTGATGAGATACACCAGCTGATTTGAGCTAAGTGCCTAAATAAATAACACATTTTTATTTTCAATTATATTTCCCTTTGTCTGTATTCGGGTCTGTTTGGGAGCGCTCCATTTAGGAATCATAGTTTTATTTTGCCGTGTTTTATTTCATTACCGGCATTTTCTTTAATAAAACCGGTATTTTTGTACAGTTTAATTCCATGTCGGTTTGAGTTGATTTATTGCAGGTTTGAGGACTGCCGGTGGGATCCGTGAAGGTAATCGCTCTACGGTCTCTCCCCTCCCCCCCCCACAACCCACCGTCCCTCCCCCACTCATATTCTCTGCTATATTTTGACTGAACGCCTCGGAGTTAAAGCCCGTTCGGAAATCCATTTCCTTGGAAGATTTTAATCACCAGGAACACGACAATATATATATATATTGTTGCGGATCTCGAGCCCGTCGATGTACAGAGGGGGGGGGGGGTTAAACCCTTTTCCCCCTCGGGCCTTCGAGTCCACGAGGCCACTACCCACTTTACACTCGTGGGGCGGATTGCGGAGCAATTCCACCCGCCACCCCCGTAGCGAGCGTGCGCAAGGGTATCCGGTCGAATCCCCAAGTACCTTCTATACACACGCCGCCACGAGAATGGGGACTGGACCTCGCACGAGTTACGCTAGTCTGATATGCCCGAGCGGTTTGCGTGTCACGTGACTCGTGCCGTTAATTATTATTGAACCCGATTGAACGGTTTTATGTCGTACAATGCGAAGCCAATAGTGTGAAATGACGTGAACGGCCAAATGGATGCAAAAGAACACAGGTTTATTAGAATGAACAATTTACAATGATCAGGGCAAAGAGACACAGGGCAGAAACTTATCGTCCTTAACTTAATCCCAGGACAAGGGCCCTTTCACTCACGCGGGGAAAGGAAGGAAGAAGGACGCGCTCAAAGTGTGGCCGTTGGTGCTGTTCGCCCCGGTCAGCTAGCTGGGTGTGTCCCTGGGATGTTCGCGGCACGTGCAGGGAGCCCCGGGCAGGGAGATCGTTGGCGTCTGTGGCCCTGGGAGAGATCGTCCTCGCAAGCGCTATTAACAGGCAGCAGAGCGCAGGGCAGGGAGAGTTCGTGCTTTCTATCACACGCACAGTCCTTCAGAATCCCGGGACAGAGAACTCAGAGACAGATAGCGCGCTGGGAGCTTGGCCACGGAGGGGGGGCGTTACCACCGAGAGACTCGATCACAGAGAGAACCACAGAGAGTTTTGGGGGACCGGGGCAGGGTTTTATAGCCGCTCCCCAGAGTCCCACCCGAAAGTTCGAAGCACCTCCCCTGGATGCCGTTGTTAGCCACTCCCCTTGAGCTCCAATTGGCTGCTTATTGCTTACCGGCCACTCCCCTACAGCTCCTTCCTCGGGCCTCCCAGACTTGTTCTGGGCGTAGCACATGGCATTCCAGCCCAATGAACAATGAAGCCTACACTTTTCTTGCCTGCTCCAACGCATACTAACACAGGAAAGGAGACTTTGCTTACATTTAATAAGAAATAACTGAACTAAGCGAGGCTACATGTTGTGGTGCAACTAACTAAGAGGGGGGTTTGCCTTTATTCCCAAAACTGCATATATGGTATATATATTGTTGCGGATCTGCCGCCGGCCTTCTCCCCTTACCAAGGGGGGATTAGTCCCCTTGTCTTTGACTGGCCTAGCGGGACCCGGGACCTATGACGTCCCTTCCGGGCAGCGCGAAATAGGGTATTAGGACTAGAATTCGCTATTACCTAATTACTCGCGCTGCCCTGAAACGAGGAAATAAGCCCCGCATGAACCACGCGTGTTGAGACGCCGAGCGGTGCGTACACGCGATCCGTGTCGTTTAGATGGTGAACCCGATTCTAGCGTTCTTATTCGTGCCATGCTTAGTCAATGGCGAAATCACAGAGGTGATCGAATTGGAAAAAGGAATAACAGGTTTATTTACACAATACAATCATTCCAGAAAAAGGGGACACAACAACATGCATTTTAATGCATGGGGACACAGTGCAGCCTTAAACAGTCTTACTTAATACCCAGGACAAACGGGCCCGTTTCACACACACACACACACACACGGGGCTTGCAGGTGAGGATGATGGTCCGCGCGTCCAGGGATGACTCCCGTGCAGCTCCCTCTGGTCTCCGGCTCGTCCCGTGCAGATGGTAAGAAGAGAAGGCAGGAGCTCTCCGCGTGTCGTTTGGACGCACAAGGTAATTACGGGGCGAACGGTAGGGTGTGGGCTCTGGCGGTTGGCGGTGAATCACTCACAGGTTTATCCGCGTCTACCCGCGTGGCTGAAGTAGGCGCTATTCGCCACCGGCACGTCTGGCTGCAGCCGTGTACTCGTATCGCCAACGCCTCTTCTTCTTCTCCTCTGGCTCGTACGTTATATGGTAAGTAAGCTGCTGGTAAGCAAGCTGCTGCTGGTAAACTGCTGGTCTGCTGTTAAGTCCTTATAGCTCTCTCTCTCCTCTGCGAGTCAGTCCTGACCAAGTCATGTTTAAGGGCTTTGTGCACCGCGTTATATAGGCACGCCCCGCGAACCTTCTCGAACTCACCAGACGTGCCTCTCCACGCCCTCCCATGCCATGCCGCTCGAGCCTTGATTGGCTGGTGGCTTTTACCGTCATCGCCTCTGACGCTCTGCGTTGATGGCACCCCCTCCCCGACCTCGCGCTCCTCCTCAGGCCTACCTCGTGTTACTCGACTAGTGAGCGAGCAAAGGGCAGCAACCTGAGTGGGCAGCCAAAGCGTAACAAACTGAGCTGGCAGCCAAATGGGGTGCGGGATCAATTACGCCCATCGAGGTGGAATTGGAGGGTGGACGCAAAATGAGCGGGACCTAATCTCATGTCTTTACACAACACAGATATTAATAGGGGAAATGGCCTATACTTACACATACTATGACATAACTAATAGTACAAGTGGGCCTACGTGTTGCTCGTGGAACTAACTATGGGGGGCAACCCTTTAACCTTTAATGATCAATATGTGCAAATCTCAAACCCGTAGCACTGTCCCCCCTCCCTTGCCAGACTCGTCCCCGAGTCGAACCCACACAGGTGAGAACGACCGGTTTTGAGAAAGGTTTGGGACTAGTTTTAAAAATTACGTGTGACACTTAGATGTGGTTTCCCTCTACTTTTAATCTAAAGCCTAGGTCACACATAGGCGGATTTGTCGGCGACTACTGGCGACTGGAAAAATCGCCACCACCCGCCGACAATCGTAATGAAACTGTAATGGACGGTCTTCTGTAGTCGTGGTTATCCTCCCCAGGTCGGCTGCAGTCAGCAAGAGCCGCAAAGGGGCCAAATATTTTTTTAAATGTTTAAAAACGGCGCGCTCAGTCGTCCTCAAAAAAGATCCGCCATGCTGTCATGATGGAACCGCCATGCTGTCGTCGGTATCCGTAATAAGACCGTAAAGCGGCCGCAACCCAGTCGCTCATAGTCTTCCGCAATCGCCCCAGCATCGCCCCACCAGCTAGCACGGCAGAGATGCGAATGCCATACGGCCTTCCTGCGGCATCTTCCTGACTACGGGTCGACACTGTTGCGGCTGCATATCGACTACAGAAGAACTGCCACGTCTCCCCTGCAGCTATGGGAGACTGACGACGACAGCAGTAGGACTAGTGGCGGCCGAGTTACGGCCATTGGCGACAGAGATACGACTGCCTGGCGACTGCATTACGACATACCACGATTCCATGGCAAGACAGGATGGTGTGAGGGTCTCCGTGGAGTGAGGTCCTGTGGTGCCGACAAGGATATGGCTTTATTCTTTGGACTTGGGACTTTTGGGAACATTATTTTTGGGACTTCGGTCCTTTGGAAACTTTATTTATGGGACTTGGGACCAGTGGAAATAATTTGTTGGACTTTATTTCCATTCTCTCTCCCTGCAGAAAAGTTTGATTATTACATTACAATACATCTTTATTAACTTTCTTATTGTACATCAAACATCTTTATGCTTCATGTCATACATCATTGAAATGAATAAAGTGAAATGTAAAATAGACATATAAAGATTTAAAAAGTTGTGTGAATCGTCTCCAATCGCCGGCGGTCTTATTGCAGTCTTGCCGACGTCGGAGTAAACCGCCATCCGGCCCCAATGCAGTCGCCGCGATCCGCCATCGGTCGTAATCTAGCCGCCAGACTGTCGCCACGCTGCCGCCGTGCATCCGCAATGCAGTCGTCGTCGATCTTCAACAGTCGCCATCCCACTCGGGGCGTCGTCGCAATGCAGTCGCAATGTGGCCGCCTGCAGTCGCCATACTGCCGCCTGACCATATTTGACCGCCCGAAATCGCCAGTAGTCGCCGAAAAATCTTGATCGCCGGCAGTCGCCAGTAGTCGCCAAAATATCCGCCTATGTGTGACTTGGGCTTAACACCCTGTATGTGACAGTTTTACAACACTAGATATGTCCCACCTACTGAGCTGTGTAACTAACTAACAGACTCACACCCACAGCTAACCGAATTGCGGAATTGATTCTCAAACTACACATAAAGCCGGTGGGGAGCATGTTATTTACAACACTAAATGAATTATTTACATCTCTATAACCCAGGACCTGTTCTTTTGTGGAAAGAAATTTGGAGGGGAGAAAACACAGCAATGCACCAATACACCAATACACAAAAATGCACAGTTCACCATTTCAAATGTCATATTAATTGTCACATTTGCTGCTTGGCTGCATCTTCTTGCTTCCTGCTTCGTCTTCGGTGTGCCATAATAAAAACTTAAAGGTCTTCTTTCCTGACACACCAGAATATAATGTACAAACAGTGTTCGTTTTTATTTACCAGCAGGGCCAATCTTAGGTCCATCTGCATGACATTGACGCCACTTAAAGCCAGTGGTCCGCAGGTGCAAGGTAACGTTTGCAGCAAATGACCGCTCAGCAAAGATGCCAGGCCACAGAACGTGTGGTCCATAAGGTGTATTGGTGCAGCAAAAGGTAGCAGGAGCACCGCATAGTGTAGCCAGTTGCAGCTGCACAGTTCAGGGTTCCTGCACACTGCCCTCCAAAATGGGTCCATGGGTGGGGAGGAAGACAAAGCACCGTTGGCAGAGGAAAGGGCACAAAGGTACACACAATACAAGGCAATGCAACATGAGGGGCGCGGGAGACCGAGCAGAGCAAGCTCGTCCCTAGCCATTCGTACCCCCCCCCCCCCCCCATCCCCATGTCAACCTACACTACCCTTGCCCTTCTCTGTATTTACAATTTACAAATTCGTCACTACGTCTTGTCTCCCATATCCCCCTCTAAGACAAATTCGTCGTCCAATCCCTCCCAAGAATGAAAAGATGGAATTACACACAATTTCACATCCCATCGAGATGCGTCTCACCCACTCAAATCATTTACAAAACCTGGTGTGGAGTTCCGACTCCCTCGGTGAGTGGATGTGGATGGTGCGAAGAGATTCCTCATCCTAACTATACTCTAATAACATTAACTCAGGTACCCTACCCAGGGTCTTGCCCTGCCAATTGGCATCTTTAAACTATGTGGTTCTAAAAACCAATTCCCATTGACCATCCTGTGATGCCATCCAATTTGGGTCTCACTCCGCAATTTTTCACTACTGTGCCTTTGCACAATTTCGGGGCTTGGTCGTGTGGCTCCACTAGCAGGTCTACCTACCTGCGCACCTCCGCCACTGAAGTCGCCACCCGAGCTTACCTTGCTCCTTGCGACTACCCTAAATCGGGGAAGGCCCCTCCTGGCTCTCTCACCCCTCTGATGCCCTCTCTGGCATTGGGCTACCCGGGTCCTTCTCCTGGATCCTCGGGCCCCACTGAACACTACTCTGACTGGCTCCCAGAGCCTACCTGCGGCCTCACTTGGCCGACAGACTACCAGTGACGGAGTGCCCCAATAACCATATGCACCAACAAAGCCCACACGCCCAGCCATTCCACAGACTCATGCACCCATCCAAGCACTTCATTGCCACTACCTGCACCACAGGTGTCAATATCCAATAATTTACCTAAACCCTCTACCTAACTTTAAACTACCCTCCCCGGGTATTCGTGAAGGGGTCCATCTTCCCCCATTCACTCCTTCGCACCATGCACTCCACACCACTCATTCCACACCATTCATTCCACACCCCAAGTCCTCTTGCACACTTCTTGTGCTCTTGCACCTTTTTCCATACACTCCAACACAACTCCATCTGTCCTCAATACACCACTCATACACTACCTCTGGTCATCCCCGACCAATGCCTCATTTGCTCAAGCCCAAGCACAGTGATTCCCATTCATTTCCTCATTTGCTCAAGCCCAAGACACACCCACAATTTCTCCACACTACTACACACACACAGCATCATCTAACTAGCTGCTTTTCCCCCTAATACTCGTGCTTTCCCGTCTTCCCTTACACTAAGCACTCCCTCGTCATTAACATCCATCTAATCTCTCTACGTCCCCTCTACCTGTACCAATGTCTCTACTTAAATCTTGTGTCTCTTATTGTCATCTCTAAATCCCTAACAATATCCTAGCCCGCCCTCGGCTAGTTTTCACTGAAACCCCATAATCTAGAGCTCATGTGCCCCAAAGTGAGGGATGGTAGATTTACCATCCTTCTACACTGGACACCATTTCCCATCACTATCACCCCCCAGGCCTCTGCACTATGAGCCCCCGTCATCAGAGGTACTGGGTCCTGCCTCGGCCTCTAGAGCCGAGGCGATCCATGGGGGCGCCTGCTCGCCGGTGTAGGGTCTTACCCGGTCGGCGTGGACGATCCGAGGGAGGGCTCGTGGCCCCATCTTGATCTTAATGACCACATCACAAATTTGCGCCAGGACGACCCCCGGGCCTTGCCAGGGTGAGGTGTGTTTGGGACACCTGCCCTTCCGCCTCCCGGGATTGAAGAACCAAATCTTCATCCCCGGAGAGTACTGACTCCCCTGGCTCCGGTGGTCGTACCTGCGCTTCATTTTGGCACCCGCCAGCTCAAGCTGGCGGCGTGCGAAGGCATGGACCCTCTCCATGCCTTCCTCCAGGTGACGTGCATTGCCCTCCCCCGGCGGTCTATTAGAGGTCTCTGGCACGGGACCGCATAGCAGGTCGGCGGGAGCCAGCAACTCCCGCCCGTACATGAGCAACGCTGGACTGCATGCGGTGGCCCCGTGCTGGCTAGTTCGGTAGGCCATCAACAAATACGGGAGATGTTCGTCCCAGTCGTCCTGACGGGTGGTGGTGAACAATGCCAATTGTTGAACCAGGGTTCGGTTGAATATTTCCACCATCCCGTCAGATTGAGGTCTGAAGGGCGTTGTTCTAGTTTTCCTAATTGACAGGAGGCTGCACACATCTTTTAGTAATTGGCTTTCAAAATTTCGACCCTGGTCGGTGTGCAGCTCCTCCGGAATCCCATACCGACATACAAATCCTTCCACGAAGGCCTGTGCCACCACCCTGCCTTCTTGGTTGGGGAGGGCATAGGCCTCCGGCCACTTGGTGAAGTAGTCCATTACAACGAGGATGTACTTATTACCTTGGTGGGTGCGGGGTAGTGGTCCTAGAATATCCATAGCCACCCGCTCAAGGGGGGCCCCCACCTGGTGTAATTGAAGGGGGGCCCTCATCCTCCGTGCTGGTCCCTTTTTAGCAGTACAGGCGTTGCATCTCCGACACCAGTCCTGTATATCGTGCCCCATATTTACCCAATAGAACCTCCGGCGGACCCGAGATGTTGTCTTTGTCTTGCCCAAATGGCCGCCAGGGCGGGTACCATGCACCTGCTGTAATATGGTGTTTTTGAATTTCTCTGGGACTATCACCAGCCAGGAAGTTCTCTCAGAGGGAATCTCTACCCATTTGCGATACAAGATGTTACCTTTCAATTCCAGGGTTTGCCACTGAGCCCAATATGCCTTTGTTGGCGCCCCGAGGGGGGTGACCTCTTCCCCATTAGGTCTTCTTCCTAATCGAACCCATTCGTACACTGGTCCCAGTACGGGATCCTCCCGCTGGGCCGTGCTCCAAGCCAAAGTTCGAAATTCTTCATCGGCGGTTAGTGGCAAGATTGGCCCTCTCACCCGGGTTGCACGGACTACGAGGGTAGGGGTGGAGTCTGCCAATTGTTCCCTCTCCTCGTGTCTCGCACAAAATTTACAGTTTTCCCCCAAACTCTAGCTTTCTCTGGGCTCTGTCCTCCAAATATTCCTAAAGGTCGCACAAGATCTGTCTGCAACCCTCTTATGGTTAAACTGCCAAAATCAAGACTCTCTGCTCACCTTCACTCTTTCATTCCTCTTTTCTCCCACCTCTGGAACAAACTCCCCCACTCCCTTCAATCCCACTCCTCCCTCCAGGTCATTAAAACAGCTGTTCACCACCATCTCTTATCTTCCCCCATTCAAAACCTTGATCTGTTCTACCCCCGCTAATTTTACCCCAAATCCTCTTTTTTGAAGTACCAACTTCTTTCCTGGAAGTCCTTGGTGTCCTTGTGTTTGTACTGCTCCCCCCCACCCCCTTCCCACGCTGCCTCCCCCCAAGCCCTCTCCCTTCCACACATTCCCGATGTCCCTCACAAATGTTGTGTTTATGTACTTCCCCTTCTCTCCCCATCTTGTCTACCGCTCCCCCTTTTATACACTTTGTTTGTTTGTCTGTTTGATTTGTTTGTGTGATAAATGTTAGCTCTTTCACGAGCCTCGATTATGTATACACAAAAAAACAAAAAAAACAAGGACGTCGAGAGAGTGCATTGGCATTCCCTTGGGCCTTCCTGGCCCTATGGGTCACACTAAAATCGTACTGCTGCAACTTCTACAACCACCTTGCAATTTGGCCCTCCGGCTCCGTGAACCGGAGGAGCCATTGCAGGGAGGAATGGTCAGTTCGAACCAGAAATTTCTGCCCGTACAAGTACGAGTGGAAATGGCTCATGGCAGCCAGCATAGCCAATAACTCTTTACGAGTGACGCAATAATTTCGCTCGGGCCAACTCATGGCCCGACTACAATACGCAATCACTCTCTCCACGCCCTCCTGTGTCTGGGACAAAACTGCGCACAATCCTTCCTGGCTTGCATCCGTGTCCAGGGTAAATGTCCCATCCCTAGTGGGGTACGCAAGAATGGGTGCGGATGTCAAACACCCCTTCAATGCGAGGAAGTCCTCTTGGCACTCCCTTGTCCAATTAAATCTCATCCCCTTCTCCGTAAGCCGGTGAAGGGGCCGGGCCAACTCTGCAAATTTTGCCACAAAACGCCGGTAGTAGGAGCAGAGTCCCAAAAATCCTGGGTCTGTTTTTACCCCCTCGCGACCAATGACGTGACCTAGATAGGCCACCTCTTTAGCAAACAAAGTGCACTTACTCGGGTCAATTTCAACCCTGCCTGTCTGAGGCACCCAAACAACAACACAACAACAACATGCATTTTAAAGGCCATTTTCCCTGCTAGAGCGGGGGTTAGCCTTGCGGTCCCCATGACAATCCTCTCCATTTTGCCCTATTTTCTGCATCTCTCCTTGTTAACCCCCTTGCCCGCATTTCTTCTTCCACCATCTTTAGCCAATTCTTTCTCGGTCTTCCCCGTCTTCTACTTCCTTCTACATTCATTTCCATCACTCTTCTCAACCAGTCACTTTCATCCTTCCTCAACAAATGACCAAACCATCTCAACCTGTTCCTCTTCACAGCATCAATCACAGGCTCTATTCCCATCATCTTTCGCAATTCATCATTTGTCTTCCTCTCTCTCAACGATACTCCACACATCCGTCGAACCATTCGCATTTCCACCCTTTCCAACCTTCGTTGCTGCTCTACGTTCATTACCCATGTCTCGCTCCCATAAATCATAACACTTCTCACACATGCAGCATACACCTTTCCCTTCAGCTTCAACGACACTCCCCTCATCATCAGCACGCCACTCAATTCCCGAAACTTCTTCCATGCACATCTCACTCGAGCAACCGTTGCCGAGTCTGATCCACCTTCTCCATTCAGCATGTCTCCGAGGTAGCAAAATGTTTTCACACCTTCCAGCTTCACGCCGTCTCCAAGATCCAACTCAACATTTCCTCCATCTGCAGCTCCCTCTGTGCACACCTTACATTTGAATGTAGCTGCCACACTGGTTAATGACCCTCTCAGACCACTACATTTTTGATGAACCCACTCAGCGCACATTGTACACTGAATGGAGTTCACTCCGACACCCTTCCTACACACAGCACAGGGCCACTTCCCAGTTCTTTCCACCTCACCACATGCTTTACCACTTGCCATCACCTTCGTCTTTCCGATATTCACCTTCAAACCTTTTGTCTCCATACATTCCTTCCACGTGTTCATCTTTTCCTTCAGTCCATCCATACTTTCCGCAATCAACACCAGATCATCTGCATACAACAACTCCCACGGTAAACCCTCCTTTACGTTCTGAGCCAGCACCTCCATCACAGCTACAAATAGTAGTGGACTTAGTACCGACCCCTGATGCACTCCCACCTTCACCTCAAACTCACCACTGTTCCCGTCCTTCGTCCTTACAGCTGTGCGCGCTCTTTTGTACATTGCCATCACTACTCTGATCAATCATTCCTCCACTCCTAACTTCCTCAATGCCCATGTCAATACTTTGCGTGGAACCTGATCGAATGCTTTCTCCAGATCAACAAACCCAAGAAACAACTTCTTCCTCTTCTCCATGTACTTCTCCTGCAACTGCCTCACAATGAAAAGCGCGTCTGTCGTTCCTCTTCCTGGCATAAATCCAAACTGCATTTCGTCGATCTTCACTTTCTTCCTTATCCTCCTCTCCAACACTCTTTCCAATACCTTCTTTCCATGCTCCAATAACTTTATCGCTCGGTACGAGCCACACTCCAGAGGGTCACCTTTCCCCTTGTATAGAGGGACGAGGGTACTCAGTTCCCAATCCACTGGAATGCGGCCTTCTTTCACCACCAGATTACAGATCTCTGTCATTCTCTTCACACCCCAACTTCCTGCTGCCTTCAACATATCTCCCACAACTCCCGTCGGCCTCCCACTTTTCTACCCTTCATTGCTTTTATCGCTTCCTCAACTTCCTTCTCAGTTATCTTCTCTGCCGGTCCTAAAACTGGGTTACTCTCTATGTTGCCATCCCATTCATTCTCTGTATTCAACAGCATTTCCATATATCTTTTCCATCTTCCTTTAATTCCATCTGGGTCGACAACGATTTATCCCACTTCATCCTTCAAGCAACTCACCCCCATCACATCACACCTCTCTTTCGCTATCTGCTTTGCAATCCTGAATACTGCTTTCTGACCCTCTTCCGAATCCAAGCGTTCTCCGAACATTTGCCTCCTGCGCCTTTGCTACCTCTTTCTTTGCAGCCTTCCTGGCTGCCTTATAACTTTCATGCTCTGCTGTTTCTGCTCCCGTACCCTTCGCCTTCTGCCACTCCTTGAACTTCTTCCTCTTCTCGTCAATCCTCTTTCCAACTTCATCATCCCACCACCATGTTTCCGAGTGCCTCGGTGGTCCTTTTGTCCATCCACATACCTCACCAACGGCTCCCAACAGACTAGCTTTCATTGACATCCAACCACTTTCAAGCTCAACCACATCATCCTCGACCCTACTCAGCCTCTCTTTTAATGCCTCCCTTACTGTCACCTCTTTCAACCTCCACACCTTCATTCTCGGTTGGTACTTCACCCGCCGAGCTCTCCTCGCACCTTTCACCCTTACGTCGCAGACAACCAAGTGGTGCTGTGAAACAGCCTCCTCCCCCGGGATCACCTTTGTGTCCCGTAGGTGCCCCCTATCTCGCCTACGCACCATCAGGTAGTCAACGGTTGTCGTCGACCCACCTGACGTGTATGTAACAAGCTTATTATCCTCTTTCTGGAACTGAGTATTACAAATCAACAAATCAGCTCCATCAGCAAACTCAAAAATCCTTTCACCTTCTCCATTTCTCACACCAAATCCGTAACCCCCATGAACTCCGTCAAAACCATCCATACTCCTTCCCACATGTCCATTTAGGTCTCCTCCTACCACAACAACTTCCTCATCTTTCACGTTTTCCATCAGCTTCTCTATCGCACACCAGAACTTGTCCTTCTCTTCATCGCTTCGACCAACCTGCGGAGCATATCCCGAGATGACGTTCACCAAGAGCTTTCCAATCATCATTTTCACCATCATCAACCTATCACTCACTCTCGTCACATTCACCACACTGTCTACAAACTCCTCAGAAAACAGGACACCAACACCATTCACGCCCTCCAGGCACCCTTGCCACACAAACTTGTATTTCTGTCCCTGCCTACCCTTCACCATTCTCACACCACTTCCCTTCCATCTCGTCTCTTGCACACAACATATGTCCACTCTTCTTCTGACCAATACTTCCACCACTTCTCCTGATCTCCCTGTCATTGTCCCTACATTCCATGTCCCAAACCTCAGAAACCGATCTCCACTTCGGGCTGTACCCTGCCCACATGTAGTTGTAATTGTCATGGTTCTCTTTTTGAGGCAATGTTTTTTTTTAATGGCCGGATGCCCTTCCTGACGCCAACCCTCTTAGTCGCCTCTTACGACACGCAGGGATACGGCGTACCTATTCTTATCCAGGGTACACACTGGGAAACGTTTAAAACATGGAAATTATGGGGGGTGGGGGGGGGGGCGGCGTCAGCATCACGGCTGCGGTTTAAACATATTTAAATAAATATTTAAACAAAACCATGAAAAACAATCTGGGAAAAGTCTCTAAGTGAGAACGTGGATTTGAGAAAGCAGGAGCAGAGGTGAAAGAAAAACGAGATATAGGGGGCGGGGCACAAGTCGAGACGAGGAGGCCGCACGAGACACGAGGCGCACGAGGCGCGAACAAAGAAACGACTAATTACACACAAATTTGCAACAAATACAAAACCAAAACCAAATAGAAACACAATAACACATACACAACAAAATACGCAGCGGAAATTTGACAAAGAAACGAACGGGAAAACACTCAAACTTTGATGCCGTGGAGAGATCGAAGCAAGCCCCGTCGCTCGAGGGACCGGAAGGACCGGAAGCACCCAAACACCTGGTCCAAATTAGCTATGGCTTGGGGGAATGTTTTAGCATGCACCAGGACGTCATCCAGGTACACCAGGCATGACTGCCATGGCATGCCGCCCAGTACATGCTCCATCAATCGTTCAAAGGTGGCGGGGGCGTTACACAAACCAAACGGCATCACAGTGAACTGATACAGCCCCTTACCTGTCGAAAATGCCGTTTTCTCCTTCCCTGCCCTATCAATCTCCACCTGACAATACCCACTCTTGAGGTCCAAGGTTGAGAACCAATTTGAGCCCGCAACGGCATCGAGGGTATCGTCAATTCTTGGCAGGGGATATGAGTCTTTGAGTGTCACGTTGTTTAGTTGGCGATAGTCCACGCAGAAACGCGTGGTCCCATCTTTCTTTTTGACCAACACAACAGGTGACATCCAAGGACTTCCCGAGGACTTAATGATACCTGCATTGAGCATCTTTTCTACCTGTTCATCAGCTTCCTCCCTCTTGCTCCAAAGGAGCCGTCGGGCGGGCTGACGAATAGGCCGGGCCTCACCGGTGTGGATCTGATGTTTCACCAGGCCCGTACGTCCAATATCCTCGGAGGACAAGGAGAAGATATCCAAATGTGTCTCAATTAATTTGTGTAAGGCCTCCCTCTGGGTCTCCTCCAACTCTACGCTACTTCGATTTACCATCTCACAAATGGGATCGGGCCAATTCTTACTATTCACTAAAGACTCCCTCCGGGGCCGGCTCGGCTGTACGTTCTCGCCACTCACTGCCACGACTTTATTAACTGGGGTGCAGCCGGCTATCTTCGTGCCCCATCCTCTAGTGCATGGTTCTGTACTAATATTAATTACTCGGACGGCCACCACCGGGCCATCCGTTTTTACGAGGGTGCGGCCCACGACTAAACCCGGAATGGACTGCGCTGCCACCGGTTCGACTAGGCCGCAGGACTCCTGCCATGTTGGGCGAGCTAGCCATCGGGCCGGCACTATGGCCTCGGCCCTTGGGGGAATGGTCACGGCCTCAGAAGCCTCCAGCTTCGTCCTTTCGGCCGTGCTCACCCCACCCAATTGCAGCTCATCTATTCCCGCTTGCAGGGTCCCCCGGCACAAATCGATTTTACAACCGCTGGCAATCAACAAATCCAACCCGATTAGGCATGGGTCACACACTTCTGCCACCCAAATTTCTATCTCCCTCTTTACCGACCCCAACTTGAGGGTTACAAAACCACGCCCTATGATGGGGGCCGTTACCCCGGTAGCCAACTGCAAACTATGATTTTCCAGATGCTGGATTTTATCCCAGCCGTCTGCACTCAAATTAAGGATCACAGGGCTGATGATCGTGGCGCTAGCTCCTGTGTCCACTACGGCGTCTACCCCCACGCCGGCAATTTTGCACCGAATTGTCAAACTACCAGTACCAATTTGGCCACAATAGATGACCTGTCGCGTCAATGAGGGCTCTTCTCCATCCCCTACTACTGAACACGGCCCTGCATGCTCGGCACATATTAGTTTCCCGGGCCCTGGCGGGGGGGGGGGGGGGGGGTGGGGGGGTGTCTGGGGTCGGCTAGTCCGGCCCGTACGAGGCGGAGTTGATGGTCCTGGTTGCCGGGGTCAGTCCCAGCGCGGGGCTCGGCACTCCCCCCGGTTACAATTAAAGCACCTCACCTGGTAAGGTGCCTGCCTCTGGAATTCCAAATTGCCCCCCCTGTATGCCTTAATTGGGGCATTTGATCGTGGCCTACCATGTGCCACCTCCGGAGCCGCCTGCCGTGGTCCAGATCCCGCCAGGCGCTGGTCCACCAGCCTTCGGACCATGTTTTCCAGGTCAGGGCCCCTTTCGGGGGCGGACCCTCTCAGGGGGCCGCCACCAGCCATGGGCCCCACCTGTCTCACCACCACTGCGTGGTGCTCGCTCCCCCGCGCCAGGGGCCTCGCTGCTTCCCAACGGGCCGCAGCGTCGGCCGCCTGGCTCAAGGTCCGCGGGCGCCACATGGCGAGCTGTTGCCGAAGCTCGGGGTCCGGGAAGGCCTGGATGAAATGGTCCAGTGCCAAGCTTTCCTGGGAGCTCGCGGCCATGTCTGCGTGTGCTATCGCCACTGCGCGGCGAATGTCATACACTGGCTCCCCGATGGTCTCCTGGGGCTTTCTTTTTCGCACCGCACGCTGAGCTTTAACAAGCTCGCTCTGCTGTTCAACGCCAAATCGATTAATTAGGGCTGCACGGAGATCTGGCAGGGTGATAGCACCCGGTGGTAAGGCCGTCAGAATCTCTGCCGCCGCGCCGCGCAGTGCTCCCACAAGGTGTACCCCACCTTCGTCCGGATTCCAACTCCCTGGGGGCTCGCGTGCGTCCCCCGTCCCTCTAAAGACTACCCCGGTCGGTGTCGATGCTTGGGTCGCCTCGTCGCAACCCGCTACCCATTCCATACTCGCACACCCCGGCTCACCAACACCTCTCGCACTCCCCATGGTCGGACATCCCTGCGCACATGCTCTCTCCACACACTCCGGAACAGTCGCACACCTTACCATCGGCCTCTCACAAACGCCCGGGTCTATGCCAACTCCCAAGCTCGTCGAACCTCCCCTCACACCATACACATTTCCAACATTATCGCCACTCACCTCGGCGCTTCTTCCTCTTCGCTTCTCCGCCGCCACCTGCAAACTCTTTATTTGGTTAGCAAGCACGTCATCACGAAGTGAACACAGACCTTGCGCAAATTCCATCACCTCCTCCTTTATTTCTTTTTTAGTCTCCTTCCGTCTCTTCTTAATTTCACTCACCCCTTCTTCTACCTCCTCTAACTTTTGTTTCACCCCTTCTATTTCCCGGTGCGCCCCCACGATTTCTTCTTCTAAAGCCACCCTGGTTGTCTCTATGTGGGTCCTAACCTCACGTTCCCTTGTCCCCAACATCTCTACCACGTCATCTAACCTCTTTGTCAGCCCTTCGTGTACCACCTGACACTCCTTCGTCGCTATTACCTCCCTTCTTATTTCCTTTTGTGCTGCTTTCAGCCCCCCTATCACGTCCGTGTTCTTACCCACTTGCTCCCTTAACTCCTGCTGTCCCACCGTCAGCTTCTCTACTTCCCGCGTCAATTCCTCGATACCCCCATGTAACCTAGCCGTACTCTTCCTCAACTCCTTCTCCACGCGCTTCTCGCACTGCTTTACCTCGTCGCGTACCAATGCGACCTCTTCGCTCAACCCGTGCCTTATGTCTTCCCCCATCTCTTCTATTTCCCTTTTAGATGCCACCCTCATTTTTTCCAATTCGTTCTTTTGGGCGTCCATTTTGCTTTCCAGCCCGTTTTTTACCTCTTCCAATTCCCGGGTGGATTTGTCCCCCAATTCTTTCAATTGGCCCCCCATTTCTTCCAATTGGCCACCCATTTTTTAAAATGTCCCGGGTGGTTTTGTCCCCAAATTCTCTCATTTCTGCCCTTAATTTGTCCCCGTTACGTCTTGTTTCGTCCCGCATTTCTTTCCTTTCCCGGGTGGATCTGTCCCCCTCCAGTTCTATGGATGCCTGTATTTGCGCCATGAATTGCGCCATGGAGGCTTGTATGTCCATAACCCCCACTTGCGCAGCGGGCGCGGGCTTCGTCGCCATGCGCGAGGCGCCGCCATTTTCTTCCCCTACTGCCAGCCCTTCATCAACGTCCTCTTCCTCTCCCAATTCTTCCCGTGGGTCCTGGGTTGATTCTAACTCCTCATCCTCCTCATTTACCCCCACCGGCATTCGACCGTCTTGGCTAGCCATGGCACGAATTTAATTTAGATGTTAATAACTAAATTTCGGTCACTCATAATTTTCGAGTGCGTTAAGCGCACTTCGGGTCCCAATCCCACTCCTGACACCAATTGTTGTGGATCTGCCGCCGGCCTTCTCCCCTTACCTAGGGGGGATTAGTCCCCTTGTCTTTGACTGGCCTAGCGGGACCCGGGACCTATGACGTCCCTTCCGGACAGCGCGAAATAGATTAATTAGGTAATAGCGAATTCTAGTCCTAATACCCTATTTCGCGCTGTCCGGAAGGGACGTCATAGGTCCCGGGTCCCGCTAGGCTAGTCAAAGACAAGGGGACTAATCCCTCCTTGGTAAGGGGAGAAGGCCAGCGGCAGATCCGCAACAATATATATATATATATATATATATGGTATATATATATGATATGATGTATATGATATGATGTGTGTATATATATATATATATATATATATATATATATATATATATATATATATATATATATATATATATATATATACTATATATATATATATATATATATATATATATATATATATATATATATATATATATATATATATATATATATATATATATATATATATATATATATCATAAGATGCTACACCTTTTCCCAAATATCTTTCATTTTTGTCTTTCAGCACAGTTTAATCCATGCTGTTCGATGAGGTTGCAAACAGATTCCAGATTATATCTTTACATATTTAGTTTTTTGCCCTTTGGCAAAATTTATACATATATGTATAATGTTTTATATATAATGCTTTTTGAACCTAATTATATTTACAGTGTAATGTATATATATACATACAGCAATACCCCGGCCTACGTCATTAATTAGTTCCATAAGCCATGATGTAACTCGGTTTTTGACGTAAACCGGGCGTAATGCCTTAAAAATGCCTTAAAATGAAGACAAACACCGTAACACCGTAAAAACCTTTCTGCATTTCGGCTACGGTGAATTTCCTTGGCTCTGGTTCTGGAAGCTCATCCTCTTCGCAGCGCTCTTCTTTCAACGCCATTAAGTTTTCATTAGTTTAAGGCTGCTTGTCTGCCTCGATCAAACCGTCGAAATCCTCCTCCTCCAACTCCATCTCCAGGTCAGCGCTGAGGGAAACCAAGTTTTTAGGCACAGCCTTGACTGGCGCATCAAACCCCGTGAAATCATTAACAAGGTGGGGGCACAAACGCTTCGACACCCCATTCATCGCCGACTGCGTAACCTCCAACCATGCAGCATTGATGTTAAGCACTGCCTGGTAGATGTTATAGTTTTTCCAAAACTGCCGGATGTTGATGCCTTCCTCCTCCGACGTTGCATCGACAGCCTGACGAAGAGTGCGGCGGAGATAGTAGCACTTAAAAAGCGCTATCACACCCTGGTCCATAGGCTGGATGAGCGATGTGGTGTTGGGTGGCAAGTACACCACCTTCACATTGGGGTCGAAATCACCGAGGTTAGTGGGATGGCCAGGTGCATTGTCAAAAATCAGCAGCAATTTAAATTGAATTTTCTTCTCTCGACAATAACTCTTGACAGCCGTGATGAAATGATTGATGAACCGTCCTTCAAAAATTATGACGGTTACCCATGCCTTCATATTATTCATCCAAATGACGGGAAGAGACGCCCGGGGGTTCGCCGCATGATACACCAAGAGCAGCTTCAGCTTGAAGTCACCGGTGTAATTACCCCAAAGCATTAGCGTTAGCCACTCCTTCGCAACTTTGTAGCCTGGCATGGTCTACTCCTCCTTCGAGATAAAGGAGATGATGATGTAGGAGTGACGTAAAGTTGCACATAATGACGTTCGCTGAACTGAAATTTACTCTCGAAGAGTGGCGTAAAGTCGGATTTGACGTCGGTCGAAATGGCGTAAAACGGGGTATTGCTGTATATATATATATATATATATATATATATATATATATATATATATATATATATATATATATATATATATATATTGTTACGTGTGTGGGGGTAGGTAATGAAATACCTCAGTTGAGGTAGAATTGTACAGAACTAGCAACGGTACCCGCCCTACGGGCGGGGCTCCAATTGGGAAGCCCAAATGAAAAGGCAAAATATCAGAAATTGAAGGGTTTTTTTTAATTTTAAATGATTCATATAAACATCCGTTGAATCATATCACACGCAAATCATCAAAATCTAAACAGTATCTTTCGAATTTCAATAAAAGCCACATCACTGTTCATATCGGTAAATATTATTCCATCGTGTTTCAAATCGTGATCGATACACTATGATCGTGATGATCGTGATCGTGATCGATAATGGTGTTCACAATCGCTATGTCGTATGTACTCCCGATACGTGTACCAAATTCCCAATACGTGTAACTGTACCAAATCAACAGTTAAAAGGATTTTGAGCCGATAGCAGTTACGGTCTTGGCAAGATCGATGGAGACAGCGATCTGTTGGCGTATTCACCGCCCAAATAGCTATGTGGAATTCTCTCATGTCGAGATTAAACGTTATGGCTGTTACGGCCTGGGCAAGATCGAGGGAGACAGCGTTTATTATACTTTTAATGAAGGACACTGTCTCAAGCCCCAGTCCCCATCACGGATGGGGCTCAGCGGTTTACCCGAGCCTGACGGCGAAGGGCAAGGTACACGCTGGCCCGTCCAGTGTAGCGCGCGTGCGGCCCCGGACATCGAAGGGCATTAAACGTTCATTAAAGGACTTCGAAACGAAAAACATTACGAAATTACGTTCACACCGTCACGTCAAACACTACTGTGAACACATACATCGTCACAATGAGAACATCGTCACAATGGACGTTATGCGAATGTGAATGTTATGTGGGAGACCAAACCTGAGAATACTGGAGACCAAAGCTGAAATTGGGAAAACTAAATAGCCTATTTTACTCCTGGAGATCCCAGGATTACCCCCACAAAATATCGTTTCGATTGGTTCAGCCGTTTTTGCGGTACCTTCGAACAGATGGACAGACATTTGGTGAATTATAGTAAGATAGTGTGCTCCGAATGTCGCGAAGAAGAAACCTCATGTATTTAAGTCCGGGCCGGATGTCCGTGTAAGCGTTACGTGTCTCCATGCGAGGGGTGGAGCTATGCTCATTAGTTAGGGCATAGGGGTAAATTCCCAGTGTGTGATCGCCTCTGTGATTTTTCCCTTTGTTCTTATGACATTAATTCGGCCAACCATGCGATCAGCACCTAATTAAAACAACGCAATCGCCGAGGGTACCCAGATATGACTACACCACCCAGCCAAATCTTCTCGATTGGCGCCAAGTGTGGCCGTGAGGCCACACCCCGAAGAACGATTGGTTAAGGAATGAAGTTACGATCGAGTAGCGCTTGGTGATTGGTCAGAGTGTGACGTCATCATCGAACATTCGAGCACCAAGAGCAAAAAGGCGAAGCAACTGCCATTTTGCTCTCCTTTTTCTGTCCCAGGCTGGTCACAGGCGGTCACATTCGCGCTCTCTCTGTTCCTGGCTGCGTGGAAGGCAGACCCATTTTGCTCTCTCTCTCTCCCTGTGCCCTCAACAGAGGCGAGTGGTAGAGCCCGGTGGATCTCGACGATCGGAGGAGGCAGGAGTTTGGCCATTGCTCCGTGAGTCGGTGGCTGCTACGGGTGCGACTGTGCGCCATCTTGTATGGTTCCCACGCGGTGGTTCCAAGACCAGTCAAGGACACCAGGCGGAGTATCAGCCAACGCACCACACCACACCACATTTTATTTTTAATTCATAATCCCCTTGTGTTGTATACGAGTCCGAGTGGAGGTGCCTCAATCTACGAATTAGTTGGTTTTACCTTTCGTTTTGTTATTGCCTGCATTATTTTCATTAAACCTTTATTTGTTACATTTTTAATCCCATGTGTTCAGTCTCATTTATTTGTTCGTGGTTTGAGGACGCCCAGTGAAATCCGTGCAGGTAAGCCCTTGCTACCCTCCACCCCCTTGCATGCCAAAGGATACCGCCATAGTTTGGGTATATGCCTCGGAGTTAAAGCTCGGTTGGCCATCCGTCACCAAGGGGTCTTAACCCCGGGGACATGACAATATATATATATTTATATATAAACAGTAAACACCCATGTGATTCAAAGAACACTGCATAAAGCAACCAAGAAAGGCTACATAAGGTAAGCTCTTTCCTGTTTGAAACAGCAAAGGGTTTTTCCTCACTGTGTGTGTGTGTGTGTGTGTGTGTGTGTGTGTGTGTGTGTGTGTGTGTGTGTGTGTGTGTGTGTGTGTGTGTGTGTGTGTGTGTGTGTGTGTGTGTGTGTGTGTGTGTGTGTGTATCTGTTTGTGTGTATATATGTTTATGTGTGTGTGTGTGTGTATATATGTGTGATGTGTGTATTTTATGTGTGTGTGTGTGTGTGTGTATATATGTGTATATATATATGTGTGTGTGTATATATATATATATATATATATATATATATATATATATATATATAATTATATATATATATATATATATATATATATATATATATATATATATATATATATATATTCATGAGGATTGTGTTTCCTTAGCCAAAATGGGCTTTTCCATAGCAATTCAAGTTCTGTTTTCTCCATAACATTATATCACGGATTAGTATATTGTGAAAAACATTTTTTTGTTGTTGCTTTTAAGTCATTTGTTAAACAACAAGGAAAGAAAAATACCCAACTAACATGAGATTGGAAATGACATCATTACACTACCAAAAATAATTTTCTTCGTGAGAATATATTTTCATAAAATACGTTTTCTTGAATTATTCTAGCTGCAAGGAAATTTTTCTCATGGTTATCTTGTTTGAAGAAACTTTTTTTTTTTATAAAGAAAACATTTTCTTCCGATGAAAATTATTTTTGCCAGTGTAGTTCTTATCCTCACCTTGTCAACCTTGACCCTCATCTGGCTCGTGATACCGGATAAATCGGCTGCGGCCGTGAACACGTCTGAAATTCCAAGGGATTCGAGGAACTCATTCATGGTGTATGAGGTTTTGATCTTAAACTTTGGAAGTGACATCCTGACAATCCTGAAAGACAAATCAAAATAAATGAGTGTTCGTCCATCAAGTGTGAAGATGGTACCCGTAATTTACATCCCAGGGTTTTGATGTGCCCGTGAATGGCTAATAAGCCCAACTATTGCATGAAACCTTAATTCTACACAAGTGAACTCTGGGTTTGGGGCAAATGGCTGTAGATCTTCAGGTGAACTCTGGGTTTGGGGCAAATGGCTGTAGATCTTCAGGTGAACTCTGGGTTTGGGGCAAATGGCTGTAGATCTTCAGGTGAACTCTGCGTTTGGCGCAAATGGTTGTAGATCTTCAGGTGAACTCAGGGTTTGGGGCAAATGGTTGTAGATCTTCAGGTGAACTCTGGGTTTGGGGCAAATGGCTGTAGATCTTCAGGTGAACTCTGGGTTTGCGGCAAATGGCTGTAGATCTTCAGGTGAACTCTGGGGTTGGGGCAAATGGCTGTAGATCTTCAGGTGAACTCTGGGTTTGGGGCAAATGGCTGTCGATCTTCAGGTGAACTCTGGGTTTGGGGCAAATGGCTGTAGATCTTCAGGTGAACTCTGGGTTTGGGGCAAATGGCTGTAGATCTTCAGGTGAACTCTGGGTTTGGTGCAAATGGCTGTAGATCTTCAGGTGAACTCTGGGTTTGGGGAAAATGGTTGTAGATCTTCAGGTGAACTCTGGGTTTGGGGAAAATGGCTGTAGATCTTCAGGTGAACTCTGGGTTTGGTGCAAATGGCTGTAGATCTTCAGCTGAACTCTGGGTTTGGGGGAAATGGCTGTAGATCTTCAGGTGAACTCTGGGTTTGGGGGAAATGGCTGTAGATCTTCAGGTGAACTCTGGGTTTGGGGCAAATAGCTGTAGATCTTCAGGTGAACTCTGGGTTTGGGGCAAATGGCTGTAGATCTTCAGGTGAACTCTGGGTTTGGTGCAAATGGCTGTAGATCTTCAGGTGAACTCTGGGTTTGGGGCAAATGGCTGTAGATCTTCAGGTGAACTCTGGGTTTGGGGCAAATGGCTGTAGATCTTCAGGTGAACTCTGGGTTTGGGGTAAATGGCTGTAGATCTTCAGGTGAACTCTGGGTTTGGGGCAAATGGTTGTAGATCTTCAGGTGAACTCTGGGTTTGGGGCAAATGGCTGTAGATCTTCAGGTGAACTCTGGGTTTGGGGCAAATGGCTGTAGATCTTCAGGTGAATTCTGGCTTTGGTGCAAATGGCTGTAGATCTTCAGGTGAACTCTGGGTTTGGGGCAAATGGCTGTAGATCTTCAGGTGAACTCTGGGTTTGGTGCAAATGGCTGTAGATCTTCAGGTGAACTCTGGGTTTGGTGCAAATGGCTGTAGATCTTCAGGTGAACTCTGGGTTTGGGGCAAATGGCTGTAGATCTTCGGGTGAACTCTGGATTTGGGGCAAATGGCTGTAGATCTTCAGGTGAACTCTGGATTTGGGGCAAATGGCTGTAGATCTTCAGGTGAACTCTGGGTTTGGGGCAAATGGCTGTAGATCTTGGGGCAAAATGGGCAAAATGGACCTCGATCAGGGATTTTGTCTTGCCATCTTATTTTCATCAGCCGTCTCAGACAGTTGGGACGAAATGGTTAGGTTTCTTCAGATGATGGTTGTATGTTGTCCAAGGCTCACATGCATAGAGCAGTGATGGGATGAATACGGCTTTACAGACTTTCAACTTGGTTTGTAAGCGGATGCCACAACATTGCCCGGGCTGGTAGGATGGCACACTCGCCTCGGATCTGTCTCGCCTGGGTTTGAATACCGGTCTAGCTACAAAATGTCATCCTGGTGCTTCACAGAAAGGACGAGGCATCAATATATGTGCCGTCACTCAGATGGACATTAAACTGGGCATTCTGCCTACCAGCATTAGTTGGTGGACGTTAAAGATCTCATGGAGTTCTTCATGAAGAGTAGGTGAGCTATCGTCAGCACCCGAAACAAATTACATATTTCCTGCCACCCTCTGTCGAGTATCCTGCGTCCGAGTGGCGACTTGTCCAGGATTGCATCCCGAGCCAGGAAACTGATTTGACAGCGCTGACATTCCACTTAGAGCACAGTGCATCATCATGATGATGATAATGGAAAAGGTTGTCCAATCTGGAGTTGAAAGCCTGTTGGAACCCTTCTTGTGGATATCAGTAATGTTGACAACTTTCCATGATGAGCCAAAGTGAGAGAAGGAGCAGAATCCAGTTGGAAAATAGGAGAAGATATGGCGGATGCATAGGACTGAATAAATGAAAGTACACAAAACAATCATGCTTCTGTGCAGTTGTCAATCTGGCTCCAAACATTTCAACCTTCGGAGAAGCTTTGAGCAACAACACTTCCATCTACAAACTCGTGTTTTTCACGCTGTTGAAACCAAAGCTTTCAGAATCATTGGAATCTCCTGCGATGAAGCTAACTCCGAGGGCCTTTCACTCACTCACCGCAGGCAGGTTGGTGGTCTTTCTGTCTTCTACCGACTCCTCTCCGGCCTTGTTCCCCCAGCTCTCTCTGTGCTCTGTCCCCCAAATATTCCTACAGGTCGCACAAGATCTGCCAGCAAACCTCTTATGGTTAAACTGCCAAAATCAAGACTCTCTGCTCACCTTCAGTCCTTCATTCCTCTTTTCTCCCGCCTCTGGAACAAACTCCCCCACTCCCTTCAATCCCACTCCACCCTCCAGGTCTTTAAAACAGCTGTTCACCACCATCTCTTATCTTCCCCCATCCAAAACCTTGATCTTTTCTACCCCTGTTAATTCACCCCAGGCACACTTTTTTGAAATACCAACTTCTTTCCTGGAACCCCTAGCAGTGTCCATATGTTTTATACCTCTCCAACCTCCCCCCAAGCCCTCCCCCTCCCACATCTCTCTCGATGTCCCTGCTCTCAAATGTTGTGTTTGTGTGCTTCCCCCTCTGTCCCCATCTCGTCTACCGCTCCCCTTATTTTGTGTTTTATGTGTCTGGTTGATTTTTTGTGTGATTAATGTTGGCTCTTTCACGAGCCTCGATCTTGTATACAAAAAAAAAAAAGTTAATTTTATTATATCTCTGCTCTAACTCTGACGTGCAAAAAATTAAAGCTGAAATGAATTATGCAATTGCACATACCGAGACCCTTGTGCTGCGTTTTTACACCGATCATCAAAAGTATTGGTTACCCGAATGTCATCATCGTCCTCCACTCGTGCAGCTTCTCCGTGGACAATGCTTCCTCCAGTTTTTCCAGATCCTCCGTGCGATCTGGCATGATGATGAACATACTGGCAGCACCTTGGTAGTGTAGGTGCAGGAGTGTGCAGTGCATCTCCCTGTCGAAGGCGTAATAATGCTTCGCCTCCTGCTCCATGGTGGCCACCTGTATAGGCTCCCGGCTGTTCAGCCAGAATCGCCTCATTTCCGTATCTTGTGCATCGAATCCTTTCTGCCATCGACCTTTAGTGGGTTGGTCAAGGAAAGTTAACGCACATTACAGATAACATTGGAAGGAACATTTTCAGCATTTAATTCCATGAGAAACACAGACTCCCTCCGGGAGAAGCCGAGAGGAGAGAGGGGGGATAGTGGGTGAGGTGGGGCTAATAATCCCCTCTGTCTGCAGCAGGGCTCAGTAAACCATTTGCACTGTGTCACATGTACAGGCAAAAATTGTAAGTCATCTTCTTCCCCCACCCCTCGCAGGGGAGGAGGATTCTTGTTTGTGTGCCCATGATTTCACCCTGGTAAGTATGCAAGTATGTATATCACGATGCCGGTATGTATACAAGTATGCAAGATGCAAGTATGTATACAAGTATGTACAAGTATGCAAGATGCAAGTATGTATATCACGATGCAAATATGTATACAAGTATGTATACAAGTATGCAAGTATGTATACAAGTATGCAATATGCAAGTATGTATATCATGATGCAAGTATGTATACAAATATGTACAAGTAAGCAAGTATGTATATCAACACGTATACAAGATTTGATGGACATTGGCGCAGCCATGTTTTTTTCTATGATTTTCAGATGTACACACATACAGGTAATTGCCTTATTTAATCCTAACAGAGGTACCTGGCGTTGTTCAGTGATATTCTAATCTTCATTTGGTATTTTGAAGAAATCAAATGTTTGTTTGTTTTTTCGATTTTTTTTGTGTGGGACTAAAACACTTCCCTACTCCCACGAAGAAATGTTGTCGGGGACCATTGAATAAACCCTTGCACATAGCTACAAATATTTAGGCACTACAGAGCAATTATTTAAAAAATACAACTTTTTTTCCAAAAAATATTGTTTTGTCTAAAACAGTCCGGCACTCACTGATGAACCTCTGAACGTTTGATGAAGAAGTATTTGGCCATCTCTGAGAAAAATGGCGACACAGACAGACAAACATCCCTATTATAGTATAGATAGTAGGATCACCAGTGGGGTTTTTTTTTAAACCTTTTGAACCATGAGCTCCTTCGACTTTCGGTTCCCCCACCCTGGGCTCCCTGGAGAAAAATCATTGAAAAGTTGAAATTTGTTTTACTTCTGTTTTTTGCCTCGAAAAATATTTTTCTCGCCTTGTGATTACAAATAAATGATATTTTTAATCATGGGTTGTTCGACTTTATTTTTTGAGTTTATTGCCAATATCTACTTTGCGGTGTCGGTCAAACCAGCAGTTATTGCCCAGATTTCCGATACACAAGAATTCTCCACGAAAAGCTCCCTCGCACTTCTTCAGCAATTAGCGGCTACACAGACCGAAGATTAGGTTTCGTAAGCAGATTACTTTTTATTCCAAACATGGATTGTTCTTTTTAGCATTAACATCAAGGTACAATAGCTCATGCTACTGGAATCTCGGGATCAAATCCTACATGCCATACATGTTGATTTGTCCATCGTCTTGTATTATGCAGGTGAAAGTACATGTGTCTCCTCGTGACTTTGGCCTGTACTTGATTTATCCAAAACTCCACTGAGAGTCTCTGATTACTTGAACACGGTCACTGAGAGACTTCACAATGACTCGCATTTATTGGCAATAAAGGCCTGAGTGATTGATTATTCGAGAGAGAAGACTTTTTTTCTTTTTTTTTGTATACAAGATCGAGGCTCGTGTAAGAGCTAACACCAATCACAAAAAAAAAACGGACACACAACACATACAATAAAGGGAGCGGGAGATAAGATGGGGAGAGAGAGCGAAGCACACAAGTACAACAGCAGAGAACAGGGACATCGGAAGATCTGTGGGAGGGAGAGGGCTTGGGGGAAGGAGGCATGGGAAGGCGGGAATGGGGGGGGGGGGGGGGAAGTATACAACACATGGACACTTCTAGAACTTCCAGGAAAGAAAGAAGTCGAGGATTTTAAAAAAAGAAAGTGGATCTGGGGTGAATTAGCGGGGGTAGAAAAGATCAAGGTTTTGGATGGGGGAAGATAAGAGATGGTGGTGAACAGCTGTTTTAAAGACCTGGAGGGAGGAGTGGGATTGAAGAGAGTGAGGGAGTTTGTTCCAGAGGTGGGAGTAAAGACGAATGAAAGAGTGAAGGTGAGCAGAGTCTTGATTTTGGCAATTTCACCAGAAGAGGGTTGCTGGCAGATCCTGTGTGGCCTGTAGGAATATTTGGGGGACAGAGCACAGATAGAGCTGGGGGAGCAAGGCCGGAGAGGAGTCTGTGGAAGACAGAAAGACCATGAGGAGTTTGTTGAGTTAAGTGGAACAAAGCTCATACCTTGGAAGTATATGGTGTTGATAAGTAGCAAAACATCTTCCGGGTCCACCTCTGAGATCACTGCTGGGAATGTACCATTTGTGTGTTCTTTCACCATGTCGTTCATAAGTTGCTTGGCCTCCTCACGCTTGGTGAAGTCCACCTCTTCGATTTTGGAGCGGAATATCCGGGATGATACGCCCACAAAGCGTTTCTGAATCTTTAACCCAGGCTTTGAAAAAACCCAATTACTGGAGGAGAGTTGGTAACCCTTCCGCTTGTGGTAAAGCAGGATGTTTAGCTTGCGGTAGAGCCGGTGAAAGAGAGCCCGGTTCCTTCGTGCAAATATCAGGCGCCCTCTAAACCATCCGCAGTTGTCTAGTTTTGCATTGATTTGTTTCAGGCTGTTGCCTTTTGCTCCAACGGACAGCGCGGCCAGTGCTGTGTGCAGGTTCACGGGTGAGAAGAAAACATTTCCACGGTCGCTCTTGTCACGACGCATCTGTTTGTAGAGATCGAATCCAAACATTGAGATGGCCGATGTCAAGAGCTTTATGCGGGAGGAGCGCCGTGGTTGGCAGCTCATGTCCTGAGGACACGCATTCGCGTCGGGGATTTCGACCAGTTTGTACGATGCAGGCACGATATCATCATCATCCGGTGCAAGGGTTGGTTGTTCCTCAAGGCTTTCAGATTTGCGATCCATTTCAATTGATTCGCTCTCACCAGAGGAGTTTTGAGGTATCCCCTGCTCAGTCCACTGGCAATCATGAGGATGCCTGTTCTTTGGGCCTGACCCATGCACATTGGACATGAGGAAGAGGAGGCACAGCAGATGGAGAGTCCCCATGACTCTGTGCTGATATTTTATGTACTGTGGGAAACAATGCAGGAAAAAGTAAAGTAACTCCTCACCTTGTGGTGTCCATGGACCATGTTGCAAATTATATTATCATTGACAATCCATGCATTTTGTTATAGACCTACCAATTAACGATAAAACCTTTTCAACAATCACTGCAAAAAAGTCTGCAATAATTCAAGATTGCACTTTTTGAAAATTTACGTTACCTATACATTTACAATAACACTGACACATTTACAGTACTAGCTGTAATACATTTAAAACTAGAATGGCACTCGATGGAGAGCAAACCTCCGCAGGCTGAACAGTTTACGTTTTGTATCTTACTGATGGGCCGGATCTGGATCGAGACCTCAACCAAAATCGAATCAGCTTGTTCTTGTCATCGACACAATACATCCACCGGGCTTCGTCTGAAATCGTCCACAACTTTTGCGATATCATGCTATATATCAGTTTGGCTCTATCTCTCATTGGTGAAGAATCACATTGGCATTTAAAAAAATTATCGAATCCAAATCCGGATTCGAGTATTCACCAAAAACGAATTGATTAGTCCTCATCATAAACTGAACCAGTGCACCAGGTTTTGTCCGAATCAGTCCATAACTTTTTGAGACATCCTGTTTGCAATAATAACGTGCATACTATATATCGTGACCCAGACAGATTCACGCGGCACAGACAGACAGATAGTCAGGGGTGAAAACTTAACCTCCGCCCATATATTTATATATATTGCCGGCACCATGCCTCGCTTGCCTGCCCCACAAGCCTGTGACTCTTCACCCTCTTTGCTATATCAGCACTGGACATTGCCGCTGTCACTCCAATAATTGTATGTATATGTTCTTCTTCGTTTATATCACACAACTGCATTTGTTGCACCTGCCTTGATTTTAACTCATCCTGCTTACTCATGATGGTACCATCTGGTGGCTAGGCCAGAAATGTTTTTGAGATAGAGATTGGCACGGTCGTGAACCGCTCAGAGTTTGGTGACACACGAACACTGGTTGCTCGGCCAGACTACAAGATTTGTCCCATGTTCCATGTGGTTCCATGTGTTCCATGTGTCATGTCCCATGTGGTGCGTGACTCGCCCAAGCACAGATTTCAATCAGCAAGGTAACATGACATTGGGCACGGGGACCCAACCGAGAATCTTTACATTCATATATTTAAAATAATACCTACATTAACAAGAACATATATATTTACACTAATAACATATATTTACAATAATACAACACTTCTAATAACACCTGTATATGTACAATAATAACTACACTTACAATAACATGTATTTTATAATAATACCTACACTTACAATAACATATATGTACAATACTAACTACACTTACAATAACATAATATTGTATAATAATACCTGCACTTACAATAACATATATCTTTTACAACAATACCTACACTTACAATAACATGTATATTTACAATAACATATATTTACAATAATACTTACACTTATAATACAACAACAGGCATTTTAAGGCCATTTTCCCTGCTAGAGCGGGGGTTAGCCTTGCGGTCCCCATGACAATCTTCTCCATTTTGCCCTATTTTCTGCATCTCCCCTTGTTAACCCCCTTGCCCGCATTTCTTCTTCCACCATCATTAGCCAAGTCTTTCTCGGTCTTCCCCGTCCTCTACTTCCTTCGACATTCATTTCCATCACTCTTCTCAACCAGTCACTTTCATCCTTCCTCAACACATGACCAAACCATCTCAACCTGTTTCTCTTCACAGCATCCATCACAGGCTCTATTCCCATCATCTTTCGCAATTCATCATTGGTCTTGCTCTCTCTCAACGATACTCCACACATCCACTGAACCATTCGCATTTCCACCCTTTCCAGCCTTCGTTGCTGCTCTACGTTCATTACCCATGTCTCGCTCCCATAAATCATAACACTTCTCACACATGCAGCATACACCTTTCCCTTCAGCTTCAGTGACACTCCCCTCCTCATCAGCACGCCACTCAGTTCCCGAAACTTCTTCCATGCACATCTCACTCGAGCAACCGTTGCCGAGTCTGATCCACCTTCTCCATTCAGCATGTCTCATAGGTAACAAAATGTTTTCACACCTTCTAGCTTCATACCGTCTCCAAGATCCAACTCAACATTTCCTCCATCTGCAGCTCCATCTGTGCACACCTTACACTTGAATGTAGCTGCCACACTGGTTAATGACCCTCTCAGACCACGACATTTTTGATTAACCCACTCAGCGCACATTGTACATTGAATGGAATTCACTCCGACACCCTTCCTGCACACAGCACACGGCCACTTCCCAATTCTTTCCACCTCACCACATGCTTTACCACTTGCCATCACCTTCGTCTTTCCGATATTCACCTTCAGACCTTTTGTCTCCATACATTCCTTCCACTTGTTCATCTTCTCCTTCAGTCCATCCATACTTTATGCAATTGACACCAGATCATCTGCATACAACAACTCCCACGGTAAACCCTCCTTTACGTTCCGAGCCAGCACCTCCATCACAGCTACAAATAGTAGTCGACTTAGTACCGACCCCTGATGCACTTCCACCTTCACCTCAAACTCACCACTGTTCCCGTCCTTCGTCCTTACAGCTGTGCGTGCTCTTTTGTACATTGCCATCACTACTCTGATCAACCATTCCTCCACTCCTAACTTCCTCAATGCCCATGTCACTACTTCACGTGGAACCTTATCGAATGCTTTCTCCAGATCAACAAACCCAAGAAACAACTTCTTCCTCTTCTCCATGTACTTCTCCTGCAACTGCCTCACAATAAAAAGCACGTCTGTCGTTCCTCTTCCTGGCGTAAATCCAAACTGCATTTCGTCAATCTTCACTTTCTTCCTTACCCTCCTCTCCAACACCCTTTCCAATACCTTCATTCCACGCTCCAATAACTTTATCGCTTGATACGAGCCACAGTCCAGAGGGTCACCTTTCCCCTTGTATAGAGGGACGAGGGTACTCAGTTCCCAATCCACTGGGATGCGGCCTTCTTTCACCACCAGATTGCAGATCTCTGTCATTCTCTTCACACCCCAATTTCCCGCTGCCTTCAACATATCTCCCACAACTCCCGTCGGCCCTCCCTCTTTTCTACTCTTCATTGCTTTTATCGCTTCCTCAACTTCCTTCTCAGTTATCTTCTCTGCCGGTCCTAAAACTGGGTTACTCTCTATGTTGCCATCCCATTCATTCTCTGCATTCAACAGTTTTTCTATATATCTCTTCCATCTTCCTTTAATTCCATCTGGGTCCTCAACGATTTGTCCCACTTCATCCTTCAAGCAACTCACCCCCATCACATCACACCTCTCTTTCGCTATGTGCTTTGCAATCCTGAATACCGCTCTCTGACCCTCTTCCAAATTCAAGCGTTCTCCGAACATTTTCCTGCATGCCTCCTGCGCCTTTGCGACCTCTTTCTTTGCAGCCTTCTTGGCTGCCTTATAACTTTCATGCTCTGCCTTTTCTGCCCCCATACCCTTCGCCTTCTGCCACTCCTTTAACTTCTGCCTCTTCTCGCCAATCTTCTTTCCAACTTCATCATCCCACCACCATGTTTCCGAGTGCCTCGGTGGTCCTTTTGTCCATCCACATACCTCACCAACGGCTCCCAACAGACTATCTTTCATTGACATCCAACGACGTTCAATTTCAACCACATCATCCTCTACCCTACTCAGCCTCTCTTTTAATGCCTCCCTCACTGTCACCTCTTTCAAGCTCCACACCTTCATTCTCGGTTGGTACTTCACCCGCCGAGCTCTCCTCGCACCTTTCACCCTTATGTCGCCGACAACCAAGTGGTGCTGTGAAACAGCCTCCTCCCCCGGGATCACCTTTGTGTCCCGGAGGTGCCCCCTATCTCGCCTACGCACCATCAGGTAGTCAACGGTTGTCGTCGACCCACCTGACGTGTATGTAACAAGCTTATTATCCTCTTTCTGGAACTGAGTATTACAAATCAACAAATCAGCTCCATCAGCAAACTCCAAAATCCTTTCACCTTCTCCATTTCTCACACCATATCCGTAACCCCCATGAACTCCCTAAAAACCGTCCATACTCCTTCCCACATGTCAATTTAGGTCTCCTCCTACCACAACAACTTCCTCTTCTTTAACGTTTTCCATCAGCCTCTCGATAGCACACCAGAACCTGTCCTTCTCTTCATCGCTCTGACCAACCTGCGGAGCATATCCCGAGATGACGTTCACCAAGAGCTTTCCAATCATCATTTTCACCATCAACCTTTCACTCACTCTAGTCACACTCACCACACTGTCTACAAACTCCTCAGAAAACAGGACACCAACACCATTCACGCCTTCTGGGCACCATTGCCACATAAACTTGTATTTCTGTCCCTGCCTACCCTTCACCATTCTCACACCACTTCCCTTCCATCTCGTCTCTTGCACACAACATATGTCCACTCTTTTTCTGACCAATACTTCCACCACTTCTCCTGATCTCCTGGTCATTGTCCCTACATTCCATGTCCCAAACCTCTAAAACCGATCTCCACTTCGGGCATCAGACGTTTCGTCATCATAAATGGAATGATTTCCACCCTTGCTTCGATCGGGTTCCCCACCTTGAGTTTTGACGAGAGGGAGTGGGGTCCCCCACGGGGTACTTCGGGCTGTACCCTGCCCATATGTAGTTGAAATTGTCATGGTTCTCTTTTTGAGGCAATGTTTTTATGGCTGGATGCCCTTCCTGACGCCAACCCTTTTAGTCGCCTCTTACGACACGTAGGGATACGGTGTACCTATTCTAAACCGGGGTACACACCGGTACTTACACTTATAATAACATATATATTTGCAATAATACCTACATCTGCATAAGTCCAATAATACCTAAACTTACAAAAACATATCTTTACAATTATACTTCCACTTATAATAACATATTGTTACGGACCGCGGATAAGATGTTAATTTGCCGAGCGGATGGCGCCACGGCCCTAACAGTTACCCCGACTAACCCGATTCCTGAACGTTGGCCAAAATCGCGCCACAGATATTCAATATGGAAAAGACAAAAGCGACACGGATGTGAAGGAGAAGAAGAAGACAAAAAGGTTTTGCAATACGAATATAATTTATTACTATGTACAGGACCAAAGAAACCAAGGAAGAAGGAAAGATAATAAAATAAAGACAGAAGGAATCAAGGAGACACAGTGCAATGCTAGCTTACCTACAGTCTTAATTAACCCAGGGACAAGACAAACAGAACAAACTCACGTACACGAATGAGGAAATTGCAGGCAGGAATGACAGGAGGTGGGTGGCTGGAGGGGGAGGAAGGCACGGAGCTGGCTGGAGCTTGATCCCGCACGGGACGTCGGGCTGGACCTCGACGGCCGCCGATGCCACCGATCCTGTCGTGTGCACGGGGTAACGGGTCGGAGCTGCTTGGTGGAGCCAACGCTGCAGGTGGAGGGTCTGGCGTGACGGGTTCTCTCTCCCTCTCTCACAAACTCCAGGACTCTCTTCAGGCTTGTCTGTGTTCTGATCTCCTCCCTCCTCCACTCTCTCTGGGGGCGTCTTCCTCGGGTTATATAAGCCCCACCCTTGACCCTTTTGCGAACCTCCCCCAAACGTTCTTTCTCCGCCCTCGAAAGCCAACCCCTCGTTCTGGGTTGGTCGGCAAGGGCTGGTTCACTCCTCCCCTCTATGACGAGGTGGAGACATGCCCTTCTTCCCCGACCTTACCTCGTGGCCAATGGTGGTTTTGGGGCGATTCGAGCTCGCCCCAGCCAAAGGGCAGCAATGGCGAACGAAGAAAACCACCCAAATGCAGTTGGCAATTGCAGCAAACCTGGCAAACCTGGCACTTTGAAGATGCCATGTCGGAGGGATCAACTTTATTTAATGCAGTGCAATGGAGTGTCAATTAATGGAAGACACAGCCTTACACTAATACACATAATAAGGATATAACTACTGAACAGGGATATATGGTGTCCTTCGTGTATGTTTTATGGAATTAACTACGGGAACGCCCTTTGACCTTTATACACAGACTGGAGGCAGGAGGGTCCAGAATAAAGCAATAATTTAAAAAACGCAATAAAAAAACACAATCCTCATATCCACAACACTGCACCCTCCTCCTCTTAGGCACCTCCCGGGCCTCTTAACTTTTAGTGTGGTACGTAGGTGTAGTTCCCTCTACATTTAACCTGATCCTGAGTGTGACAGTTTAAAAACATAAATAAATATGTCCCGCTGCTCCATTGCACCCTACCTAACAGACTCACGCCCACAGCTAACCGAATTGCGGAATTGTCTTCAAACTATACATTTACGGTGGGGGCGCATTATTTACAATGACTACTTTATTTACAAAACGCAACCCAGGACCTGTGATCGTTCTTTGGGGGGGGGGGGGGGGGGGAGACAGTCTGCCCTGCATCGATGCACCAGGAAAGCACCCAAAAACGCACCAAAGCACCCTCAAGCACCAATCGGTGCATAGTCACTACAATTCTCAATAAAAATAACCAAACAAACCCTGCTGGTGGTCTCTTGCTCTTCGGCTCCCTCTGCTGGCTATTGCTATCTTCCAGGTTGTCATCTTCTTTGCTGGCGGCCTATTTGCAATAATAAAATGCACCCAACGTGTCCATTTTTATTTATTTATGGCCCACAGGGCCGACTAGTGTGGTTCACCTGTGGGGCATAGGTGCCCTGTGACCAAGGTCCGCCAGCAAGATCTCGGGCCTTCATGGCCGGTTCCAGCAGAGGGGCCATGCCCCAACCCATGGGGTCCATAAGTGGTGCTCAGCCACAGACATGTGGTCCATAATGTGGTGCATCGATGCAGACAGCTGGTTCTGGGAGTTCCGGGCGCACAATGGCGGACTCCCGCACGCTCCCCTCGGCGCCCAGTGGCGCACAGTCCTCATGTGGGAGACAAAGGGAGGAAAAGACAGATGAGCGAGGGGTAAGGACTCAAGGGTACACATCAATACAGGCAATGCAAGGCAAGGTGCGTATGGAGACGGGGCGGAGAAAAGCTCGTCCCTACCGTACGTCACCCCCCCTGTCACCTACTCTACCCTTGCCCTTACCCCATATTTACAAAATCTACACCTTTACAAATTCGTCACTACTGTCACGTCTCCCCATATCTCTTCTATACCAAATTCGTCACCACAATCCGTCTAACCAAAATTTGCCATCACTCAATTCATCATCAATCCTCATAAGGAGGAAGAGATGGAACTTCAAGCACGATGTCACACCCACGTCATGATGCATCTCACATTCCAAACATTTGCACAATAAAAATAATAAAAACAACCTGGCATGGTGTGGAGGTACGTCATCCCAGGTGAGTGGATGTAGATGGTGCGAGGAGATCTCCATCCTAACTATTTTCTAAATGACTTTAATACACTTTACACTACCCGGGGTCTTTCCCTGCCAATCCATTGGCCAACTTACATGATGGGTTCTAAAAACCAATTCCCATTGACCAAACTGTGGTGCTTCTCAATTTGGGGTCTCACTCCCCCGATGCAACTCCCTGTGCCCTTGCACAATTTCAGGACTGGGGCGTGTAGCTCTCCCAGCAGGCCTACCCACCTGCACACCTCCACCATTGCAGTTGCCACCCGAGCTTACCTAACTCCTCACCCTAACCTATCTAATTGGGGAAGGCCCCTCCTGGCTCTGTCACCCCTCGGTGCCCTCTGGCACTGGGCTACCCGGGTCCGTCCTCCGGATCCTCGGGCCCCATCCACAACAACTCTGCCGGCTCCCAGAGCCCACCTGCGGCCTCACCTGGCCGACATCCTCACAGTGGTGGAGTGCCCAACCAACTACACACACTAACAGGCTACACGCCCAGCCATTTCCACAACACTAATGCACCCATCACTACACTCCTGTGCAACTACCCGCACCACAGATGCCAATATCCAACCACAATTTACCTGGACCCTCTACCTAACACTTACACTACTCTCCCCGGGTATTCGTGATGGGGTCCATCCTCCTTTCCCCCATCCATACCTTCGCACCATCCACTCCACTCCACAGTTTCCACCATACTCACTCCACGACCATCCATTCCAATACTCCATATACTCCACACTCCATATATTCCACACAACCATTCTCCATACACCTGCAGTTGCACACCTGTGCAATCTCACCTGGTGCCACCTGCACCCTCCTTGGTCCCTGGACCATTTGGTCAACACAACGCACAATCACCTTCTCTCACTCATACACTGCTCCACACACCTGTTCAGTTGCACACCTGTGCAATCACACCTGTTCCTCACACACGGCATCATCTAATCTACCTGTTGCCCTGCTAACTTAGTGCTCCCCGTCTTCCCTTTAAACTAAACACATACCACGTCATTATCATCCACACTAATCTACCTGCGTCCCCACTACAGGTATCATTGTCACTACCTAAACCTTACCGTTACCTATTGTCAATCTTCTCTAGATCCCTATCATTATATCCTAACCCTCCCGGGCTAGTTTTCACTGCCATAAACCCCATAACCTAGTGCTCCTTTGCCCCCGTTGCGAGAGATGGCAGAGTTGCCATCCCACCACATCGGGCATCTTCCACTACCAATTTTGCACACCAAATTCCAGCTAATTAAAAATTTGCCAATCAATACCAATCACTCTACCATTACCAATCATCACTCTGCCAATCCTTTGCCAATCATCAAATTTTGTTTTTCTAATTTCGGGTCCAAAACACTATCCTCATCACACGTCTACTCACTAGAGCCTCTCGGTGCGCCAATTCATCTCCAAAGCTCGGCTTCGCAAAGCCGAGCAATGAATGCGGGTTGCTTGGTGCCGGCGGCTGGATGCGTCCGGCATTCGGTGCAGGGACGGGGGCTTACCAGGGCCGAGATCCCACGCACCATCTCGGCACGGAGCCGTCCAATGGCCCGATTTCGACCTGCCGGAACGCCTCAACCACAAAGGGTTGTCGTGACGACCCTTCCTACAGGGCCGCCCGCTCCGCTTAGTGGAGCACGGACGTGGCCGTTCAAAGCGCGGCCCGGCGTGGATCTCACACGGCGGTTCTTTCGAAACCGCCGCGGATCCCCGCGGCACGCAAAGCTGCCCGGCGCGCCCCGAGGGCCCGATTCGGCTATACGTCGCTCTAACCGCTAACCCGGTTACCGTCGATGCTTCACCTGCATGCTCACATGCATACGCGACCCCTTTCACCCTCACCGAGCTCGGTGCTCCAACGCCGCCCGTACACCCCGCGTACTTCGTTATTGCACTCGTTCTTTCGCTCACAGACTTGGTCACACACCTGACCGCACACCTTTGCACACACTCGTCGTTCGCACACCTCACCAACACACCTCTTCGCGCCCCCTCCTCGGTCACCTCCTCTGTGACAACCACAGGTGTGCTCTCACTTGCACACCCAACCACGTGCCTCACTACCAATTCCAGTGTGCATTCCCACACACGCTCTACCATTCCATGTGTGCATCCTTCCATTCCAGGTGTACATCCTCTCTCACCTGCCACAACCAACTCACGCTCCGTGTCACTCTCACTACTCTCACCTCCACACTCGGTCGCGCACTCACCCTTACTTTTGACAGCGCACTCTTTCCTCATGCACCCGTCCGTTACACACCTTTCTCGTGCATCCTCTTGCGCACACTCTTCCGTTACACCCTCTGTAACACTCACCACAGGTGTGCATGCTTCCGTTACATCCCCTGTAACACTCCCCACTACGCGCTTCCATGTGCCCCCCCGCACACGCGCTACGACCAACTCACTCTCGACAGCACACTCACTCCTCGGCGCGCACTGTTTCCTCACACACCCCAGAGTCGGACATTCTCGCACACCTCCTCTCTCGTACTCCGTACCTGTCGCACACTTCACCAACGGCCTCTCACGAACACCCGGATCCAAAGCAACCCCCAAGCCGACTGAAGCTCCCCTCACATCATATACATTTCCGAATATATCGCCACTCACCTTGGCACCTCGTCTCCGCACCTCCTTCGCCACCTGCAAACTCTTTATTTGGTCAGCGAGCACACCATCACGATTTGAGCACCGACCTTGCACATATTCCATCACCTCCTCCTTTATCTCCCTCTTAGTTTCCCTCCGTCTCTTCTTAATTTCAATCACCCCTTCTTCCACCTCCTCTAATGTTTCCTTTACCTCCTTCATTTCCCGGTGCGCCCCCTCTATCTCTTCCTCTAACGCCACCTTAACCGTTTCTATGTGCGTCCTCACCTCCCGGTCCTTTGTCTCCATTACTTCTGTCACCTCGTCCAACCTCGTTGTCAGTCCCTCACGTACCATCTGACATTCCCTCTTCGTCGCTATCAAGCCGTCTTTTAGTTCTTTTTGTGTCGCCTTTAACCCTCCTAGTACCGCAGTGTTCCTTTGTACCTGCTCCACTAACTCCATCTGTCCCACCGTCAGCTGTTCCACCTCCTGCGTCAGGTCCTCTATGCCCCCCTGTAACCTAGCCGTATTATTCCTCACCTCTTTCTCCATACGCTTCTCACCTCGCCTTACCTCCTCGCGTACCCCCGAGACCTCCTCGCTTACACCTCGTCGTATTTCCTCCCCCATCTCCTCCATCTCTTTTGTAGATGCCACCCTCATCTGTCCCAATTCATCCCTCTGAGCATCCAATTTACCTTCTAACCCGATTTTCACCTCCTCTATCTGGTTCCCCATCCGTTTGATTTCCCGGGCGGATTGCTCCCCTACTTCCCACAATTTACCTTCCATCCTATCTTCTAGCCCCCTTAAACCATTTTTCACCTCCTCTATCTGATTCTCCTGGGCAGCCATTCTATCTTCCACCCCCGTTAACCCATTTTTCACCCCTTTTATCCCGTTGTCTAACCCCTCAAATTTATTGTCTAACCGTTCACCGGTACCCCTCGCTTCGTCCCTCATTGCTCCCATTTGGCCCCCCATTTCTCCCATTTTGGCTTCTAGCCCCATATTCGCCATTAGTATGGCTGCATTAATCTGCGCCATGAGGTCCCGCACATCAATTCCCCCTATTTGCGCAGCGGGCGCGGCTACCCCGCGCTCGTGCGAGCTGCCACTTTGTGCGTCTGATACCACGTGCGCGAGAGCGCCATTTTGTGCACCTGATACCTCCTCAACCACCTCCTCATTGCTCTCCTCCATTTCCTCCCTCTCGTCCTGGGTTACCCCTAACCCCTCTTCTAGCTCACCCACCTGCATCCGATCGCCTTGACTATCCATGGCACGATGTTCAATTTAAGATTTTACAAAACAAATTTCGGCCCACTCGTAATTTGAGCGCACGAAGCGCTTCAGGTGCGTTCTCGCTCCTGGCACCAATTGTTACGGCCAATTGTACAATTGTGTCCAAAATTTGGGCTAAATAAATTTAGTCCCAGGTTCGAATCCCAACTCCTGACTACCAATTGTTACGGACCGCGGATAAGATGTTAATTTGCCGAGCGGATGGCGCCGCGGCCCTAACAGTTACCCCGACTAACCCAATTCCTGAATGTTGGCCAAAATCGCGCCGCAATTATTCAATATGGAAAAGACAAAAGCGACACGGATGTGAAGGAGAAGAAGAAGACAAAAAGGTTTTGCAATACGAATATCATTTATTACTATGTGCAGGACCAAAGAAACCAAGGAAGAAGGAAAGATAATAAAATAAAGACAGAAGGAATCAAGGAGACACAGTGCAATGCTAGCTTACCTACAGTCTTAATTAACCCAGGGACAAGACAAACAGAACAAACTCACGTACACGAATGAGGAAATTGCAGGCAGGAATGACAGGAGGTGGGTGGCTGGAGGGGGAGGAAGGCACGGAGCTGGCTGGAGCTTGATCCCGCACGGGACGTTGGGCTGGACCTCGACGGCCGCCGATGCCACCGATCCTGTCGTGTGCGCGGGGTAATGGGTCAGAGCTGCTTAGTGGAGCCAACGCTGCTGGTGGGGGGTCTGGCGTGACGGGTTCTCTCTCCCTCTCTCACAAACTCCAGGACTCTCTTCAGGCTTGTCTGTGTTCTGATCTCCTCCCTCCTCCACTCTCTCTGGGGGCGTCTTCCTCGGGTTATATAAGCCCCACCCTTGACCCTTTTGCGAACCTCCCCCAAACGTTCTTTCTCCGCCCTCTAAAGCCAACCCCTCGTTCTGGGTTGGTCGGCAAGGGCTGGTTCACTCCTCCCCTCTATGACGAGGTGGAGACACGCTTTTCACAAATTTTCACAGACACAGAATGAAGGACATTCCAGTGTCCTTCCCCGACCTTACCTCGTGGCCAATGGTGGTTTTGGGGCGATTCGAGCTAGCCCCAGCCAAAGGGCAGCAATGGCGAACAAAGAAAACCACCCAAATGCAGTTGGCAATTGCAGCAAACCTGGCAAACCTGGCACTTTGAAGATGCCATGTCGGAGGGATCTACTTTATTTAATGCAGTGCAATGGAGTGTCAATGAATGGAAGACACAGCCTAACACTAACACACATAATAAGGATATAACTACTGAACAGGGATATATGGTGTCCTTCGTGTATGTTTTATGGGATTAACTACGGGAACGCCCTTTGACCTTTATACACAGACTGGAGGCAGGAGGGTCCAGAATAAAGCAATAATAAAAAAACACAATAAAAAAACACAATCCTCATATCCACAACAATATATATTTGCAATAATACCTCCATCTGCATAAGTACAATAATATCTAAACTTACAATAACATATCTTTACAATAATACTTACACTTATAATAACATATATATTTGCAATAATACCTACACTTATAATAACATATATATTTGCAATAATAGTTACATCTGCATAAGTACAATAATACCTAAACTTACAATAACATATCTTTACAATAATACCTACACTTATAATAACCTGTATATTTATAATAACATATTTTACAATAATGCCCACACTTACAATAATATGTCTATTTACAATACCATATATATTTTACAATAATACCGACACTTATAATAACATATATATTTTACAATAACACCTACATTTATAATAATATACACAGACTTGGCATTTAATATGGAATATTTTTTTTGTGGGGGTGAACTTACTTTTCAAGATGTCTTAGAACCAAAAATTCATTGGAATTATGTTGAAATTATTCTAGATTTTGTTAATGTGACCTTTAAAAGAAACAAAAACCACATTTGACATTTCGAAACAAATAAATTGATCCTTGAAAGTGATGTAAACTGATATCGAACTCAATTCATGGACAGTACTGTGTTAAACTTCTGTACGTTTTCCAGCAGAAGTATCTCTTTATTTTGCACATTAGCGAATTTTTTTTTAACAAAAACAAAAGTGAAATTACGACTGGGATTATTGACAGTAAAATTACAGTTCAGTACTTCGTGTAACCCCCACGAGCATTCAGGAGAGCACGTACACGTTGAGGCATGCTGTTCACGAGATTTGCCAAGGTTTGGACAGGAATCGCTTGCCATGCAGTGACAATAGCCTGCTGCAATTCACGCACAGAGGTCGGCTGCTGGTCCAAGTGGTCGATTTGACGCGTTAATTCTGCCCACAAGTTCTCTATCGGATTCATATCCGGGGACATGGCAGGCCACTCCATATGCTCCACACCACGGTCAGCAAGAAAGTGTTGGATCATGCGAGCACGATGAGGCCATGCATTGTCATCTTGGAAGACAAAGTTTCCTCGAAAGGCTGCACGAGCAAATGGAAGCAATGTTTCTTCCAGAATGGCCCTGTACTTGAACTGGTTCAGGTTTCCATTCAGAACAACCAGGTCAGTTTTTCCCCCTGCATGAAAAGCAGCCCAAACGGTTACCCCACCACCTCCAGCTTGGACTCTTGGCACTATACAATCTTTGTTGTCGGCTTCATGCACTTGTCTGCGCACTCGGACGTGGCCATCTTGACGATAGACCAGAAATCTAGACTCGTCACTGAAGATCACGTGATTCCAGTGTCCTGGCTACCATTGACGGTGCTCTCTGGCCCACTGCAATCGGCGCTGGCGGTGTTGTCTGGTCAGGCGTGGCTTTCTCAGGGGATGCCTGGCATGATAGCCTGCTTGAACCAGTCGCTGGTTGACTAGCCTTCTGGATACAGGCACATTTGTCAGTTGCTGCCACTCAGCCCTAAGCCGATTAGCTGACTTGGTACGGCCATTGCGGACTAACCGGTGCAGCTGGTGATCATCCCTCCTTGTGGTTCTGCGGGGACGTCCTGGCCTCGGTATTGGAGTAGGGACAACCCTCTGAGCATTTCGTTTCAGGATCTTTGACACCTGACCTTGAGTGATGCCATACTGCCGAGCAATAGCACGCTGTTTCATGCCGTAATTTCGGAAAGCCACCACTCCATGACAAACAGCATTGTCGAGTTGACGGACCATCTCCAGAGGAAGCGGCAATAACTTTTGTAGACGTGCAGCAGTTGTTTTCCACTAATACAGAACGCAACAACCCTTGTATACCCGACTGTGAAGCCAATCATCAAATGCACCTGTCCGTACATTTTGCCACGCCACCTGTGATATAATCCTGTTGTTGACTTCTTGCTGCGACAGACAATCAGTGACATGGTTGTTTTAACAAATAAATCACCAAAGTGTAAAAGAAACTCACCAGATTGATATACTGAGTTAAGAAAGTAAACCCAAGTCAATAAAAAAAAATTATTCCATATTAAATGCCAAGTCTGTATATTTGCAATATTACCGCCATCTGCATAAGTACAATAATACCTATACTTACAATAACATATATTTAAAATAATACCTACACATACAATAACATATATTTGCAATAATACCTACACTTCTACTAACATGGATACAATAACATAAATTTTACAATAATGCCTGCACTTACAATAACATATTTTACAATAATACCTACACTTACAATAACATATTTACTATATATATATATATATATATATATATATATATATATATATATATATATATATATATATATATATATATATACATATATATATGTATATACATATATATATATATATATATATATATATATATATATATATATATATATATATATATATATATATATATATATATATATATATATATATACACAACAACACCAGTACATGTGCAACAACATCTGAACTTTACAATAATACCAACTTATTTCCAACAATGCCTACATTTACAATAACATCTCTATACTAACAATAACAACTCCACATGTACAATAACGTCTATAGAATACGATAACAGCAACATGTTTCCAATAATAACTATAGTTACATAAAAATATACCTACATTTACAATAACATCTCTATATTTACAATAACAACTTCACACGTACGATAACATGTTTCCAATAATAACTATATTTGCATAAAAATATACCTACATTTCCAATAACATCTCTATATTTACAATAACAACTTCACACGTACGATAACATGTTTCCAATAATAACTATATTTACATAAAAATATACCTACATTTACAATAACATCTCTATATTTACAATAACAACTTCACACGTACGATAACATGTTTCCAATAATAACTATATTTACATAAAAATATACCTACATTTACAATAACATCTCTATATTTACAATAACAACTTCACACGTACTATAACATGTTTCCAATAATAACTATATTTACATAAAAATATACCTGCATTTACAATAACATCTCTATATTTACAATAACAACTTCACACGTACTATAACATGTTTCCAATAATAACTATATTTACATAAAAATATACCTGCATTTACAATAACATCTCTATATTTACAATAACAACTTCACACGTACTATAACATGTTTCCAATAATAACTATATTTACATAAAAATATACCTACATTTACAATAACATCTCTATATTTACAATAACAACTTCACACGTACGATAACATGTTTCCAATAATAACTATATTTACATAAAAATATACCTACATTTACAATAACATCTCTATATTTACAATAACAACTTCACACGTACGATAACATGTTTCCAATAATAACTATATTACATAAAAAATATACCTACAATGTCCAAGAAGTGAATACTCCCGCACGGCAACAACCTGTTGCCCTGAATTCCCCTTTATACCCAAATCTCCCTTTTATGCCCTCGGTTTACGAATCAGTTGAGTTGGTGAATAATTAACGGTTCATCGAGATTCTCGATCGATGTTTGGATTGGACTCAGCAGTTCGATCCCTCACATAGACGACGCATTAGATTAACGAGCACTCGTGACCCGTCATGGCTTTGCTCACAAAATGTCCTATTTTACCTCTCGAGCCTCGTCCGGACGATCATTCATAACTGTCAAATATGAACGTGTCAGTTATAACTTACAGGTATGAAGGATATCGTCGAGGCATACAAACTACCACTTATTGCATTGGCGGTTATTACTGAGCAGTTTGATGGATTTTATTTTCTCTTTGGTCTCGAACAATTTCGAATGAAGAGGCGATAGGAATGAAACAAAAGCACCTGCCAGGGTGCAGGTATAATTGAATCTCTCAAATGTGTATCACACAAATGTGTATCACAAAAAGTGAATCGTATATTTGGGTCGAGATGTTCGCAGGTCGTGTGAGGTCTTCAGACGAAGAATGGACTGAACCTTGTGGGAGTTCCTGCTGGGGACATCGCAGCTTTAGTGATTTATTTAATGAAGAACATCTTAAGAGGCCATTTTCCCCCACAGAGTAGGGGTTGCCCTTTTTGGGGCACCATGGTGCCCTTTTTTGAAGCAATGTTTTATGGCCGGATGCCCTTCCTGCCGCCAACCCTGTTAGTCGCCTCTTGCAACACCAATGAACTGGTACTCAATTTGCCGACCTCAGAAGGATGACAGGCTGAGTCAACCCCCCCTCCGCCGGCAACCATCAGCCTGAGTTGCTCCACGTATACAATGCGACCCCCCATGCCACCACTGCTTGCTCACCAGACCTTCTGCTGTTTCGTGTAAATCCACATCTTCCTGTTGATGCTTTGGTATGTCAGGCAGAAGTGGTGGATAAGAAACATGACTGGCTAGTGATGCACCAGGAGTGTTTTAGGGAAGCACATGCCAAAGTGAGAGAGTACTTTGAAAAGAAAGCAGCTGAAAGGATTCCTGCTTAGAAAGACAAGTTGTACTGTCCGTCCATCGCTGCGTGTGGGTCAGTTTGTCTATATGGTAAACAGACCGTTGGGGAGGACCAAAATCCAAGATGCTTGGGGCCTCACAGGATAACAAGTGGTTGAAATACAGGGTACAACTCGTGCAGTTGAACCTGTGCATGGGGGGCTAGTCCGGAGAGTGTATCAGGGAAATGTAAGGACCTGTGTGGGACCTATCCTAGTACCAAGAAGGGGTACTGTTCATCAGCGGAATATAGGGAGTAACCCTCCTACTGTCAATTACAAGGACATGCCTCAGTCGGATTCTCCTGATGCTGATTTTGTTGTTGTGGAAGAGGTGACGTTTCCAGGGTGAGTCAGTCCACAGAGGGTGTTGGCCTTGAATCTTGGGAACCCACGGGCACACAGGGTGTGGAGGAGGGACGGGGGATGCAAATCGACACACAAACTGTGCGTTCAGATACAGGAATTACAGAATGTGCCTGCCCCTGCCCTTCGCAGAAGCCGAAGGTCAACAGCCAGTGTTCATTCTAATCCCTTTCAGGAACCACGTGCAAGTTGTAATGCTGGTGCTTTAAGTCCAGAGGTTGTAACTCGGCTACTGACGAGTGTGAACACTGGATTTTTCAGAGAGGCTGTGAAAGAAGTCAAAAATCATTGTGGACGGGTGACTCTAAGCAAAGGAGACAGGGAGTTTGTTAGAGCTGGAGAGTTGGCCATGCTCAGTGGGGAGCGGAACTGACGGGAGCTGAGGGGGTGTGCCATCTGAGATGGAGAAGGACGGTGACGGCCACCACATTATGGAAAGCCTGTACGAGGCTGTGTGGTGGTCCATCCTCGGGGGAGAATTCCTGAGGAGATGTTACTGTTGGTTTGGGAGGAAATACAACATGTGTTTGTAAGTAAATCGAAGTTTCCCTGATCATAATTAGTGCTACAAACTCACTGTTCAAAGTTAATGGTCGGTGATATTGTAGAAGGTTGGGATTACATGACTGCTGGTGAACAGCTCTGGAAGTGTCCATGCGTTTTTTTTTAACCTCTTCCCCCCCCCCCCCTCGTCTCACGCCTCCTCCGCCCAAGCCCTCTCCCTCCCACAGATCTCCCGATGTCCCTCCTGTCAAATGTTGTACTTGTGTGCTTCCCCTTCTTCCCCCATCTTGTCTCCCGCTCCCTTTATTTCATCTTATGTGTCCGTTTGTTTTTTGTCATTGATGTTAGCTCTTACACGAGCCTCGATTTTGCACACAAAAAAACAAACAAAAAAAACCAAAAAAAACAAACAGAGATGACGCCAAAGATGGTTTCGTAAAGAAATAAGCTAAATTTTTTTAAATTGTGTTAGCTTTAATGGAGGGTGATCTTGATCCAAGGAATGCGTTCCCTTCCCTTGCTCTAGGCCTAGGGCCACCACCACCACTTTTGCCTTTGCCACAGTTTTGTCTTCACTTACTCTGTTTTGTGAAGTTCTGATTCAAGTTCCAAAGTTTCCTTTTTCGACTCTACAGTAAAATTATTCCAGATAAAGTAACTCCGAACAAAGTTGTGTGCCCGAGTCTACCAGGCAACATGCAGATAGAACTAGAACGACATTCTCCGACGTCACGACGTCGACCGATATGCCTCCACTCACATTATTACATCATTAAAATACTTGTGCCAAGTTTGATTAAAAATCCATTCAGCTGTTCTCAAGTTATCACATTTCTACCTGACCTGACCGTTGACCTTTGACTTCTTGACCCCCAAATTTAATCAGTTAATTTTTACATTATTATACATACATGTAGCAAATTTTAATTTAAATCCCTTGAGCTGTTCACAAGTTATCACATTTTTACCTGACATGACCTCTGACCTTTGACCTTGGGACCCCAAAATCTAATCATTTAATCTTTACATCATTATACATACCTGTACCAAGCTTGAATTAGATCACTTTAGCTGTTCTCGAGTTATAGACCGATTACAGACTTTGACCTCTTGACCCCAAATTCTAATCAGTTAATCTTTACATCATTATACATACCTGTACCAAAGTTTGGTCAGAATCCCATCACTGGATCACAAGTTATTGTGGTAGCAGAATTTTTACCTAACATGATCTCTGACCTTTGACCTCTTGACCCCAAATTCGAATCAGTTCATCTTTACCTCATATACATACGTACCTGCACCAAGTTTGACCTAGATCCCTTCAGCCGTTCTCAAGTTATTGCGGTAACGAAAACCTATCACGGACGGACGGACGGACGGACGGACAACCTCAAAACATAATGTATCCAGCCTCTTCGTCAACGGAGGCATAAAAATGTAAGCGAACATGAGGAACGAGTCAATAAAATAAAAAATTCGAAAGAGAAAATAATATCCGGTGAAATGGAGCTAAACCTGCATTTTAATTTTATTTGGTCCTCAAGAAAAAGGTATTTCTAAAGCGCGGCGTTACGCGCGCTGCTTGTGAGCAAGGAGGAAGCGGACAAGCGGTAACATATGAACGTCTTTATTGTAAGACTACACTGTAACACCACTCTTCCGGGCTGGTCGCCCGGTGTATATCCTGAGGCCACGCCTACCCCTCGGGCGTGGCCACCGCCCACTTGGTGCGTGGAATGATGTCACCACGCCAGTGGGCTTTTGTGTCCGCCACACGTGCCCCCCCAGAATTCCCGCGCACCTGGAGGGCCAGTTTGCGGGGCAGACGAATGACCCGGCCGAAGCGCCCCCTGGCGATCGGCGGCGTCTGGGGTGCAGGGATACCAGGTGGGATGCCCCTGGCTGCCCCTGGGATGGGTGCAGGACCGGGGGGCGCCGTGGCGGCGGGGCTGGGCGGTGCCGGGGGTCCGCCCGCAGGAGGGCGGCCCCGACGTGGGGGTCGGGCCACTGGCGGTGGATGGTCCACATCGAGGTGGGCCGGCTTGAGGCGGTCTACCGAAACGCGGTCAGGAGTACCGCCGATGTCCAGGGTGAAGTGCTTCGCCCCGGTCTCCAGCACGCGGAAAGGCCCGTCGTACGGGGGCCGCAGTGGTGTCCGATGGGCATCGTGGCGGACGAAGACGTACTCCGCCGTGCGAAGCTCCGGGGCGACGTGCGTCGGTGGGTGCCCGTGGCATGCCGTTGGCACCGGGGCGAACCTCTGGGCGGTCTCTTGCAGAGCGGAGCGCTGCTGTGCCGCGGACCATGGTGCCGTGGAGTCGGGGAGGAACTCGCCCGGCACCTGCAGCGGTTGCCCGAAGACCAACTCCGCCGCGGATGCGCGCAGGTCCTCCTTGGGCGCCGTCCGGAGGCCCAGCAGGACCCAGGGGAGCCTGTCGACCCAGCCGCCGTCGCGGAGGGTGGCCCGGAGCGCGGCCTTCAATGAGCGGTGAAATCGCTCACACAGGCCGTTAGCCTGGGGGTGGTAGGCCGTGGTTCGGTGCAGCCGGACCCCGAGCCCCGGCGCAACCGCCCCCCAGAGCTCCGAGGTGAACTGGGGGCCGCGGTCGGATGAGATGTCTGAGGGGGCGCCGAACCGGGCGACCCAGGTGGCGATGAAAGCCTGCGCGACATCGGCCGCCGTTGTCGATGCCAAGGGCACGGCCTCCGGCCACCGGGTGGTGCGGTCCACCATGGTGAGGACGTGGGTGAAACCCCGCGAGGGGGGCAGAGGTCCCACCAGGTCCACGTGGACGTGGTCAAACCGGCGTTCCGGCACCGTGAACGGGGCCAACGGGGCCTGGGTGTGCCGGTGCACCTTGGCGCGCTGGCACGCGAGGCATGTCCTGGCCCAGCCGCGGACGGCCTTCCGGAGGCCATGCCAGACGAACTTGTCGGCGATCAGCCTTTGGGAGGCCCTCGCGCCCGGGTGGGACAGGCCGTGGACGGCGTCAAACACCTGGCGCTGCCAGCCCGCGGGCACAATGGGGCGAGGACGCCCGAGGGAGACGTCGCACAAGAGGGCCGCGCCCGCGCCGTCGAACGGCACCTCGGTGACGCGGAGGCCCGTGACGGCGGTCCGCAAGGCCTGGACGTCGGGGTCAGCGGCCTGGTCCGCTGCCATCCGGGCATAGTCGATGCCGAGGTGGACTGCGTGGGCGACGGCCCGGGAAAGGCAATCCGCCACCGGGTTGTCCTTCCCCGCGACGTGCTGGATGTCCGTCGTGTACTCGGACACGGCCGAGAGGTGACGCTGCTGCCGGGCCGACCACGGCTCGGTGACCTTGCCCATCGCGAAGATCAGCGGCTTGTGGTCGACGAAGGCAGTGAACGCCCGGCCCTCGAGCAGATGGCGGAAGTGCCTGACCGCCAAGTGAAGTCCGAGCAACTCGCGGTCGAAGGTACTGTAACGGCGTTCGGGCGGGCGAAGCTGCCGGCTAAAGAACGCCAGCGGTTGCCAAGCTCCACGCACCCATTGCTCGTGCACCGCGCCCACCGCGTAGTCCGAGGCATCGGTGGTGAGGGCGATCGGTGCATCGGGCGCCGGGTGCGCGAGCATGGTGGCGTTAGCCAAGGCGAGCTTCGCGCCCGTGAACGCCGTGTCAATCTGCTCGGTCCAGGTAACGTCGCCTTTGCCCGGCTTACCTCGGAGAGCTTCGTGCAGGGGGCGCAGGAGCTGGGCGATACGGGGCAGGAACTGATGGTAAAAGTTCACCATGCCCAGGAACTCCTGCAGCCCTCTGATCGTGCGGGGGCGCGGAAACCCCTTCACCGCCTCCACCTTGGCCGGCAGGGGGACGGCTCCGTGCCTGGTGACACGGTGCCCCAGAAAATCGATTGTGGCGGCGCCGAACCGGCACTTTGCGGGGTTCACAATCAGGCCATGCTGGCCCAGGCGTTCGAAGAGCGTGCGGAGGTGGCGTAGGTGCTCTTCGCGGGACGCGCTGGCGACGAGGATATCGTCCAGGTAGACGTAGACAAAATCCAAGTCGCGCAGGACGCTGTCCATCAGTCGCTGGAACGCCTGAGCCGCATTCTTCAGACCGAAGGGCATGCGCAGGAACTCGAAGAGTCCGAATGGCGTGATGACCGCCGTCTTCGGGACGTCCTCCGGCCTGACGGGGACCTGATGGTAGCCGTGTATGAGGTCCACCTTCGAGAAGAAGGACCTGCCCGCCAAACGGGCGGAAAAGTCCTGAATGTGGGGGACGGGGTAGCGGTCGGGAGTCGTGGCGTCATTGAGACGGCGATAGTCCCCGCACGGTCGCCATCCCCCGCCGGGCTTCGGCACGATGTGCAGCGGCGACGCCCAAGCGCTCTCTGAGCGCCGAACGATGCCGAGTCGCTCCAGGGTAGCGAACTCCGCTTTTGCCACCGCCAGCTTCGTCGGCTCGAGGCGGCGTGCCCGGGCGTAGACCGGTGGCCCGACGGTGGGGATGTGATGGGCCACCCCGTGCTTGACGGCCCCCGCCGAGAAGGTGGGCCGCGTGAGGGCCAGGAAGCCGGCGAGGAGGCGGGTGAATGCGTCCGCTGCCGGAAGCGTACAGACCAACGTGGCCGGAACCGAATCGTTCGGCAAGCCGCTTGGCAAGCCGCTCGTTGAGCTGGGCAACGCACATGCGAGCGAGCTGAACGTCTTGGCCTGGACAAGCCGTCTGCGCTTGACGTCGACCAGGAGCCCATTAGCGCACAGGAAGTCCGCGCCAAGCAGTGCCATGGGCACGTCGGCGGTGACGAACGTCCATCGGAAAACCTGCCCTCCAAACCGCAGAGAGAGGCAGCGTTTTCCGTACGTACGGATGGGCGTCCCGTTCGCGGCAAGCAGCGCGGGGCCCCCACCCGCGGCGTGCTTGTCTGACGTGCCGGCGGGAATGACACTCACCTGTGCTCCCGTGTCGCACAGGTAACGGCGCCCGGAGAAGGTGTCCGTTATGAACAGCAGGCTGCTCGAACGGCCGGCGCTCATCGCCACAATTGAGCGCCGGCCCGGGCGTTTCCCGACCCGTTGAAGGAGCACGGCGGATGACACCGCCGAGCTTCGTGGCCGAACTTGGCGTGGAACCAGCACCAGGTGGTGGAGCTGGAGGAGCGCGGCTGGCTCCGCCAGGCCGGTGGAGTCGACGGGTTTCCCCGCGGTGGCGGTTTTCGCCGCGGCGGTGGGCGGGGCGTGGCGGCGTTCACGAGGTGCGTATCAGCATGCTGCTGAAACTCAGCGTGCTGTAGAAGATGATGCTGTGGAACAGCAGCGTCGAAGGCCGTGACGGCCACGCCAACGCTCGCCCGCGTGTCCGAAGCGGCGAAGTACTTGTCCGCCTCGGCCGCCAATGCTCGGGGTTCCGTTAGCCCGGTCCCGGCCAACGCGAGGCGAACCTGCGCTGGAAGTTGGCGACGGAAAAGCGCCCGGAATAGCGAACCGGGGGCTTCGTCGCCCAACAGTGACAGCATATGGTCCATTCGGACCGACGGGCACGTCTCACCGAGCTCGGGGAGATCCAGGAGGCGGTCGGCCCGTGCGTCGTCCGTGAGGCTGAACGTGGCTAGGAGTAGCCGCTTGAGTGCCTCGTACTTGTGGCCGTCCGGTGGGTGGCGAAGGACGGACACAACTCGAGCGGCCGTGCCGGGCCCGAGGGAGGCGACGACATGGCAGTAGCGCAGGTCGTCGTTGGTGAGGCGCCGAAGCTGAAATTGGGCTTCGGCTTGAACGAACCAGACCTCGGCCTGGGCCTCCCAAAATTCGGGAAGTTTAATCGCCATTGACTTGTCGTTGGCCATTGCAATGGCGTCGTGTTCGGAAGGATCGCTACGGCAGATCCAACGTCGAGGGTCACCAGTAAAGCGCGGCGTTACGCGCGCTGCTTGTGAGCAAGGAGGAAGCGGACAAGCGGTAACATATGAACGTCTTTATTGTAAGACTACACTGTAACACTCCACTCTTCCGGGCTGGTCGCCCGGTGTATATCCTGAGGCCACGCCTACCCCTCGGGCGTGGCCACCGCCCACTTGGTGCGTGGAATGATGTCACCACGCCAGTGGGCTTTTGTGTCCGCCACATTTCTACCGTTTTGATGTTTTGTCATATTTTGCCACCAAAACATCATGCAATCATGTCATATTCGTTATTGTCTCACAGAATGGAGCCCACCGATTTGGGGTGAATGGAAACAAAATGGCGTACACGGCCCACGACCCCAGAATTTTCCGGACACACCATGTTGGGGCTCCATATACAGCGACTACAGCCATTCCGAGGATGGGAGAAACTTAAACAACAACAACAATTACCACAGGAAGACGTTTGGTTTTGAAGTTGTATCAAGGATGGGAGGTTTAAACAACAATTACCACAGGAAGATGTTTTATTTCCAAGTATTCACGAGGATGGGATAGGTTTAAGCAACAACAATAATAATAATTACCACAGTAAGACGTTTGGGTTTGATGTCGTCTCGAGGATGGAAGGGCTTTAAACAACAACAACAACAATTACCACAGGAAGATGTTTGGTTTTTAAATCGTCTCGAGGATGGTAGAGCTTTAAACAACAACAACAACAATTACCACAGGAAGACGTTTGGTTTTTAAGTCGTTTCGAGGATGGTAGACTTTAAACAACAACAACAACAATTATCACAAGAAGATGTTTGGCTTTGAGGTCGTCTCGAGGATGTCAGACCTTTAAACAACAACAACAACTTTTACCACAGGAAGACGTTTGGTTTTGAAGTTGTCTCGAGGATGGGAGGTTTAAACAACAATTACCACAGGAAGATGCTTTGTTTCCAGGTATTCACGAGGATGGGATAGGTTTAAACAATAATAATAATTACCACAGTAAGACGTTTGGGTTTGATGTCGTCCCGAGGATGGAAGGGTTTTATACAACAACAATTACCACAGGAAGATGTTTGGTTTTTAAGTCGTCTCGAGAATGGTAGACTTTAAACAACAACAACAACAATTACCACAAGAAGACGTTTGGTTTTGAAGTCGTTTCGAGGCTGGTAGGGCTTAAACAACAACAACAATTACCACAAGAAGACGTTTGGTTTTGAAGTCGTCTAGAGAATGGAAGACCCTTAAACAACAACAATTACCACAGGAAGACGCTTGATTTTGAGGTCGTCTCGAGGATGGTAGGGCTTAAACAACAACGACAATTATCGGAAAGAGGACGTTTGATCATTGATGTCATCCTAAGGATGATACGGCCTTAAACAACAACAATATCGAAATAATCAAAAATAACAATTAGCGCCGGAAGATGTTTGGATCGTATGTCGTGGCGGGTCATTGAACAATTGACACAGGAAGTACTTATGTATGACATGGCTGCTGGCGTTGTGTCGTGTGGTGAGTCTCAACTTTATCTCCTTTTAGTTTTATAAACACTAGTAAAACTCGCTCTAGTCTCTCAAGCTTCATGTTATGAACCCCGACGTTGGATTCCGGGCCGAGACTCAGCTATGACTATGAGTATGAGGAGCTGTTGAAGGAGGCAGGGTTTTGTACATTAGACAGAAGGTGGTTAGATTAGAGGTGATAAGATCGACATGTTTAGCATGATGAAAGGTACAGATCGAATAAGTGCAGAATAAATGTTCAGCGCATTAGATCGGAGTAGGGCCCATAGCACCACCCGTCCCCCTGCACCCACTAATACTAATACTAATACTAATACTAATACTACGAGTACCCGACTGCAAAGCCGCAATGAGCCGGCGAAGCCAAAGCCTCTTGCCACTATTTTTTTACCCATCACGATGGCATCAGTAGGTTCGGTAGTTGGTAGTAGGTAGGTGTAGTAGGTACCGTACCTGGTAAGACTTGGTAAAAGAGAAGAGCAGACAGTCCTCCCCAATACCTAAATACAATAAATGTCACAAGAAGCTTAAGGAAGTAACTATACGATGTGCTAGCTTAGGGCCTATTTTAAGAAATTTTAACTGGGCTTAACATACGTTTTCACAGCATGTGTGTAGTCTTCTAACTTCAGTCGCTGTCAGGGCTGGTTCTCTCCGGGCACTGCGGCTTCCCCCACCAGAAGAAGTTCGCTTGCAGTAAGATCAGTGCAGACAGATCAGACGATAGCGCCGTTTCAACGGCAATGTCAATGTGTGACTGTCGTTAATCAAACCGAGCTTTCTTTCTTTATGTAAACCGCTTATACCGTATTTCTGGCCGTGAAAAACTATCCCCTACGGCCGCGAGATTTCTAAAAAATAATTCTTCGTCAATTTTAGAATATTTGACGCCGTTTTCACCCTCCGAAACGCGTAATAAGCTTTAAAAATATATTTTTCAAATGCTCGAATCTCATTGGTTCCGGTGTTTGGTGACGATTTTCGTTGAAGATAACGAGGTTGGTCTTAACGTATTTTAATTACAAATTAGAGGTGCATTAGATTGTGAATCAAACAAAGACGGGTGAAACAAACTCCTATTGAACTTTTTCGCAATTGTTTTATGCAAACTTCCGTATCCGGTCGATGGCGGCCTCCATTGCGTGATTTGGTTTTAGAAATATTTTTTCAAATGCTCGAATCTCATTGGTTCCGGTGTTTGGTGACGCTTTTCGTTGAAGATAAGCAGGCCCGTGCGGGCCGAGGTTGGTCTTAAAGTATTTTAATAATAAATTGGAGGTGCATAAGATTGTGAATCAAACAAAGACGGGTGAAAGAAACTCCTATTGAACGTTTTTCAATTTGTTATGCATACTTCCGCATCCGCAAGATGGCGGCCTCCATTGAGCTTCGGAATTCTCAAGCCAAGGCATAATCTGGTTTTCGACATAATACGTACGCGGTTATTGACAACACCGGCTTCACCGGCTATAAATAGTAATATTATTACTATTTATAGTATTAGTATTAGTTATTTATAGTATTACTATTAGTATTATTACTAATAATGGGTTTGTTTGGTCTGGTGTTGGTGTAGCACAGCCATGATGGCCTGAATTTACAAGTTCCTTATTACACCTGCATCCAGAAGGATACCTTTAATTAATAAATAAACAAGACAACAGTACAACGTCACTCGATAGAGAGCATACCTCCGCCAGGTGAACAGTTTACGTTTTGTATCCACTGATAGGTCAGATCTGGATTTGGACCTGAACCAAAATCGAATCTATTGGTCCTTGTCACACCCACCAAGTTTCGTCCTAATCCATCCATAACTTTTTGAGATATTCTGTTCACAAACAGACAGGGGTGAAAACATAACCTCCATCCACCTCTGGTGGCAGAGGTAACAACCCGCGTGTTATATCGTGGGAATAATTGTGGCTGTTAAGAGAAGAAGAAGATGAGTAGGAAGAAGTAGACGAACCCACTTGCGATACGAGAGTGTGGTTGCTGTGTGGACAGCAGCTTCTTCACAATCAGAGCATCCCCTGGGTATGTGGGGGGCCCCCTGCAAACCTCACATGGGGGCCCTTTCTGTTGGAGGGCTATTAATATGATGACAGATCTTCAGGCGAAGAATCGATTTATACCTTGGTTCCGGAGGGGGTTAGCGAAATATTAGCATGACCAGCTCTGTCTGTCTCTGTCTCTGCGTGTATCTGTCTTTCCACACCATCATGGGTAATGTATTGTCATATCTCCGCTATGCCTGTGCGGATTGTAACCAAACTTGATAGGATAGTAGTGTTACGTTTGTGGGGGTAGATGATGGAATCCCATAGTAAAGATTGGATTGTATAATTATAGCATGGACCGTGGACACGTAGAAGACATCTCAATGTATTTAATTAGGGAAACTGTAGCTTAAGATTGTTTATGTGTCTTCACACTAGGGGTGAAGCTGTGTTAACTAGATAGGGATTGAAGTTAGTTTTCCCCAGTACGTGATATTCCCTCTGTGACCTTTCCCTACATTTTCCCTTTACCTCGACCACAAGGCCAGCTATGCAAAGCCTCCATTAAACCACCACAACCGCCGACAGTTCCCGGACATTGCCGATCGGTAAGTAAGCCGCGCCTTGATGAACACTCAGCCATGCAAAGCCTCCATTACACAACAATAACCGTCCACTGCATGCCGACAGACATGCATGCCAGAACATAGCCAATCGGACTAAGCTCGCCGCCTCCAAAAGAGTGGAGCTGGCAGACCACACCCCCGAAGTTCGTCATCTGCAGACTCGTAAGAAAAGTAACGTTTATTGCTAACCTTGCGAGTGTCACGAAACGTTGTTTCTGCCTCCACTGACAGCGTAAGACACTTGGCAGTATCCTTGGCCTGATCAAATCCAGAATAGTTCACCAAGTGAGCATGACATGCCTGGCTTAGGTCTAATGCAACATCCAACTGAATGTCCATTGACTGCAATACCTTGCTGACTCGGTTGATCTGAACAAGTATATATCGTATCAGATGACCAGACATGAGAAATCTGAAAGTCCCCACTTCCTTCACTTGGCCCATTACCTCGCTGTAACATTTAGCATCCTTTCCTTTACAGTGTCAGCCAAACTCAGTGGAGCAGCCTTTACATTCTGCAGCTGATGGCGCACAACCTTCACAGCCTCAGTTTTATATTGTCCCCCGTCGCACAGCGTAGCGAAAGGGGGACTATGGCTTTCCCCTCCGTCCGTGTGTCCGTCCGTCCGTCCGTCCGTCCGTGCGTGCGTACGTGTGTGCGTGCTTGTTTGCGTGCGGGCGTGCGTACGTGCGGGAGTGCGTGCGTGCGTAAGCGAAGGACCGCATTCAAATTTGGTGTGTGGGTGCAACCCACGTCAAAATCCAAGATGGCCGCCGCCATGTATGTCTGATGCCATGTATGTCTGAACCTTGTGAGATGAATATCTTGAAAAATAAGTGAAGTACCAACTTCTAATCTGGTGTGTGGGTGTATCTAGGCACAAGGAAGGACGCTGTTTAAAATTGGGTCGCCACGTAAAAATCCAAGATGGCCGCCGCCATGTATGTCTGAACCTTGTGAGATGAATATCTTGAAAAATAAGTGAAGTACCAACTTCTAATCTGGTGTGTGGGTGTATCTAGGCACAAGGAAGGACGCTGTTTAAAATTGGGTCGCCACGTAAAAATCCAAGATGGCCACCGCCATGTATGTCTGAACCTTGTGAGATGAATATCTTGAAAAATAAGTGAAGTACCAACTTCTAATTTGGTGTGTGGGTGTATCTCGGCATAAGGAAGAACACTATTGAAAATTGGGTCGCCACGTCAAAATCCAAGATGGCCGCCGCCATGTATGTCTGGACCTTGTGAGATGAATATCTTGAAAAATAAGTGAAGTACCAACGTCTAATGTGGTGTGTGGGTGTATCTCGGCATAAGGAAGAAGGCTATTGAAAATTGGGTCGCCACGTCAAAATACAAGATGGCCGCCACCATATATATGTCTGAACCTTGTGAGCGAAATATCGTGAAAAATAAGCGAAGTACCAACTTCTAATCTGGCGTGTGGGTGTATCTAGGCACAAGGAAGGACGCTGTTTAAAATTGGGTCGCCACGTCAAAATCCAAGATGGCCGCCGCCATGTATGTCTGAACCTTGTGAGATGAATATCTTGAAAAATAAGCGAAGTACCAACTTCTAATTTGGTGTGTGGGTGTATCTCGGCATAAGGAAGAACGCTATTGTAAATTGGGTCGCCACGTCAAAATCCAAGATGGCCGCCACCATATATATATGTCTGAACTTTGTGAGTGAAATATCTTGAAAAATAAGCAAAGTACCAACTTCTAATCTGGTGTTTGGGTGTATCTAGGCACAAGGAAGAAGGCTATTGAAAATTGGGTCGCCACGTCAAAATCCAAGATGGCCGCCGCCATATATGTCTGAACCTTGTGAGTGGAATATCTTGAAAAATAAGCGAAGTACCAACTTCTAATCTGGTGTGTGGGTGTATCTCGGCATAAGGAAGAACGCCATTGAAAATTGGGTCGCCACGTCAAAATCCAAGATGGCCACCTCCATGTATGTCTGAACCTTGTGAGCGAAATATCATATCATAGCATGTTTTCTGCGTCTTCCACTTTGTCAACTCACATCACTTCACCGACGGGGGACCTAGGCGTAACGCTTGTTCTCATTGCGTTTCAGAAAGTCATTTCACAGAAATGGAGGTGTGTGTTCCCTTAGAATGTCCCATCTTTGTTTTGAAGCGGCAAAAAGCATGTAGAGCTGTTGCATGAAGCCCACAAATGATATTGATACTCCTGAGCACTGAGCAGCATCTGAAACCACAAGGTTGAGACTATGAGCATTGCAAGGGACATCAAATGCCCGAAGGTTCATCTGCAGAATCCGAGCCTGAATGCCAGAACGTTTCCCTTTCATGTTGCTGCCGTCGTCGTAGTCGTATCCTTGGCCTCTGCAGTCAGACAAAGGCGGACCAAAGCCGTCAAATACTTCCAATAACTTCTCCTTTAGTTTCATGCCAGTCGTGTCTTTCACAACAAAACATGAGAGGAAATGTTCGTATATTTCAGAAGCCTCTCCATCTTGCACACAATCGAAGCGGATGATGACGGAAAGTTGCTCTTGGTGGTCGATATCTGGGGTCCAATCAAGCAACACCGAGTCGGACTTGTAAGTTGAAACACGTGCAAGTATTTCACTTCTGATTTTGTTGGCTAATAATCCAAGGAGCCCGTTCTGAATATCGACACTCAGATAGTTATCTCGTACTTCCCCGGTTGATGATCTTCGAATATGCTCCTGCATGACCAAGTCAAATTGAGCCATAAACTCCAACTAGCAAATAAAATTACCATTGTTAGGCTCGTAGAAGGCCTTTCGATGACCCAAGGAATGCCAGATTTCTCTCAGCTAAAAAATGAACAATCGCAATCAAACGCTCAGACGTTTCTCCAATGTTTTTTCTCCAGGTCTATCACACTCTGAAGCTTATTACGGCGAGTCTTTCCGGATTTTAACCTTGCATCCAATTCCTTCCACTTCTGCATGCAAGCTGTGTGGTGTGGTGAGGTTTCATGTCGGGACAAAGTTTTTGACAAATCTTTCCAGGCTGAAAGACCATCACAGGTGGGGTGTATGGCGACATTTCCAAAAAGCTTGCAACGGAAGCGGTGCACAGCGTCGGCCGCTATATATATAGCTATATATATATATATATATATATTATCTGTAATCTGGTTCTCCAACCTCATGAGCGAACATCATGACGTCATCGCCATGCATGTCCGCATTGCCTGCAAAGCTCCAGAGGAACCATCTAGCAGTGCATCATTATGGATTATAAATTCAGATACTGTCACAAGTGCATGCAAAACTCACAGTTACCGACCTGGTTTCGCCCTTGTTGGGGCTTCATCAGGGCAACGCAGTGAGGCTTCCATACACTTGTAACTCTGTGAACCTTTCGGTTTTTATATCAGTCACTATGCGACCTTCATATCATCAGTGGAGTGCTCCCATCACTCTACTGATGATATGAAGGTCGCATAGTGACATATATATATATATATATATATATATATATATATATATTCTCCGTAGGTGATTGTCTGTGAGTCTGTCCAGGGGTGTGGCTCTCAGCCATTGAGGGAGTAGCTCCATCCATTCTGGAAGAGGCTTCAAAAACAAATATCCACAATTTTGTTTAGTCACATAGATTTTAGGCCTCTTTTGTTAGGCCCGTGATGTCTTGCTCTCTTTCACAGTTTTATTTCAACTCTAATTCGATATCTCATTTCATTTTTTACAGTCGCTAACATGGTTTTAGACTCGGTTGAAAAAAAAAAATGGGAAGAAAATTCGATGAAAGTTACCATTTATAGAACAAAATGAATTTTCAAAGGCCTGTAACATAAAGTTCATTGAGTCTCCCTCACGGCTTGATCTCGACTGGAATTCACCATCACAGTCACTGGGTGGTTCAAGTCTCAGTTTCAGCTAAAGTTGTGAAAATTGGCAAAATGTATTCCAACAGCCGTTTTGAATGTGTTGACTGTTATGTGGGCATGGGGAAGGAGAGAGGAGAATGAAAGAGGGGAATGAGAGATGGAAAGGAGAGAGGAGAAGGAGAGGAGAGAACGTTCCCAGGACTTCATTATTTATATTATTACTTCGTAAAAGTACAGCGACTGAATACTGAATTTCGGGATCGAACTGAAGTCAAATTATATTTTTCCATGTTCCTGGGGGTGTATACGCAGTGTTTGTTTAAAGCGAGTCAACTCTTTTCCAACCATGGTATGAAACAATACAGTAATAATAATAATAATAATTCATTTATTTTGTATAGCGCTTTTCCAGAAGCCCAAAGGCGCTTTGACAGAGTGGCAAACATAATGCATAACAATACATGAAAACAACAATTGCAAAAAGACAAGAATCAATAGGGAAATATTTAAAGCAAAAGGAGGGAGAAGGAGAAGAGATAGTCAGGGGTTAAATGCTGTGGGTTGAATGTTGAATGCAGTGTTGAACAGGTGGGTCTTTAGTGATGTTTTGAATGTGGTGAGTGAGGAGGAGTCTCTGATGGTGTGAGGTAGTGAGTTCCAGAGGGTGGGAGCAGCGATGGAGAAGGCCCTGTCCCCCCAGGATCTGAATTTGGTCCGGATGGAGGGGGTCAGGAGGTTGGTACCAGCAGAGCGGAGGTTGCGGGTGGGAGTGTGTCTGGAGAGGAGGTCAGCCAGGTAGGATGGGGCCAGGTTATGGAGGGCTTTGTATGTCAAGAGGAGGATTTTGTACTGGATTCTCTGGGGGATGGGGAGCCAGTGAAGCTTGTAAAGGACGGGGGTGATGTGGTCACGGGTCCGGGAATGGGTGAGTAGACGGGCAGCGGAGTTCTGAATGTATTGGAGTTTATTGGTGATTTTTGAGGGTGAACCATAGAGGAGGCTATTGCAGTAGTCCAGACGGGAGGTGATGAAGGCGTGGATGAGGGTTTCTGCAGCCGTGGAGGAGAGGGATGAGCGGAGACGGGCAATGTTTTTCAGGTGAAAGAAGGCTGACTTTGTGATCTGTTTAGTGTATTTGTCGAAGGAAAGGGTTTGGTCAAAGATAACGCCAAGATTCCGGATGTGAGGGGAGGTGGATACTGGGATACCGTCGATGTTGAGGGCAAAGTTATGGGTGGATTTTGTGAGCGTTTTTGGGCCAATGATGATTATTTCAGATTTATCACAGTTAAGCTTGAGGAAGTTGATTTGAAGCCAGGATTTTATTTCAGTGATGCAGTTTGTCAGGATAGAGTGGGTGTCGGTGGAGACGGACTTGGTGGAGATGAAAAGCTGGATGTCATCGGCGAAGCAGTGGAATTGGAGACCATGACGGCGGATTAAGTGACCGAGCGGGGACAGGTAAAGGATGAAGAGGAGGGGGCCAAGAACTGAACCTTGGGGGACACCTTGGGGGAGGGGAGCAGTGGGGGATTTGCAGTTATTGATGGAGATGAACTGGCATCTGTCAGAGAGGTATGATTTAATCCAAGAGAGGGCAGTGCCGGTAACGTTAAAGGTGGATTCAAGTCGGGTGAGGAGGATAGTGTGATCGATGGTGTCAAAGGCAGCGCTGAGGTCGAGGAGGACGAGAATGTTGAGGTTGCCAGCGTCAGAGGAGAGGAGAAGGTCATTGGTGATTTTGAGGAGAGCAGTTTCAGTACTGTGGTTGGAGCGGAATCCGGATTGGAATGTTTCATACAGGTTATTGGCAGAGAGATGATGTTTGAGTTGAGTGGCTACAGCGCGTTCCAAAACTTTTGACAGAAAGGGTAGGTTGGAGATGGGTCTGAAGTTGTTTAGGGTGTCAGGGTTTAGACCAGGTTTTTTTAGAATGGGGGTAACAGCAGCAATTTTGAGGGAAGGTGGGACGATGCCTGTAGACAGGGAGGAGTTTATTGTTGCAATGATAAGTGGAGAGAGAGCAGGGAGGGAGGCTTTGACAAAGCTGGAGGGGATGGGGTCAAGAGTGCAGGTGGCAGTTTTCATTCCTATGAGGAGTTCAGAGAGGTCAGTAGGGGAGATTGGGGAGAACCGAGACAGGGGATGGCAGGACAAGGGGGGGCAGGTGGTTGGAGGGGGAGCGGGTGCGGCGGTGGTCAAGCTGTTGTAGATGTTGTCAATTTTGCGTTGGAAGAAAGAGAGGAAGGAGATGCAGTTGTCTACTGTGAATGACTGGGTGGTGGTGTTCAGGGGGCGGAGGAGTTTGTTTATTGTCGAGAAGAGTGCTTTTGGGTTTCCGGAGCCAGAGTGGATAATTTGAGAGTAGTAGGCAGAGCGGGCGTGGGAGAGGGCATCTTTGTAGTGTTGTAGGTGGTCCTTGTAGGCTTGGGAGTGAACTGTGAGACCCGTTTTATTGCGAAGTCTTTCAAGTTGGCGAGCACGAGTTTTCATCAGGTGGAGTTCAGGGGTAAACCAGGGAGCAGAATGGGTGAAAGAAACTGTTTTGGTTTTTACAGGCGCAAGCTGGTCAAGGTAGGAGGAGAGAGTGTGGTTGTAGTAGTCAGTGAGGTCGGAAGGGGTGTGGAGGTCAATGAAGGGAGAAGTGGACATTTTTTCAGAGAGGGTGGATGAGAATGAGGTAGGTGAAAGAGCGTTTAGCTTACGGAAGTTGATTGTGCGATAATGCCTTGGTGTTGGGGCGGGGATGTTGATGGTCAGAGTGATGGCTAAGTGGTCAGAGAGGGTGAGGTCGGAGCCATAGAGATGGTGCAAATTTAATCCAGTGGAGCAGACAAGGTCCAAAATGTGACCACGGATATGGGTAGGAAAGTCGACATGTTGAGTGAGGTTAAAGCAGGTGAGTAAATCAGTGAAGTCAGTGGTTATTGTGGAGTCAGTGGAGTCCATGTGGATATTGAAATCACCAAGGAGGAGGATTGAGGGGGAGAGGGAACATAGCTGGGTCAGAAAGTAGGAGAAGTCAGACAGGAATGATGGGTGTGGTTTGGGAGGGCGGTAGACGACAGCCATGACTGACTGCGTGTGACCAGAGAGTTTTAAAGCCAGGTGTTCAAATGATGGAGCAGATGAGATGGAGATGAGGTTGGTCTTGATGTCTTGACGGTGGATAACGGCAATTCCACCACCTCGGCCCTCCGAGCGTGGTTTATTGACGTAGGAATATCCATTGGGTGTGGTGAGGTTAAGTGTGTAGTAGTCCAGAGGTTGTTGCCAGGTTTCGGTGAGACAGAGAAAGTCCAGTTTGTTATCCAGGATGTATTCGTTCAGGATGAGGCATTTGTTGTTGAGGGACCGGGTGTTGAACAGGGTGAGCTTGATGTTGTTTTGAACAGCAGGGATGAATTCAGGTGATTTAGCCAGGGTTCGTAGGCAGGAGGTGCGATCGTGTGGGTTGCTGTGACCAGGTGCACTGGGACGAAGAGTGAGAGTGCGCTGAGCCGACCAGAGGACGGGGATGGAGTGACCTGATTGCAAATAAACAAACTTACGACCGGAGCCACGGTGAATGTACCTGGGTCGTCGGAGGAGTCCATTTGATTTGATGGCAGAGATGCATGATGGGGTGGAGCGGGTATTGAGCAGAAGAAGCCTTGCGGCGGAGTACTTCAGAGCCATGCCAGGCAGGAGCGAAGGGACGAGTACGAGGCCAAGGTCGAGGAGGCAAAGCGGCAAACGACTGCAGCCGCTAATCAAGACCACAGCGGCAAACAGCCACCGCCGCAAACAACGGCCACAAACAACGGGAGCGGGCCTGAGGAAACAGTGGAGGAGCCGGGCAGGCGAAGCCAGGAGCAGAGCCGGGACCGAGCAGAGGGCAGACCCAACGGTCAAAAATCCGCCACGACCACCAGAAAAGCAAACTATGTACAATGGCCCAGTCGGAGAAGCGGCGAACAAGTAACGCCAGCGTCCTCTCCAGACCGGACCGGAAGCGGAATCGATACCTCAGTACCTCAAAAATGTACATAATAATGTAAACTAACTATGGAATACAATATTTATTGATAACGTTTGGTTTTAATCTATTTTTACTTTGTAACCAGGTCATGCCTGTTTCGTTCAGAGCGATTATACACCGCCCAAAGAAAATGCGTTTCATAGCTACAGGAAATAAAATCGTGAAATCTTTATTAAATTTGTTTGTTTGTTTTTGCACGAGTTTCCGTGTGTGTGTGTGTGTGTGTGTGTGTTTGACCCACTCCCCTGTGTGTATGTGACCCACTCCGTGTGTGTGTGTGTGTGTGTGTGTGTGTGTGTGTGTGTGTGTGTGTGTGTGTGTGTGTGTGACCCACTCCTCCGTGTGTCTGTGACCCACTCCCTGTGTGTGTGTGTGTGTGTGTGTGTGTGTGTGTGTTTTTGACCCACTCCCCTGTGGGTGATCCACTCCCTGGTGCAGTGTGCGTGATGTGGGAGGGAGAGGATTTGAGCTCTTGAAGTTACATTTTACATGAGATGTAGTCACACATTTCAAACTGTATTTCCCATGTGCACGCACATGCATTCACATGTTATCAGAAGTAAATACATTGTGTAGATTGCATCATTTGTGGATCTGATAAATTGCCAGTAACCAGTTTGTAAAACTGAATGTGCAACATCTAAATGAAGACGTCCATGCCCATGGGATTCACACGGTTGACCCCACTAGTAGAATATATTAGCCTTGTGCGCTCGATTCGTTCACCAATTTTGAGCTTTGTCTAATAATTTTCAGCTGAGCATCTCCTATTCGCATCGTTTTTTGGAAAATCATGCACTTTCACATGCTTTGGACTGAACTTGACGATGGCAGAAATTGTCACCTGGTCCAGCACTTGAGGCCACTCTGAAGTGTCAGCAAAAGTTTCGACAAAATCCAGTCCGCTCACCTCCAACTGTTTCATTCTCTGCCTGTTCAGGCATCTGCTCTTCCATTGAAAGTGTTGTGTCTTCATCCATGCCCCCAGAATTCCTATCCTGCTCCTGGCGCTGGAGCTGTGATGTTGAGTCAAATGTGCTGTGCTGCGTGCGCTCTGGGTGGTTTCATCAGAAATTTCTCAAGACAGCCTCTCAATTTTGTTTCGTCAACCTTCGACGCCTCTTGCTTTTTTATTTTTGCTGCTCCAGACTCGTAATGCCCCGGGCCTCGGTTTCTGTGCCTATCACTCACTGTTCATTATTGCCTTATTGTTCATTATTGCCCATTTAATAGCTTATGTGAGCCTAATGCAGAGTGTTAAGAAAGAAGATAACGCTGATTCGCGTCCTAAAGGTACTTCCGCAAGATGGAGGAAATGACGTAAAATCGAGTAAATAATTCATAGTAAATTTAATTCGATTTACTTTGAGGTCGTTGGAAAGCTATTTAACAAGTAATCAAAACATTTTTTAAAATGAAAAAGGATGTAGGGTTGTTACTGGAAAAAGTATGGAAACAAGAAGAAATGATCGATTATAATACTTGGTAAAAAAAACATTGTCTGTTTAAACATAAAGATACAGGGTTCTGTTTTAAAAGTCCATCTATCTTTCTGAATTGGATGAAGAAGATGTTTAATGTATGGCAGCAGGAACTATTTAAGATTTTAGAATAAAGCGTGATGGACATGGAAGGAGCACACAACAACAACAACAACAACAACAACAACAACAACAACAACAACAACTCTGCCACGAAATGTCTGGTTTTCACGCGTTTCACTGTATTTTTCATCCTCATTGAGAATTGAGATTTACAGATCGATGTACCTTGTGGTTGTGAAGTGCAACATGATGTCTTTGATTAAACCCATCACTGAAGCGATTGGCAGCCGGTGGGCATGCAGGATAGTGTTATTGGAAACGTCTATGGTGCACAATGGGACTTTAAAGAAAGATGCTTTAGCTGATGTGGGAGGCCCCTATTTGTGGGTGGCCCCCAGCGGCTGCAGGCTCCACGGGCACCTTACGGAGCGCCTTACGGGCTCCCCCTCCTCATCCTACCACTCCTACTCCTCCCCCTCCTCCTCCTACTACTCCTACTCCACCCTCTCCTCCTCTTACTACTCCTACTCCACCCTCTCCTCCTCTTACTACTCCTACTCCACCCTCTCCTACTACTCCTACTCCTACTCCACCCTCTCCTCCTCTTACTACTCCTACTCCACCCTCTCCTCCTACTACTCATACTCCACCCTCTCCTCCTACTACTACTCCTACTCTACCCTCTCCTCCTCTTACTACTCCTACTCCACCCTCTCCTCCTCTTACTACTCCTACTCCACCCTCTCCTCCTACTATTCATACTCCACCCTCTCGTCCTACTACTACTCCTACTCTACCCTCTCCTCCTCCTCCTACAACTCATACTCCACCCTCTCCTCCTCCTATGACTCCTACTGTTCCCTTTCCTCTTCCTACTGCTTCTCCTCCCTCTCTTCCTCCTCCTACTCATCCTCTCTCTTCTCCTCCTGCTCCTCCTCCCTCTCCTTCCCCTCCTACTCATCCATCCTCTCCTCCTCATACTATTACTCCTACTCCACCCTCTCCTCCTCTCCTCTCTACTCTTGCTACACTACACTGATCAGTGGAGGATTTGACTAAAACAGGGTTTACCTTAGCGTTCCTGTCTGAGCACAATTTTCAAAGCAGTTGTTGTGAAAATCAAGATTCAACAGCAACCCAAAGTAGGTTTAATCGTAATTCGTTCTCAACATCATCTAGAGAGAAACCAATAAACATGGTATTAATAATACATACAGGTGAATACAGGTGCGGACAGGCTGTATGACTATAAAAGCTTTGATACATATTGCAGACACGTTACCTTTCTAAGGGAAGCCCAGAGAAGCTCTAGAGGTACATCGCTAGGGTTACATCGTGGTGACGGATCTGCATCGCCTGTCCGCGCTGATATATATATAGGAACCGAGAAAGGGTCGCGTAGCGGCCATGAGGCGAATAACATCAGTGTCGTAATTTGGATGACGATTTCATTACATTCTCCCCGCGCTTAGATCCAAACTCGGCGGTGAAGAACAGCAGACACATACAGAGGAATACATAGGAATGCAAAGAACGAAATACATTGGAAAGATGTCACTGCCGGTCGAACGTCCAAGGGGCCATCAATCCCGATGGCAGGGTTACTGCATTTCAGCCAGTTAGCCCGGTTAGCAATCAATCTCCAGCTATAGATATAGCCCTCATGATAATTAGAGATGATGGATGAATTGTATGTATACATCTACCTCTGCGATCGAATAGAAAACTATTATTATGTATGGTACTTTAATGTTTATGGCGTAGCCCATTGGGCAATGCCGTCAAGAACAGTGCTGGTCCATCTGTATGTATGTATGTATGTATGTATGTCCCCTCAAACGTATACCAATCAGAACTGAGGATCTGGTCACATGACATGGCGATGTGTTACATCTGGAGGAAGTCCCAGTCAAGAAGATATCGGACCGAGCGTGCAGTGGTCATCCCAGGGAGAAGACGTTGAGCCGTGGGTAGTAGTAGTCTTCCTGTGGGGTAGTCTGAGTAGATAAGTGTACCTCGTTGAACAGTGAGAAACGGCTCAGTAGCTAGATGGATAAGGTGTACCTTTGAGATTCGCAACTCATTACATAAGGTGTGCCATGACGAAGAGCGACTGGCCATACGACGCAAAGCAACGCATTACAGGCAGATGTCGGTGTGGCAGATGTGTAATTCAGTAAACCATAACAGTAAGTAAGAAGACCATTACAGTAGGTCTGTACCCGCCCTGGCTCCCAAGGGTACATACGCAGTACAAGCGCATGTAGTGGCACGCGAATCTACCGTTGGCAGCGATCGCACGAGTCACGAGCGGCCTCTGAAGGCTGCCTGGACGACCGGCATGGCCGATTACGACGACGCACAAACGGTCGAAACGCGCCTCTCCAGCGAAGCGCGCAGGACCGCCGGGATGCCTATGGCAAGCTTGTCCATCTGCACCGCGCGCGGAGGATCGGAGAAGATCGGCAGACCGAGAGAGTCCCGGCTGGACAAACCATGTTTGTCCCAGCGTCGTCCCGGATCGGTATGATTGATTGTCATGATTGTCACGCGGATCGGAGAAGATCGGCAGACCGAGAGAGTTCCGGCTGGACAAACCATGTTTGTCCCAGCGTCGTCCCGGATCGTTATGATTGATTGCCATGATTGTCACGCCAGATGACCCGGATGGATTGGCCATCCCGGATGTCCGACCGATCCATCCAGTTGACGCCATCGTTGCATGGCACGGATCCAGCCGGACCGCGGATGGATCGACCATCCACGGACGCAATGGCACAGAGAAGGCCCGGATGGATTGGCCATCCCGGATGTCCGACCGATCCATCCAGTTGACGCCATCGTTGCATGGCACGGATCCAGCCGGACCGCGGTTGGATCGTCCATCCACGGACGCAATACCGCAGTGCAGCTCATTGAGGCTGCATTGGGAGGGAGAGGTGTACTCTATTTGATTGATTAATTGTATATTTAAAATCAATAAAAGATTATCACAAAATATTGTCTAATCAATTGGCGCATCGCATAACTAACCCACAAGGGGCGAGGAGGGAGTCGCCACCCGGGCGAGCAACAAGAACCTCCCGGGTCCCCACAAGAGTCGAGGTGGCCCGATCACAAGGATGGGCCATGTCGAGAAAACAAAAGGTCGCAGGGGCCATGGGTCACGGTGTACCCAGTGAGACCAGCGCGACCTCACGGGAGCGCGGCAGATTAGCAACATTGTCATATCCCTAGGACATACTATCCACAAACCGCAAGAATAACGAGGTAGACAAAACATCTGTTAAAGAGGTGGCTGCAGTGCGCTGCATACCGAAGACAGACGACCTTCACAGTCTGGGTCAGGCTGAGTCACAGTCAGACTGGGGCATAGGGAAACGGAATCAGACGAGGCGTCTCGCAGTCTCGAACTACGAGGCAAGAGCTCTGTCCGATAACAACGAGCCCAGAGTCAAGGACGAGCACGCAGTACGGTGTCCTCGTTACATGCGCAGGCGACGAGGGAGTCGGGCGCGACGCTCAATGTCACGAGGTCACCGTGTACTCCCACCGCGGTGACCCTGAGGGAGCGCCGCGGTACGTTGTACACGTCGTGACGTAAAGGACAATTAGTACATAGAAAGGTAACGAATCCCCGATGAGACCGCGGGAAGCACGCCATTACGCAAATGACGCCGCGAAGCGAACGCGTCTAAGATGCTGTAAAGCGTACGCGTGATACAGTCGGTGACGTCATCAAGTAGGTCGGGCGGGTTTGACGGCGAGCTCCAGCCGAGCGGCATCCCCAGACGGAGCAAAGCAGCACACCGAAATCCAACGTCTCGCGCGCAGCAGCACCCGAGCGAGCCCGAGATCGGCACACGGCACACGAACCCGGCCGACGGCGAAAGCATCATCTAGGGCGCACCGCGTACGAGGGAAACCGAAAGCCGCGTCTCGGCCCGTTCCCGTTGATCCAGAGCGGGCGAGCCCGCCGAGCCGAGGGGCGAGCACGCCGAGTCGAGATGGCGAGCAAGCCCGGCAGCGACAGACCGCACGACCCGAAGCAGCGCCCCGCCTGCCTGGCTGTCGGGTCTAAGGAGCGATCACATACAACGCCCTGAAGTAGCATCTCATATGAGGTGCATCGAGCATGAAGGATGAAGAGGAGGCCTTTCAGTCCGACAAGCCTGCTCTACACCAACACTACATAAACGCAATATGACGCAATCCAACAGCTTATCGAATTAAATAATTGGGTGAAACGCGGGGTGTAAAAAAAGAATGAAAGCATTCGGTCCACATACATTCCATGCACAGCATTTTTACAATGGTCGCAGGTGGTTAACGCATACGCCGTTTGATCAAGTAAAACAAAGGACGAAGAAGAACGATCACTTATAGAATACACATGGTAGTCAGGTATACGATCAACCATTAGAAGCATATGCCCGTGTGTCGTGAAAGGCTATGAAGGTCCCGCTCGACGTCCATAGAAACTCGTCCGTGCTGCGACGAGTCCTCGCCAGGGCCCAAGCGAGCCTCCATTGAGGCGTTTCCGGGCGATCCCCTACTCAGTGGGGCCGGCGAGAGGAATCCAGCGAAGATGCGGCGCGCGCAACGGGCGCGTCGTGCATAGTAGGGATTCCATCCAGCGACGGTGCGGCGCGTGATGCGCGTGTAAGAGGGGATCCGACGAGCAGCGAGGAATCGCCGGCAACGCAGAGAGGGCCGCGATCAGAATCGCCGGCCTCACAGAGTGCCCGCGAGAGGAACCGCATGCAAAGGGGTCCATCCAGTGAAGAGGCGGCGCGCGCAACTGGCGCGTCGTGCATTTGTAGTGATTCCTTCCAGCGACGGTGCGGTGCCACGCGAAGGGTGCCACGTGTAGGAGGTGATCGGAATCAGGATGGGATCGCGGGCCTCCCAGAGTAGTAGCACGCGATGGGAGCAGTGCACGTCGATTCGCGTGGAGGAGGTGGTTCCACCGAGTATCGAGTGGTCGGGGTGAGCCGGTCGTGAGAGGCACGGCGTGCTTCCGATGAGCAGCGCGCGTTCGCGCGGAGGAGATGGGCCACAGAGTAGCGAGTGGTCGGAGTGGAGCCGGTCGTGAGAGGCACGGCGTGATTCCGACGAGCAGCGCGCGTTCGCGCGGAGGAGATGGGCCACAGAGTAGCGAGTGGTCGGAGTGGAGCCGGTCGTGAGAGAGAGATGTGACTCGGAGTAGATGGGCCACTGAGTAGCGAGTGGTCGGAGTGTGCCGTCCGTGTGGAGGCATAGCCGACATGGGAGACGTGATCACTCGCGTAGGAATCTCAACTCGGGCCGAGGCACGCATATCTAGGATGAATCCCTCGGACGGAGCCGTTAGTGCTTCCGAGCTGCGACCGGACGGGTAGGCCGGCGGCTCCAAGCGGGTCCGTCGTTCCGACGGGGTCTCAACCGCGGGACGTTGCCCAGTAGCATCGTGCTCCAGGCATCGAGCCGGAGTCCGTCACGCCTGCTCTGGCGTTCGGGTCTCATGAGAGCAGGTCGCTTTTTGTCGACGCGGTCCCGCGAAAAGGCTTGCGACGTCCCGTCTTTCGAGGCAGGCCGGCAGTGAGAGTAGTCGGAGCTCCGTTGCTGGAGCTAGCTCGACGGGTCCTCCGCTGGGCATTCTTCTCCGAGGCGAGCAGTGCAGGAGCGATGTCAGGAGAGGAATTACGATTAAGTGTTGTGAAAATCAAGATTCAACAGCAACCCAAAGTAGGTTTAATCGTAATTCGTTCTCAACATCATCTAGAGAGAAACCAATAAACATGGTATTAATAATACATACAGGTGAATACAGGTGCGGACAGGCTGTATGACTATAAAAGCTTTGATACATATTGCAGACACGTTACCTTTCTAAGGGAAGCCCAGAGAAGCTCTAGAGGTACATCGCTAGGGTTACATCGTGGTGACGGATCTGCATCGCCTGTCCGCGCTGATATATATATAGGAACCGAGAAAGGGTCGCGTAGCGGCCATGAGGCGAATAACATCAGTGTCGTAATTTGGATGACGATTTCATTACAGCAGTTATTCCCGGGGAGCAAGCAGGCTTTGGCTTAGGTCACAGTACTTGGGGCCAACTAATATCGATGTCAAATACCAATGAAGGTTTAAAACAGGAGTGGCTTTTATGGACTTGTCTATGGCATACAAGACTGTTATGGTGGAATGCTCCACTACTCAATGTCCCCAAGATCCGACACTACTAAACGACCATGTCCGTTTAAACGACGTTGCTCAGTAACTGCACTCTCTGCGTTAACCTATGAAACAGAACAATTATTCCTTCATGTATGCTTCATGATGAAAATGGTTCGACTGATGCAATGGACAGTTGAACGTGTTGTCCCTCTGATGTTTACCCATGCAGGATTGGTGGTCCCGGAATGGGTCAAGTTCTTCGAGGGTGCTGGAATTCCTCCTGGACCATCGGCAAATTATGCTTTAACATTTGTGGATAACAGGTATGGTTTTTGTTTTATGTGCACATTTGTTGACTTTTTATCTCTGCATATTTGTTTTTGATTTTTACGGGATTAAGTCAAGGAAATGGGCTCAGGTAGCCCCGAAACGTCTTGTGTTAATGAATTGGGTACTGGGTCCAGTTTTGATGCAAGACATCCTTTTCCTAAGATAAATGACAGCCTTTCCAAAGTTTTCCAAAAATAACCCTCCAAATCCGGCATGTCACAACCGTCCACTCATGACACAACAAGTGCAACTGAGTGTCAGTCTGAAATGTGTTTGAGCAAGCCGAGCGATTGCCACCAACCAACTTGGTCCCTCGTGGCTTTCCCCGTCTTCTGGGGGTTGACGAGAATGTAATAGACGTGGTCTCGTTCTCCTTAAATGTTATTTCGGCCTCACCCTTTACTTTAAATTTGTTTTTACTCGTTAATCCCACATAGTAGTAAACGTATGTGTGTGTGTGTGTGTGTACACACACACACACACACACACACACACACACACACACACACGCATCGTCTCAGTGCACGCACGCACCGGGATGATGTTAGCGGGGACACCCTGTATTTCATTCAGAAACCGCCAGACAGACAAACAAGATAAACTTGCCATGACAAACAAGACAAATAGGCCATGACAAACAAGACAAACAGGCCATGACAAACAAGACAAACAGGCCCTGACAAACAAGACAAACAAACAAGGCATCGGAACCATGTCCGAACCTTAAGTTGTGCTCCTCATGGTCGTATCTCCCCTGGAAAGGGGGCCACAGGCCTCTTTCCCAAATCCCTAATTTTCACTAAAACAACTTCTCCACAACTATCTGAGCAATATGGATCAAATTTGGTGCAATGCATCAGGACAGTAAGGTGTCATGGGGTTGTGCTCTCCATCCGGATCCGCCCATTTAAAGCAGGATAAAAAGGACGTTTTGCCCCAAATATTGGTATTGTATTTCATTCTAAATCTTATTCTCAGAAATCGACAACCTGATGCAGACCAAACTGGTCATGCGGCATCGTGACCATGCCCTAACCAAAGGTTGTGCTCCTCAGGGCCACAGGCTCCCTCCCACAATGTCTCGTATTCATTCAAACATATGTTCCTCACAAACAAGGCCTACCTGACCGATATGGATCAAATTTGGTACGATACATCAGAACACAATGATGTCATGGGGTTGTGCTCCCCATCTGGATCCGCCCCCTATAAGAGGCTGAAAGGGGGGTTTCACCTCAAATTCGGATAATTTATTTTAAAATCTTCTCGTAAACAGTGGGGAAATAACCATCAGTCCCCACGGGGCTATTTGTTTTTCTTGTTGTTTGTGTGCGAGAATGGAAAGTTGTTTAAGCTTTGTAGATGACCTATGTTTGATTGTGCTTTTGCTGCAGGATCCAGAAGTCAATGCTGTTGGACCTGACGAGAGAGGTCCTGCATGAAATGGGGATCTCCGTGGTGGGAGATGTGATCGCAATAATCAAGCATGCCAAGGTGGTCCATCAGCTGGTACGTTCTTCACATTGATAATCCTCACAAGTGATTTCAGACTTGAGCAGACTGCATGCAATATTGTCAGACCTTTGGATTGACCAGGCTGTGGATGCTTGACCAATGGCGTTGGAGTATTTTTGTCTCCTATATTATCATTGTGTGCTCTTTTTTTTATATTCCCAATTTAAGTATTGACGAAATTGGAAAAGAAACAAATAACTGTGGAAGTTTTTGTAAGTTAATGCTGGACTTGCTTTTATGAATGCAGTGGAATCAAAGGAATTTGCACTTGTGAAAGCAAATTTATTACCTCCGCCACCAAAGGTGGACGGTTATGTTTTCACCCATGTCTGTTTGTTTGTCTTTTTTTTTTCTTCTTTTTTTTAAAATACAAGATCGAGGCTCGTGAAAGAGCTAACATTAATCACACAAAAAGTCAAACCGACACATAAAGCACAAAATAAGGGGAGCGGTAGACAAGATGGGGAGAGAGGGGGAAGGACAAAAACACAACATTTGAGAGGAGGGACATCGGGAGAAATGTGGGAGGGGGAGGGCTTGGGGGGAGGTGGGAGAGGTATAAAACATATGAACACTGCAAGGACTTCCAGGAAAGAAGTTGGAATTTCAAAAAAAGTGTATCTGGGGTGAATTAGCGGGGGTAGAAAAGATCAAGGTTTTCGATGGGGGAAGATAACAGATGGTGCTGAACAGCTGTTTTAAAGACCTGGAGGGAGGAGTGGGATTGAAGGGAGTGGGGGAGTTTGTTCCAGAGGCGGGAGAAAAGGGGAATGAAAGAGTGAAGGTGAGCAGAGAGCCTAGATTTTGGCAGTTTAACCATAAGAGGGTTGCTGCCAGATCTTGTGCGACCTGAAGGAATATTTGGGGGACAGAGCACAGAGAGAGCTGGGGGAGCAAGGCCAGAGAGGAGTCGGTAGAGGACAGAAAGACCACCAACCTGCCTGCGGTGAGTGAGTGAAAGACCCTCGGAGTTAGCTTCATCGCAGGAGATTCCAATGATTTTGAAAGAATTCAAGGATTCAAGGATCTGGATTCAAGGATCTGGTCTCTCTGTGAACAGGATATTTCCAAAAAAGTTGTGGACTGATTCGGACGAAATTTGGTAGACAGGTTGGGTGTATGACATCTATCTATAATTCCAGTAATCTCTGTCTGTCTGTACGTTTGTCTGTGACCGCTGTTTCTCGACAACCACGGGTCCGATATACTTTTAACTTGCCAGGTATATTGCTGGGGACCCGAGGATGTGCCTTTTCAAGGTTTCATATTAATCGGACAATTACTTACCGAGCTATGTCCAAAAAACGATTCAACCAATCAGAGAGCAGCGAACGATCGCGTGTGCCGAACGTGGCGGGCACACTCTGCCTCGGATGGCACATTTGAGAGCGTATTCATTTATTTCACGTTTGCAAACTATGTTGGCGTTAAACTATGTTTTACAACTAATAAAAACGAATTTGCGATTCATTCGCTTTCCTGCGCGTTTGTGCACGCGATGGCGATTTCTTTACCAAACTCCGGAAGCCGTTCGCTTTGGACCAAACCATTGCATGTAAATAGAGGGGGGGGATTGTCACCGTACTCGCAAGCCGTTCGCTTTGGACCAAACCATTTCATGTAAATAGAGGGGGGGGGGATATAATTTTAGATATATATATAGTACGGGCATGCCCTAGTAGATGAAATGATTAGATTTTGGTGAAGATCCAGATCCTTGAATTCTTCAAGTGGTTCTTCACCATTGAGAGATAGGGCCAAAAACGATATACGATATCTCATCAAGATACATATGTGTACACACACACACACACACACACACACACACACACACACACACACACACACACACACACACACACACACACACACACACACACACTTTACCCAAATGGAGAAGTTTAAAAATGTCATGGAGTTGGGTGCTCATGTGCTGATTTTGGGGTCATGAGGTCAAAGGTCAGAGGTCATGTTAGGTAAAAATCCTGTTACCATGATAACCTGGGAACCAGTAATATGATTTTGACCGGTATAAGTATGTATTATGATGCAAAGATGAACTGATTAGATTTTTGGGTTAAGAGGTCAAAGGTCAAATGCCAAACATCCTGTTGGGTAATAATGGTGTTACCAAACTAACTTGTGTGAACCAGTCATGGGATTTTGACCAAACTTGCTATAATTTTATATTATGATGAAAAGATGAACTGATTAGATTTTGGGGTCAAGCAGTCAAAGGTCTGAGGTCATGTTAGATAAAAATTCTGATACTTAGCTAACTTGTGAAGCAGTGATGGGATTTTGACCAAACTTGGAACACGTATATATTATGATGAAAAGATGAACTGATTAAATTTCGGCATCAAAGGTCAGAGGTCATGTCAAGTAAAAATGTGATACTTGAGAACAGCTGAATAAATTTAAATCAAACTTGGTACAAGTATGTACAATGACGTAATAATGTGGGCGGAGGCATATCGGTCGATGTCACGACTTCAAAGATTGTCCAAAGAGTGTCGTTCTATTTTCTTTTTTTGTACTGAACTGGTTGAAAACCAACTTGTGCAGTGAGGGCAGGCAGGATGGCGTCGAGGTACTCACACTCACCTCTAAGCTGTCTACCCTGGGTTTGAATCCAACCCAGCTACAAACTGTCATCCTGTTGTTTCACAGTGATTCATCAATGCGTATGCCGTCCCTCAATGGACCTTGAATTGGACGTCCCGTCTGCTGGCATTAGCTGGTGGACATTAAAGATTCCGTGGTGCCCTTTGCGAAGAGTAGGCAAGCAATCGCTGGCAACTGGTACAAATTCCAAATTCCTGCTCGGACCTTGTGTTCCCCATCCCAAGGGAATGAAGTGCAAAAGGGTCAACCCCAAGGGAATCACTACACCCCTTACCTGGGCATGCAGATTAGTAGTAGTAGTCGCAGTAGTAGTAGTAGTCACAGTAGTAGTAGTAGTTACAGTAGTAGTAGTAGTTACAGTAGTAGTAGTAGTAGTCACAGTAGTAGTAGTAGTTACAGTAGTAGTAGTAGTAGTCACAGTAGTAGTAGTAGTTACAGTAGTAGTAGTAGTAGTCACAGTAGTAGTAGTAGTTACAGTAGTAGTAGTAGTCGCAGTAGAGGTAGTAGTAGTAGTCGTAGTAGTAGTAGTAGTCGCAGTAGTAGTCGTAGTAGTAGTAGTCGCAGCAGTAGTAGTAGTAGTAGTAGTAGTCGCAGTAGTAGTAGTAGTAGTAGCCGCAGTAATAGTAATAGTAATAGTGAAAATATCTGTGCTGCTGCCTTGTGTGGTTATTGCAGGAAGTTGGAAAAGCCGTTGGGGTGCAAGGGTTGTACAGCGATTCGATGCCGATGCCTACCACACTGAAGCGAAGTCCTCATACCGGTATGGTTCCACCAATTGAGTTACTGCACTGACAGTTGGAGTAGTATGCTGATAATTCTACAGCAACATTTATCTTTATCACGTTTTAATTTATCCTCACGCGACATGATATTACGTTCTAAGGTTTCTCTGAAAGAAATGAATGCGCCAAGTTTACTTTGGTGATCCTTTTAGAATTTACTGCACACTTAAATGTAACTTTGATAGTTTACGACAGTACTTCTGTCTTTGTGAAGATAAAGTTTTAAAAGATTGCAATGAACATCAATACTTGTGGGCAAAAAACAAATAAACAACAGAGGTGTAAAGTGAATGTCATGACTATCAATAACTGTAAGAAATGGGCAGACGTAGCTTTACGACATGAACAAAGTTAGTGGGATGAGTAAAGATTTAGAATCGTTACGAGGTCCGACTTGGAATTCCGATGAGCCATCACCTAATGAGGGGTCGTGTGGACAGTGCTGTTACATTGACGAAGTGAGGCAATTCTACCAGGCAAGAAAAAAGGTGATGAGGAGTAGAGGTCAGTGGAAAGCTTGGAATGATCAATGATGACCATGATTAGGAACATATATTACCTGTGGCTGATTGAAACTAGGAAGGGTCAGATTTCTAAGAAGCCGGCCAGATGAGAACTGGTTGAAAACCAAAGCTTCACAAACCTTTCTGTAGTTGAAGGCTTTGGCTTTGACAGCGTTGAGCAGCACCAGGAGCGAGATGCAAGGATGGTGGCCAACGATGGAGAAGCATGTTGTACTTCACATGTATGCTCCCTGGAGTGTATTTAAATACTAGAACGGCGCTCGGTGGAGCACATACCTCCGCCAGGCTGAACAGTTTATGTTTTGTATCCCACTGATACTGATAGGGAGGGGGGACTTACCGTCCTTTTTCCCCTCGCTGACGTCACACTCGACCAATCCTGACGTCCCATTGACTCATCCCATCTCCATGGCCAATCATCCCCTTCGGGGCAGGGCCTTACGGCCTGCTTGACGCCCAATGACGAAGCTCAGGGCGTGGCCTGTCAATTACGGTCCTTCGAGGTGGAGTCTAGACATCCTTCGGGAATGTGCGGCTGGGCGGGCTTCCCTTGCCTATCATAATGTCCGGTTATTCTGTCCGTTTAATGGCCGTTGTTGTAATTACCTCCACCACCAAAGGTGGATGGAGGTTATGTTTTCACCCCTGTCTGTTTGTCTGTCCGTTTGTTTGTTTGTTTGATTGTGAACAAGATATCTCAAAAGGTTGTGGACGGATTCGGACAAAATTTGGCAGAGATGTAGCGAATGTGACAAGGACGAAATGATTCTATTTTGGTGAAGATCCCAGATTCGGATCCGGCTAATATAGTTTTTAAAGTGATTCTTCACCATTGGGAGATAGGGCCAAAAATGATACAGAGCAGATCAAAAACGATCTTACGGCCACAGGTTTTGGGTGTACTATGAAGGGGAATCCCTGGTTCTCAAACTTACCGGGCCTGAGGCTACCGAGCACAAATAACTTTGTACCATGGCAGGTTGCTAGCCAACGAGGAACACCAAGTGGTCCACCACGCGATCCCATGGTTCTCTGTCTGACCACCGTTTGTTTAGCTATGCCACGCGACTTTCCAAATGCGCCCTCGGCTGTGCACCAATGTTATCTTAATTAGGGCGGCTGAGCTTACCGCTTGGTGCATTCCGGACCGTAATGAGCCAATTATTTTGGGAATGATAATCTCGCTGTCTAAACTTGGTGTGTGAACAGCGCTGGATCAATGGAGGAAATGACGGACACTGACAGATTGGAAATGTCAACAAGGTATTTATTGTTTATAAAAACAGGGATAATTGTGCAAAACAAAGGGCCGAAGGGGAGAGGGGACTCAAGGACTTTAATGTTCGTGGGGGTGGGGGGTGGAAGGCTGCACACAGAGGGAACAATGGGGGAATGTAGATTCAAAATGTACAAGCGATTGTGACAATGGAGAGTGCAGCAAGATTGGATGAAATGCAGAGTTGATGCAGACTGGATGAGATGCAGAAAATGAGATGAGTTGCATGAGATGAGTTCATGAGTTGCATGAATGCATGAGATGAGTTGCATGAAGATGAGATGAGTTGCAATGAGATGAGTTCATCAATAAAGAGGGCATTGTTGATGCCCTCTTTATTGATGGTGAGTCTGCGTTCAATGGAGAATGATAAAATAAAAAGCTGAGAAAAGAAAGTGTGACATGATCGTCTAAAATTTATGATGATAGCCTAAAAGATATGGAGAGCATGGCTTGGCTTTGGCCCTAACATCTGCCTGACGATGTGCTCGCTCCATTCGTCCCAATGCTTCGAATCCCAGCTCCACCCCGCCAACGCCATTGCTACCACTCGAGTCTCAATCGCCGCTTGCGAAGCACCACAAGACAAGCACCGACCCGAGCCAATGCAGGACCAAAGCCAAGAACCAACGCGCAGAGAGCGAGCTTTCGCCCACGGCGAATTTATAATCCCTTAGCGAGGGCGGGGCCTGAAAGTAGATCAAAACGAGCCCTTGATGGAATCCAGGATGCTGATAGGCACACCTTCCGCTAAGACCTCAAAAACCCTTAACACCACAAAGACCCTTAAGACTTTGAAGACCCATTAGACCCCAAAGACCCTTTCAGATATTGAACACCCTTAAGACTCCAACGCCTTCGTTTGTTGATGTATGTAATTTTTATTTTTTTTAATGTAGGAAATAAATAAAATAGACTCGATCTGAGGAGGGAGCAATGGTGTTCCATCGAGCGGGGTGTTCCTTCACCAAGCTGCATGTGGAGCGCTCGCCCAGCAGCTTACTCCAACAATACTGTTAGTCATAACTAACTCCAACAATACTCCAACAATACAGCAACAATACTGCCTGGAGTGTCACACAATGTCTGAATTTGACAAATGAACACTATTTTAATAGTGGGATCTGCTCTAGGTCATTTCCACAGTTAAAAATTTGAATTTCGGTTCAGGTGAAGAGATTCTAGACTTTTGCGGAAGTTAAACAAAGGCATGAACACTGGCGTTTAGAATGGAGCTCCGAGGTCGTTTTATCTTCGGCCGTGAACTGTCTTTTACAAGGTAGTGGCATTATAAAGGAATGTAAAGTTTGAGTGAATTGTTATAAATTAAAATTCGTTAGCACATGTCCGGTGTTAGCATGGGTTGTGTTGAATTTGCAGCTGCATCCAGGATGATCGCCAAAAGCCTCCCTCAGGATTCTCCACCACACAGTGCAATCCACACAGCCATGTGCAGCCTTTCGGATCAGTTGACCTTTGGCCGATTGAGGGTGAAGCCAGAGGAACGGCAGGTGTCTGTCACGGTGTCAAATACACTGGGGAAAAGGCTTCAGCAAGGTAAATGATGTTGAAAGGACAATGTGGCCAGTAAGGGAGGGATGTGGTGTACATATTACCAGCTCAGGTGTTTTGGCACTAGTGCTGGGCCGATATCGGCGGTGTCAGCAATCGGCACAGGCCAATATCGGAATTTTTTCGGTAATCGGCACCGGCCGATTGGAGTCAGAGTGAGTGCCGATTACTGATTACAGTCCTATATACAACCCAAAAACCTTGAGTAGCTTTCACGCTTGTTTATGGCGAATTTAATTTAATATGTAATAAAAAACAACGTTGCATTATAGACGTTTCAAGGAGATGTGCATAAACATTATTCGTTATAAACAGCTGGCAATTGTCGTGTGATGGGTAGAAAAATTTGGCTCGGTAATTTAGAAAACATAAATACGGCAAACGGCTCGGAAATCGAGTGTTATCAAATTTATTTTGCTTTGAAACTCACAAAGAGAAACAGCATAACCTTTCTATAAAGCATGCACAATTGTATGTTTTTGTATCCCACTGATAGGCCGGATCTGGATTCGGACCTGAACCAAAATCTAATCGGCTTGGTCTCGTCACCTAACCAACTCAGTCCACCAAGTTTAGTCATAACTCGTCCATAACTTTTATAAACATCATGTTATATAATCGCTTTTCGCCCGATCTCTCAACGGTGAAGAATCATTTACAAATTAAATAATTCTCGTATCCGAATCCATATTCAGATCTTCACCAAAATCTAATCTATTTGTCCTTGTCAGACACCCAACCTCTCCACCAAGTTTCGTCCAAATCCTTCCACAACTTTTTGAGATGTCCTGTTATGTATCGTTTTTGGCTCTATCTCCCAATGGTGAAGAATCACTTAAAAAATTATACTCGAAGATCCGAATCCGGATCTTCACCAAAATCGAATCATTTTGTCTGTCACATACACGACCTCTCTGCCAAATTTCGTCCGAATCCGTCCACATCTTTTTGAGACATATTGTTCATGAATTAATTTTTTCACATTTCAACGGTGGGCCGACAGTATCCTGGGCCCCAAGGAAAAGAGGTACTTTGCAAACCAAGTCTTTAACAGCCCCATTATACAACATGTTGTAGCGGCTGCCGCTGAGTTTTCACAATCGCCTTGCACCTATCAAGGACGCGGAGCGATCACCATGCCGGGCTCGTCCAGGACGCCCAGGCCCGCGCTCAACTTGCCAGGCCGCAGCCGGCAGCCAGGACGCTGGGCCACGCCCCCTGGCGCTGGGCCTGGGCAAACCCCCTGGCGGAATAGATATATATTGCTGACTGATAAACGGTTTTTCAGAGTGCCTGAGTGTTTGATTTCATTAAAGCAACTCAGATGAATTCTAGCTTTTTGTCGCGTCCATTCTTCCGATCGACGTGGGAGCCCCGGCTCCTTCATTGGTGACCTATCGACATGGACACGGCAGTCGCCCTTAAACTGCCTACCTTCTGGGAGGCTCACGCGGCGGTTTGGTTCGCACAGGCGGAGTCCCTGTTCGCCCTGCGAGGCATCACGGCCGACGACACCCGCTTCCACCATGTGGTAGCTGCGCTCGGGTCGGTTACCGCGGCCCGCGCCCTGAGCCTCCTCGAAAGCCCGCCAGCCGCTGACAAATACGGCGCGATTAAGAAGCTGCTCCTCGATGCTTTCGCCCTCCCATCGGCGGAACGCGCACGGCGCCTGCTCGATCTGCCTGAGCTCGGCGACACGCGCCCTTCCGAGCGCATGGACTACATGCTTTCACTGCTCGGCGAGCACTCTCCGGCATTCCTGTTCCGGGAGCTGTTCTTCCGTCAGCTGCCTAACCCGGTACGCCTCGCCCTGGCAAGCACGACGATCACAGATCCCCGGGCCCTTGCCAGAGAAGCCGACAAGATCTCCGCCGCAGGACAGCGCATCGTAGCGGCGACATGGGACCCACCGCCGTCCGACGCAACACCCAGGGCGCCCGAGCACCCGGCACGGTCGACGGCCGAACTGCCGACGCCATTGGCGGCCGCTCTACCGAGCCGACCACCTCCGGCACGACGACCGAGGCCTCCACCTGACCAAGCGTGGTGTTACTATCATGCCAGGTTCGGACAGAAGGCCCGGACATGCCGACCCCCGTGCACCTTCGGCAGGCCGGGAAACGGCCGGGCCGGCGTTCATTACCAGCCATGAGCGCCGGCCACACGGGCAACTTACTGTTCATCACGGATATAGCGTCCGGACGGCGCTTCCTGTGCGACACCGGCGCCCAACTGAGCGTCATACCCGCCTCTGACCAGGACAGGCAATCCGCGGTTTGCGGCCCCTCCTTAGTTGCGGCCAACGGATCGACTATCCGCACCTTCGGCCCGCGCAACGTCACCCTCTGCTTCGGCGGCCAACGCTTTGCTTGGACGTTTGTAACCGCCAACGTGCCCGTGGCTCTGCTAGGCGCCGACTTCCTCTGCGCACACGGACTGCTGGTGGACGTCCAACGGCGTCGTTTAATCAACGCTGAAACCTTCAGCTCCCTGGTATGCACATTGAGCAGCTCCGCGCCGACCGAGCTGGCATGCGCCGTCCCGGCGGCGAACGAGTTTGCTCGCCTGCTCACGGAGTTCCCGGCCCTCACGCGGCCGACGTTTTCGGCCATCGCAGTACGGCATGGGATCGAGCACCACATACCAACCACGGGCCCGCCGGTCTACGCCAGGGCCCGCCGCCTCGACCCAGCCAAGCTCGCCGTAGCGAAGGCCGAATTCGACGCGTTGGAGCACCTCGGCTCGTGCGGCGCTCCGATAGCGCGTGGGCCTCGCCACTGCACATCGTGCCAAAGCCGGGGGGTGGATGGCGCCCGTGTGGCGACTACCGCCGTCTCAATGACGCTACCACCCCCGACAGGTACCCGATCCCGCATATCCAAGACTTCTCCGCCCGTCTGGCGGGACGGGTCATTTTTTCGAAAATTGACCTCATACGGGGATATCACCAGGTACCTGTCAGGGCGGCCGACGTCCCTAAAACGGCAGTCATCACGCCGTTCGGCTTATTCGAATTCTTGCGGATGCCGTTTGGTCTCAAGAACGCGGCTCAGGCGTTCCAGCGCTTGATGGACGGCGTGCTGCGTGACCTGCCGTTCCTTTTCGTTTACCTGGACGACATCCTCGTCGCCAGCACGTCCCGGGCCGAGCACCTCCTCCACCTCCGGACGCTGTTCGAGCGCCTCAGCGAGCACGGCCTCATCGTCAACCCGGCCAAATGCCACTTCGGCACGACGGCCGTTGATTTTTTGGGCCATCACATCACCAAGAACGGGGCCGTGCCGCTGCCAACCAAGGTCGAGGCCATCACCACGTTCCCGCGTCCCCGCACCATAAAGGCCCTGCAGGAATTCCTGGGAATGGTGAATTTTTATCACCGCTTCGTGCCCCGCGCTGCTCAGCTCATGCGGCCCCTCTACGAAGCCCTCCGGGGCATGCCGGCCAAGCACGACATCGCCTGGTCCGCAGCAATGGATGCGGCCTTCCAAGGCTCAAAGCGGGCCCTCGCCGACGCAACACTGCTCGCTCACCCGGTGCTCAACGCTCCCATCGCCCTCACCACGGATGCCTCCGACTACGCGGTGGGCGCCGTACATGAGCAATGGGTGAACGGGGTTTGGCAGCCACTCGCTTTTTTCAGCCGGCAGCTCCGGCCGAACGAGCTCAAATACAGCACGTTTGACCGGGAGCTCCTCGGTGTACACCTGGCCGTCCGCCATTTCCGCCACCTCCTGGAGGGCCGACCTTTCACGGCGTTCGTCGACCACAAGCCGTTGGTTTACGCCATGGCCAAGGTCACGGAGCCATGGTCGGCCCGCCAACAGCGCCACCTCTCCGCCGTGTCGGAGTTTACCACGGACATCCGGCACGTCGCCGGCAAAAACAACGCCGTGGCCGACTGTCTTTCCCGGGCCAGCGCGAACGCGGTCCACCTGGGCGTGGATTTTGCGCTTATGGCGGCGGACCAAACCACCGACACCACGGTGCAAGCCCTCCGGGCGGCGGACACGGGCCTCCGCCTGGCCGACATCCCCTGCGCGGACACTGTCCTGCTCTGCGACGTCTCCCAAGGCCAGCCTCGCCCCATCGTGCCCGTCGCCTGGCAACGCCGCATCTTCGCCTCCCTCCACGGCCTTTCCCACCCGGGCCGGAAAGCTTCCCAGAAGCTGGTGTTTCGTCTGGCACGGCCTTCGTCGGGACGTCCGCGATTGGACCAGCGCCTGCACGGCCTGCCAACGGGCCAAGGTCCACCGACACACCCAGGCCCCGCTGGCACCTTTCACCGTGCCCGAACGACGTTTCGACCACGTCAACGTGGATCTGGTGGGCCCCCTCCCCCCGTCACGGGGGTTCACACACCTGCTCACCATGGTGGACAGGACCACCAGGTGGCCGGAGGCCGTTCCCCTCGTCTCCACCACCACCGCCGACGTGGCGCAGGCTTTCATCGCCACCTGGGTCGCCCGCTTCGGCGCACCGGCGGACATCTCGTCAGACCGCGGTCCACAGTTCACCTCCGAGCTGTGGGGCGCGGTCGCCCGCAACCTGGGGATCAAGCTCCACCGTACTACGGCCTACCACCCCCAAGCAAACGGGTTGTGCGAGCGATTCCACCGCTCCATGAAGGCCGCGCTCATGGCCGGCCTTCAAGACGTCGGGTGGGCCGACCGGCTGCCGTGGATCCTTTTGGGCCTTCGCACGGCCCCCAAGGAGGACCTCCAGGCATCCACCGCCGAGCTTGTCTATGGCCAGATGCTACGCGTCCCGGGCGAATTTGTGCCCGACGCTACCAGTCCCTGGTCCGCAGCTCACCAGCGCTCGGACCTCCAGGAGGCCGCCCGACGGTTTGCCCCCGTGCCAACATCCCACCACGGTGACCCCCAGTCCTACGTCCCCCCAGCACTCCGCACAGCGGAGTATGTTTTTGTGCGTCACGACGCACATCGGTGGCCACTCCAGCCGCCGTACGACGGGCCCTTCCGGGTGCTGCGACGGGACGACAAGTCGTTCGTCATCGACATCGGCGGCAGGTCGGACCGGATTGCTGTGGACCGCCTCAAGCCGGCGCACGTGGACGTCGACCACCCACCACGGGTGGCCCTTCCGCCGCGGCGAGGCCGTCCCCCGTCCACGGTGCCCCCCACTCGACCGCCCACCACCTCACCGGACCCCCTCCCACGACCCGCCAGGGGTCGCTTCGGCCGGGTCATCAGGACCCCCCTCAAATTGACCCTGCCGGTGCAAGTCGATTCTGGGGGGACGTGTGTAGCGGCTGCCGCTGAGTTTTCACAATCGCCTTGCACCTATCAAGGACGCGGAGCGATCACCATGCCGGGCTCGTCCAGGACGCCCAGGCCCGCGCTCAACTTGCCAGGCCGCAGCCGGCAGCCAGGACGCTGGTCCACGCCCCCTGGCGCCGGGCCTGGGCAAACCCCCTGGCGGAATAGATATATATTGCTGACTGATAAACGGTTTTTCAGAGTGCCTGAGTGTTTGATTTCATTAAAGCAACTCAGATGAATTCTAGCTTTTTGTCGCGTCCATTCTTCCGATCGACGTGGGAGCCCCGGCTCCTTCAATGTTAACCTATAGGTACGTTCTAAGTACATACTGCAGTTCCGGTCCCTGGTGCGATGGGTTCAACGTTTTGCTGCACGATGCCAAAGTCCAGCAATATTTGGAATTATTTTCCAAAGATTGATCTTCCGCTGAGCTTGTTGAAGCACCGGGTGAATAGCCCCCACTCGTGCGCTGATACCACCATTTAAAATACTTATTCAACGGTCGATCGGTTTACTTACTGTATTAAATCGGAACGGAATCCCTTTTCTAACCTGGGGACTCCCTGTACTGTATTTTGTAGAAAACTTGCTTTTCACACGACCAGCCAAATATGAAACGCTTCATTTTATATCGCCCGTAGCTTATCGAATGAGCACAGGGTAGCTCATCATTTGTTTGAAAATGACAGGATGCTGTGCCATTCAATGCACCAATCGATTGGAGTAGTGATTATAAAATGTATCGATTCAGAGCCATTCAATCTTACTATAATTCACCAAATGTCCGTCTGTCAGTTCGAAGGTACCACAAAAACGGTTGAACCGATCGCAACGATATTTTGGGTGGGTATTCCTGGGACCCCTAGGAGTAAAATAAGCTATATTGTTTTTCCAATTTTTTCCCCAATTTTCCAAGTTTTCCAATTTTCCAGTTTTTCCAAACACGATGGAATAATATTTACCGATATGAACAGTGATGTGGCTTTTGTTGAAATTCTACAAATACTGTTTATTCTACGTACCAGGGGAGAGTAGATCGACTCCTGACGAACTCTTCCTATATAAACGTGCGGCTCCGAAGTAACACAGCAGCGTGTGCAAAGCGACTGAGAAACAGGTGTAGCGGCCGCTTCCGTGTTACAGATTCGGCGCGCACTCTTCACACATAAACGTGCGACTGAGAAAGACGTGCAGCGGCCGCTTCCGTTTTGCAGAATTGAATCTTTTTTCAAAATGGGCGCCATGTACTGTTCAGATTTTGATGATTTGCGTGTGGTATGATTCAACGGATGTTTATATGAATCGTTTAAAATAAAAAGAGCCTTCAATTTCTGATGTTTTGCCTTTCCATTTGGGCTTCCCAATTGAAGCCCCGCCCATAGGGCGGGTACCGTTGCTAGTAATGTCAATCTGCCAATCGTGGGCACGGCAACGATCCAGCGTGGTATCCACTTCATGTGTGCACAATGATGCTATTATTTACCACTTTATAATCGGTATTGGGCAATTTATTTATTTATTTTAAGATCTCTTAAATTTTTTAATTTGTAATTGGTTATCGTCAATTTTTTCGAATCGGCCCAGCACTAGGTGGCACAACTGTACTATTAGAGCATTTGTGTGTCGGAAAGGACTTAATTTATAACTCACACAAGCTCAACACTAAATTAATTCAAGATGCAATGACTGAGTATAAATGTCTATGATGGAACGGCATCTTTGGTGTGCGATGGAAAGTGTCTCACAAGGTGGACAGTACAGCATTCGAAGAGGTACCAGTGAAGAAGAACAGGCGTGTCACGGCAGAGACCGAGGGCAAGTATGTGGTGAACATGCCAAAGGGAGTCACGCCAAAAACAAAGAAACTCATGCAGCAGCAGAAAATCCAGAGTGAGTGCTGCCACGTTTGCGGGTTATGTTGTCATAATTATTGGGTGGAGTGGTTCTCCGATCAAATCGAAAGTTGTGTGGTCAGTAGTCTAATGTTGTTGTCATCAAAGCTTATTGTGGTGGACGAATTTGTTTTTTTAAAAATTGACAGCACTCAGTAGCATTTTTCACTTTGCTGTTTATTAACCGTTTGACGCCTCAACTGTGTTGGACTTGCAGGCAAAGCGCTCCAGCGGAATTCAGTATTTGATCGCCTCGGTGCAGAATCTAAGCCTGACACCACGACTGGAAATAAGGTAAGATTTGATGATGCGTCACGTTCTTCTTTCTCGAGTCTCCTTGATTAATTGTGAATGTCGATTAATGAGGTTGATGTTTAAAAAAAATTCACTTTTCCTGGAAGATAGGCTATAGTTGTTTTTTTCGGAAGATGGAGGCAAGATAGACCGTAAGTTTCGACATTTGTATTGCGGTGGACTGGACCGGACCACAAGGGACATATTACATATTTTCACATGACCTTGACCATAACAAGTTCAGGTCCCATTACCCTGACAAATGTCACACTCTCACTATGTCTCTAATGCTGGTGTTGGCTTCACAATTATGGCGGCTGGCTTAAGATATTATGATCTTGACTTTGAGTTCCTGTCGTGCCATTGAAATAACACCAGGTGGGTTGACCCAGCCTGTCATCATTCCATCTTTGGCAAAATGAGTACCAGCTTACTGGTAACATGGGTGCGCTTCCAGAAAACGATGCAACCGGTAACTACAGGATACATACAAAACAACAACACCTATGTCTCTCCGAAAGGACCATCTGGCAACCCCCTCACCTCTCATCTACTTTCTTAGTGATCCTTTTGAGGATGCTCAGTCCCTCAAACTATTGGATCTCAGTATCAGTCATGATATTTCTTGGGAAAACCACATTTCAAAGTTGGCCTCCAAAGCCAGTCGGCGACTAGGCATCCTCTGTCGTACAAAGTCCTTCCTTGGCACAGTTATCAACTATCAACCTACAAAGTCCTATCAACCTACAAGGCCTTCATCCACAGCTTGATGGAGTAGTGCTCTCTCCTTTGGGCTGGCTCCCCTGCCTCACATCTTGCTCAGCTTGACGCTGTGGAAACCAAGGCCTTCAAGATCATTCGAATCTCCCACACTGAAGCTGAGTTTATGGGCCTATCACTTGGCCATCGCAGACAGATCGGTGGTCTCTCTGTCTTCTCCCGGCTCCTTTCTTGTCTTGCACCCTCTGATGTTTCCATGCTTTGTCTTCCCAGGTTTCTGCAGGGCACCCACGGTTCAACACCAACCCCCCCCCCCTTCTGGTGAAACTACCCAAATCCAGGATCACTGCTCATCTCCACTCATTTGTTCCTCTTTTCCCCCACCTGTGGATCCAGCTTCTGCACTCTCTTAAATCTCATTATTCCCTTCAGGTCTACCTACATATTATATTTTCACCCCTGTCTGTTTGTTTGTCTGAGGCAGGATATCTCAAAAAGTTGTAGACAGGTTGGGTGTCTGACGAGGACGAATTGACTCGATTTTGGTGAAGATCCAAAATAAATTATCCAAATAAAAGGATTTTTTGTTCATGGATTCTTTACAAATGAGAGATCAGGCCAAAAATTATATTAAACAAGCGTTACGCCTAGGTCCCCCGTCGGTGAAGTGATGCGAGTTGACAAAGTGGAAGACGCAAGGCGGCCATCTTGGATTTTGACGTGGCGACCCAATTTCCAATAGCGTTCTCCCTTATGCGTAGATACACCCACACACCAGATTAGAAGTTGGTAGTTCGTTTATTTTTCAAGATATTTCGCTCACAAGGTTCAGCGAACCAATTTTCAATAGCGTTCTTCCTTATGCCAAGATACACCCACACACCAGATTAGAAGTTGGTACTTCGTTTATCTTTCAAGATATTTCGCTCACAAGGTTCAGACATATATATGGTGGCGGCCATCTTGGGTTTTGACGTGGCGACCCAATTTTCAATAGCGTTCTCCCTTATGCCTAGATACACCCAGACACCAGATTAGAAGTTGGTACTTCCCTTATTTTTCAAGATATTCCACTCACAAGGTTCAGACATACATGGCGGCGGCCATCTTGGATTTTGACGTGGCGACCCAATTTTCAATAGCGTTCTCCCTTATGCCTAGATACACCCACACACCAGATTAGACGTTGGTACTTCACTTATTTTTAAAGATATTCCGCTCACAAGGTTCAGACATACATGGCGTCAGACATACATGGCGGTGGCCATCTTGGATTTTGACGTGGGTTGCACCCACACACCAACTTAGAATTCGGTCCTTCGCTTACGCACGCACACACGTACGCCCGCACGCACGCACGGACGGACGGACGGACGGACGGACACGGACGGAGGGGAAAACCATAGTCCCCCTTTCGCTCCGCGGTGCGACGGGGGACAAAAAAAAACACCTTTAGAGGCCATTTTTCCTCACAGAGCAGGGGTTGGCCTTTTTCGGGCACCGTGGTCCCCTTTTTTGAAGCGATGTTTTATGGCCGGATGCCCTTCCTGCCGCCAACCCTGTTAGTCACCTCTTGCGACACACAGGGAATTACCAGTGAGCTGGTACTCAATTTGCCGACCTCAGAAGGATGACAGGCTGAGTCAACCCCCCTGGAGTTAATTCAGCGATCGACCGGGATTCGAACCCAGGATCCCAAGCCAGCCCCCTCACCGCTAAGCCAACACCAGGCTAGGCCAATATATATAGCATGATATTTCAAAAGTTTGTGGACGAGCTATGACAAAATTTGGTGGATGAGTTGGCTAGGTGACAAGAACAAGCCGATTAAATTTTGGTTCAGTTTTGGATCTGGATCCGGCCTATCGGTGGATACAAAACGTAAACCGTTCAGCCTGGCGGAGGTATGCGCTCTACCGAGTGCTGTTCTGGTGTTGTAACGTGAATGACAAGGACATTAATAAACAATAAGTCGATGGTGCACACAGCATTTGAACATGTGATCCCAGCACCACAAGTCATGTGATCAGGGAATGCCAAAGAGGCCAAGGTTGGCAATATGTGAGTATCTTACGCCAATATCATTTCGTTACAAATCAACTGGTTATGAAATGCATTCGAGAGAAAATGCTACTTAAAATTCCGAGTTTTTGTTTTTGCCAACTGGCGTTTAATGAGCAAGGTAAATTATTTACCTCATTATTACTGAAATTGAATCGATACATTCAGCGTGCTTTGTTGAGAGTCCAGCATGTCAAGTAAAACGTTGCGTCACCTGCCTTCCATCCCTTTCACATCTTCACTTATCCGCAGCCGACAGGTGTGTTCAGTCGCCTGGGGAAGCAGGAGACTTGCAGCGATGATGATGATGATGATGATGATGATGACGACAACGGCTATGACAACATTGACAAACGGGATGATGACACCGCCTCAATACTGCAGTACGCTGGTGTCCTCAAAGCCGTGTCGCAGAGCTCCAGGCCGGTCATGATTCGCATAAATCCACCAGCACCATCTGTTGTTTTCAAAAGGCCGGTCACCATCCGCCGACTCGCCACCCCCGCAAAAGCGAGCACCAGCGTCGCTGGGATATCGTTGTACAGCAGAACTGAGGCGGCAAAACAGCGAGGTGGGGTGATGCGTCGACTTGGAAAAACGACAGCGCTAGAATCCAGCAGTGAAAGCCGTGTGAGCAGCAGCAGCAGCAGCAGTAGTCGGAGGAGTGGACTCTTCAAGCGAAGCAAGGTGGCCATTTCTAGCTTCTGTGAGCCAGTGGTCTCAGTACGCAGAAAGGCAGTAGGCCCAAGCCAAGGAGTTGGTCAAGTAAGCAGCAGCACTGTAGGAACCTCTCAGGGCATGTTCGCATACGGTGACAGCGAACATATCATCAGCGTTTTTCAACGGCTTGGAAGGAAAAGCTCTTGAATGTGAATGAATGACGAGTTTAACAATAGGTTGTCATATGATGAATGTACAGTCGAGTGTTGAGCCACCAGTTTCAGGAGCTAACACTATGAAGTCAGTCATGGGCAAGTTTTATTCATAATGGAGTCTATTGCTGATAAAGCTTCGGGGTCCATCCGTGTTTCTTACAAGTGCACACGTGGGAAGGGAATGGTCGTGGGCGCCTTCCCGTAAGAGGGGAGAAGGAATATTGGGGAGAGTCCAAAATTTCTCCATAATTGTCAACGTAATAAATAGATGGATGGGGTGGGATTGCGGGGGGTAAATAAAAACACTTTTGGTCGAAGCTCGGACATCTACATTTGGCTGCAACAATGATGAAAGTTTTGATCGCCCCCATACACTTTTGGTAATGTGGTGTTCGGTAATCTTTGGGAATGGGATGTGGACGACGCAGTCGACAAAATACCTCAAGTCAATTGCAGATCCGTATAAATAAACATTTTGGTAGCACGCCAGAAGAAAGATAACTTTCTTATTTTCCTTTGATCAATTATTTCTTTTATTCAGATGCACACACGACAACCTTTTGTTCATCATCTTCTCGACGTTTCTCCTTCTCCGACACAATTCCTTGTTGCATTGTTCATCTTAATTCGGCAGCAATTGTACCAACAAAATGTGATCGCGGCGCCTATTTTTGTTTTATATCACTGGGACACTCCGCCGCAGTTTCTCCCCGGAAGGGCACAGCGACCTGTCCGCGAAGTTTCCAGTTGGATCATTCTCCCGTCGAGTATTTTGTACAAAAATATTCACACACTCCACCCGTCCTTCCCCACCGTGTTTGAGGGTAAGGGAAAGGGGAGCGGAGGGGAAGGGGGGGGGGGGAGGGGAAAGGGGAGGGGAAGGAGGGGAAGGGGGGGCGGGGAAGAAGCAAAATGTTTTCGCAGGTTGAGGTTACTGTTAAATATGTCAGCATTCAATTATGAAGTGGTAACCTTTTTTGTATCAGGCCGCAGTTGGTAGGTTAAAGCGATGCACCAACAAAATAGCCAAACTGGCTTACTTGACGAAGCCAATCACAACGACTGCAAATACTGTACATGATTTCTTTTAGTTAGCACTGAAATGTGGTTTGTGGGATTTGAAGTGTATTCAGTCACCACCGTATACTATATCTGCATTTAGTAATCTTTGGGCTGCTTGTGAAATGTAAAGAAAATGTCTGAGTGTGAGAAGGGACAATTTGTACGAAAAGACAAGTTTCATTAAAGGTTTACTTGTGTTTGAGAGTGCCTTTAATCGTTTTCGGATTTGTTTAATGAAATCTGTATGTACACTCAGTGTGCAAAACATTAGGAACACCTGCCTAATTATTGAGTTGCACCCTATTTTGCCCTCAGAACAGCCTCAATTTGTCAGGGCATGGAGACTCTACAAGGCGTCGAAAGCGTTCCACAGGGTTGTTGGCCCATGTTTACTCCAATGCTTCCCACAGTTGTGTCAAGTTGGCTGGTAGTGGATCTCCACTACCAGTCAAGTTGGCTGGTAGTGGACCGAATAGCTTGTTCCATCACATCCCACAGATGCTCAATTGGATTGAGATCTGATGACTGGGCAGGCCACTGCAGGAAGCTGAATTCACTGTCATGTTCGTGGAACATTGTGGCATGGGGCATTATCCTGCTGAAGAAATCCATTCGCAGATGGATACACTGCTGCCATGAAGGGATGCACCTGATTGGTAATGATGTTCAGATATCCTGCGGCATTCAGATGTTGCTTCACTTTTATCAAGGGGCCCAACGTGTGCCACGAAAACACACCCACACCATCACACCACCACCAGCCTGCAATGTTGACACATGGCATGATGGATGCATGTACTCATGTGGTTTTCTCCATACCCTAGGCCTCCCATCAGCATGAAACAGCAGGAACCGGAATTCATCAGACCAGGCAATGTTTTTCCAATCCTCCGGTGTCCATTGTTAGCTCACCTAGAATGAAGTTCAGGGGACCTTATGCAATGGCACATCGTCCGTCCGTCCGTTACGATCGTTAGCAACTTCGACGGACGAAGAAGTTAGCAACTTCTTCTCCGACACCGCTGAAGGGATTGTGACCAAACTTGGCACAAATGATATTTGTTGTGTTGTGACTAAAGTTTGTTCAGGCATTTAAAAAAATCGGTGTCTAAGGGGGTTTACCGGGGTCAAAGTGGGTCCAGGTTTGACCCCCCAAAATAGGTATTTGCTTTCTTCTCTGAAACTACACACACGATTTCGATGAAACTTCACCACAACCTTCATCACCTGTGATGTACCAATGTGTGTTCAAGGCATTAGAAAAATTTGGGTCTGAGGAGTTATACGGGGTTGGGAGGTGGGGGAGGAGGAGGTGGAGTTGCCCCCCAAAATAGGTATTTTTACTTGCAAAATCGAAGATTTTTCAAGTATATTGGTCGGTTGTGTTTGTGGTTCTGTCTGTCTGTTTGATTGTCTGTTTGTTTGTTTGTTTGTTTTGTTCAACCACCAAGTATATTTGAGGTCAACATAGGCCAAATGGTCAACATGGCCAAATTTCTAAAATCCTCAATTTTCACCCAATTGACTTGAAATTTGAAGAGGACTTGCATATATCTGGTCACTGAATTCAACCACCAAGTATATTTGAGGTCAACATAGGCCAAAAGGTCAACATAGGCCAAATTACTAAAATCCTCAATTTTCATCCAATTGACTTGAAATTTGAAGAGGACTTGCATATCTGGTCACTGAATTCAACCACCAAGTATTCTTGAGGTCAACATAGGCCAAATTTCTAAAATCCTCAATTTTCATCCAATTGACTTGAAATTTGAAGAGGACTTGCATATCTGGTCACTGAATTCAACCACAAATTATATTTTAGGTGAACATAGGCCAAAAAGTCAACATAGGCCAAAAGGTCGACATAGGCCAAATTTCTAAAATCCTCAATTTTCATCTGATTGACTTGAAATTTGAAGAGGTCTTGCATATCTGGTCACTGAATTCAACCACCAAGTATACTTGAGGTCAACATAGGCCAAAAGGTCAACATAGGCCAAAAGGTCAACAGGCCAAATTTCTAAAATCCTCAATTTTCAGCCAATTGACTTGAAATTTGAAGAGGACTTGCATATCTGGTCACTGAATTCCACCACGTATTATATTTTAGGTAAACACAGGCCAAAACGTCAACATAGGCCAAATTTCTAAAATCACCAATTTTCATTTGATTGACTTGAACTTCGAAGAGGATTTATATATATGGTCACTGAATTCAACCACCATCTATTTTTGAGGTCAACATAGGCCAAAAGGTCAACATAGGCCAAATTTTTAATATCCTCAATTTTCATCCGATTGACTTGAAAATTGAACAGCATTTGCACATTGTCACTAAATAGGGAAACTAACTGTTTTTGAGGTCAAAAGGTCAAAGGTCAACTCAAGGTCAACCTTCAAAAATCATCATTTTTCATCTGAAAAATCGTCACTTTTCATCCTGTTGACTCGAGCTTTGATCAAGATTGTAAATTTTAATCTTCATGAAATGGACAATTTGCTGTTATCATTGGAAAACATTTTGGGGGTGGGGGGGGCGGATTTTACAAGTATCGTGCTACGCATGACGTCTTCTTGTTTTGTTTGTTTGTTTAAAGTCTTATGATTATATTAGTATGATTCTACATGCTGCTCTGTCTTCCAGCAACCATTGAAATTGGTTTAAAATACCTTTAGTTGGTGCAGTATACTATTTATTCTGCCAGGTGAGCGCTAGGTGTATTGTCCCTATGTTTTTTGTTCCTTAGCCCACTGCAACTGCAGGTTCTTGTTTTTTCCTGAAAGAAGTGGAACTCTGTATGGTCGTCGGCTGTCGTACCCCATTCATGTCATAGTAGGACAATTTGTGCATTCTTTTATGGGTCTTTCGGCCCCAATGTTTTACTGCACTGTCAGTTGACTAACTGTAGCCCATTTGTTGCTCTGCACAATTTGTGTCCGCCCCCTTTGGCCTCTTTAATCAGTGAGCCGTTTTCGACCACTGGCTTGACGTTGGCTGGATGTCCTGTCCTCCTTTGGGTGGTGGACCATTCTTGATACAGACGGGAAACTGTTGAGCGTGAAAAACCCAGCAGCGCTGCAGTTCTTGACACACACACAGCACCTGGCACCTACCATACCCGTTCCAAGGCACTTACATATTTTGTCTTGCCCATTCCCCCTCTGAATGGCACACATACACAATCCATGTCTCACTCGAGGCTTAAAATCCTTCCTTAACCTGTCTCCTCCCCTTCGTTTACACTGATTGAAGTGGATTTAACAGGTGCAATCAATAAGGGATCATAGCTTTTACCTGAATTCACCTGATCAGTCTATTTCATGGAAAAAGCAGATGTTCCTAATGTTTTGTACACCGAGTGTAAAAAGCATGACTGCTCCCACGACCCAACGCTAAAGGGAGGGGTAAAGGTGAGAGGAATTTATGTGGTGTCTAATGGTGTGAGTTGGAGATGATATGAGGTGTGGTGCGTGTAAGCATGTCTAGGAGGAGTTGGAGTAGAAGTGAAAATGCGTTATCAATCAGTGGCCGCTCCAGAGGAGTTGTTGGGCTGTTGCTCTGAAAAGAACAGATGATGACGTACTGCCTCTTAGTTGAGCTCTTTTGAATTTAGTCAGAATGATATTTATATGATGAAAGCTGAGTAAAGATGTGTAAGCCTTCTGTTTGAGAACTAAAATATATACAGCGTGGCTTGGCTTCAGTCATATGGCTTGCTCGCTCAGTCTGTCCTAGTGCTTCGTCCCCTAACTCGCTCCACCAGCACGAGCACCACCGATGAACCCGAACAAGACCTCCGACAAGACCAAAGTTCTGATAAGACCTTGGTCAATGAATACTTGATAGAGAGCATTTCCTTTGTGTTTTAGAATAAGCATTAAGTAATTAAATGTGATATGAGATATGTGTCGTTTATGTTATTATAGATGCCAGTAGAAAAGCCTGGTCAAAAATGATATGTTGGAACAGTTTATTCGACGGTACAGCCTCGTGAGCGTGCCAAAGTCTGAAGCCTGAGCCTTACAAATGTTTGGGTCCTCTGGGTCTTTTGGGTCCTTGGTGTCTTTTGTGTCATCTGGGTCAACAATACCCACCACAACCCTATAGCCCCCTACCCTCCACCCTTCCCTCCATCCCCCATCAACTGTCACCCTAGCTAGCAATACCCACGACGATCCCACACCGCCGGATTTTTGGAGGGTCATCCATATGACCCCCAATAAATAGATGGTTTCTAAACTATTTGGGGGGAATCGGGGGGGGGGGGCAGGCCTCCTTAATTTTTGTCAGTCGTTTGCAATTAAGATAAAAACATCCCGTATTTAAATGTGAGTAACAAAGCGAAACGGAACCAAGTGTGTGGATTTCTTCCCCCAGCCATGGCAGATGTCGCGTGTACAGAGTGTTTGCATAGAGTGACGTGATTGGTTGCATCTTTTTTCAAATCAGAATAACAACTTTGAAATTTGTGATTTTTCACAAATGAAGCCACTTCGGACCGAAGCTTTTCTGCAATGAGACGGATTAAAAACTGTTTATGCTGAACCATGGAGGAAGAAATATTTTCTTCACCGACTCTTCTTCACATAGAAGGTGATTTAACTGTGAAGCTGATTCCAAAGGACATTGTGGACGTTTACGCCAACCAAAGGGAAAAACGATTGTACCTACTTTAGTCATTAAGGTAGGTACAGTATTTATATTAAAACAATGTTTATGTATGTGTATCACCGGGGAGACATGATTCATAAAGTACTCGATTTCTTTTTTAATTCAATAATTTGTTGTTATGCTAATAATAACATTGGTGGTAGCTGGTAAACATGTCAAACTAGAAAGCATCTGAAAATGCAAAGCCAGTCTGCATCAGTTTGTATTCAGACGTCGTCTTCTTCTTCCGCTTGCTCAAAATAATGAAAACAGTTTTTAAAAAAAATACACAATGAAAATTGATGATTGTATGCACCCTTGACCTTTCATCTTTAGATGTAAAAAACTAATCAGTTTCTAGCTTTCGATTGGCAAACCAATTCTGTGACCCAATAAGCAAATTCTTAAAATTTCAGGTCGATCAGCTGAAAATTAACAATTTTATGTGATTTTGACCTTCTGACCAGAATTATTAATTTGCCTTCTCCATACTTACTATAAACTGGTGTTGGGCTAGCGGCTAGGGGTGTCAGCTTAGGATCCCAGGATCTTGGGTTCGAATCCCGGTCGATCGCTGAATTAACGCCAGGGGGTTGACTCAGCCTGTCATCCTTCTGAGGTCGGCTAATTGAGTACCAGTTCACTGGTAATTCCCTGCTTGTCGTAAAAAGGCGACAAAAAGGGTTGGCGGCAGGAAGGGCATCCGGCCGTAAAACATTGCTTCAAAAAGGGGACCGAAAAACAACAACCACGGTCCCCGAAAAAGGCCAACCCCCGCTTTGCGGGGAAAAATGGCCTCTAAATGTGGTTATTTTATTTTTTATATACTTACTATAATTCACCAAATATCCATCCGTCTGTCTGTCCGTTCGAAGGTTCCGCAAAAACGGCTGAACCGATCGCAACAATATTTTGGGTGGGCAATCCTGGGATCTCCTGGAGTAAAATAGGGTGTATTGTTTTTCCAATTTCAGCTTTGGCCTCCAGCATTTTCAGGTTTGGACTCCCGCATAACGTTATTTTCCCGGGTGCCGCACAAACGGCTGCACCGATTGGACTCGGTGACCTCGGACAAAGACGTTTTATAAGTAAAGTTTTACAAGTATTCAAAAAGGTTCAAAACTATGTCCGCTCATCTTGTCTGTAAGGCGAAGAAGTCTGACCATGTTACTCCGCTCCTTGAATCTTTACACTGGCTGTAGTTAGGCAGCTTAGCAATTTTTGGGGGAACGACTTTACAAAAGTACCATTTTTATTTTAGTGGTTCATTGGACCAAATGCAATAGAATTAGGACCGGAGGCAAGACATATGCAGTGTTTGACTTTTGCGCAAATACGACTCGCACAGCATAATATCGAGCAATACATTTATGAAAATAAATCATCAGCTATTGGAGTTAGACTAAAATCGTAAATACATAAATTGCTGGACAAATTACCTTGAACAACATGTCTGTTCTAAAGCTATATTGTCATTACATCCTTGTAGTTGCGTACATGTTAGATATGAGAGATGCGCGAGTCACAAGTATAACACATTTGTATAAACACTCGGTATTATATTACTAATTATTATTACATGGAAGCGTAAGATTTATTATGCAGGCATGCATAAGTTTTACAAATAACACTGCATGTAATGAAATAAAAGTTAGCCTCCTTGTTGAAAATATTGTTACAGACGCGGTTGTGGATGTTAGTTTACCGAGCGGTTTGGTATGACCACGTCTGCACAGTATACCCGATTATGCTCGAACGTTGACTAGTCGCGCTACGCTAGATCAATGAAGGAAAAGGACACAACGGCTGGGATTCAAATGACACGACACCAAGGGTTCAGTTCTCAAGACCTCCGGAGGAGGTTATATTAGGGCGGAAGGTCAGATTACAGGAATGAGAGGGACAGCATAGGAAGACAGGCACTTAGACACACTCTTATATTAACCCCAACAGACGACAGATAAACGGGACAAAAAGGCTGACTCACACGGGGATTGATGGCAAGGAAAGGCAGAATCGATGGCTCCAGGTGCACCTGGGCTCAGGGCAGAATCGACCCGGTTCGGTCCGGTCCAAAGATGCGGGGAGGTATCGTCGCGCTGGGGGTGGCGGTGGCGTCCTCTGCTCTCCGTAGTTCAGGCGCATCTGACCTCACATCCGGTAAGTCACCGCGTTTATCCGGCGGGGAGTGACACGCCCTCGGCTCGTTAGCTCCGCCCCAGATGGAATCGGTCCGCCCTTGTTATTGGGTGCGGGGGGGGTTACCAGGCTCCGCCCTTGACGAGGAGCTGACAGGGAGCCCCTTCGTGGTAACCCCGTCGGAGCGCATGGTCAATGGCGGCTAACCGAGCCGGTGTGAGGACGCACACTCCCCCCGCGCCGCGCCGTTGTTGTAGTTGTTGTAGTTGTTGTTGTAGTTGTTGTTTGGGGAAGAAGATGGGAGGAGGTATGGGAAGGTCATAAACTCACTACTGGTGCCATATAATCACATTCTGGTGCAACGAAGAGTCAGAATTAATGGAAACGAGTCCTTAACTGACATAGACTAAGAATAACTAGCAAGATGTCCGAAAGTTGTCTACGTGAGATGCGGTGGACCTGGGCACGACATTTAATGGGGGAAAAAGGGGAAGGTCGGTTCTACAGAGTGTTATTTACAGGCAATGGGACTAGGGAATGGGGGATTGGGGATAGTTGGGGAGTATTGGGGAAATAGGGGAATATTTACAAGCGGATATGGAGGCCAAATGCCATATTCGCAACATTGCACCCTTCTCTACCCTCAGGGCGTCCCGACCCGATAAATTTTTACCTACTTTAGTGTGGCACGCAGATGTAGTTCCCTCTACTATTAACTCTACCCTGAGTGCGACAGTTTTACAGATATTCACAAATGAGTAAATATGTCCCCCTGCGACGTTGCACCCTTCTCCTCACAGAAACACACCCACAGGATAACCGAATCCGGAAAGAATTCGCAAACTAAACATACAGCCGGTAGGGAGCATTATTTACACGACTACGCTGCTATTTACACAACGATCCAGGACCTGTTTCTGGAGGAACACATGCAGATGTTATGCATAGAGAGAGCACGCATGCCAGCATCGATACACCAACCCACGAGTGCTCTGTGGCCTACGGCCTTTAATAATGTGCAGAGCACCCCTTCCAAGCATCAAAAGCACCACCCCATCACACAGTCAGCACCATCCGGTGCACCAATAAAGTGTTTATGAATCACCGGTGGTGTCACAGCCGGCCGATGTTCTGCCGCTGGTCTTGCCTTCGTGTGGTGCACTTGGTGTTCTTGCCTCTTTCAAAAAAATAAAGAAAGGCGCCAACCGCGTCCATTTCTGTATTGTGGCCTTCAGTGGTGTCAACTATAAGTGGTTCACCTGTATGGCATAGGTGCCACGTTGACCCACAGGTCCATCCACGGGTGGTGCTTGGCCGCATAAGAACTGCGGTCCATGGTGGGTGGCCACAAACATTGCGGTCCATATGGTGTATCGATCCAGGCAGCAAACAGCGAAAGTGCAGGCCCACAACTGCGAAGCCAGCACCTCTCTCTCCTCTCTCTCTGCCCCAAAGCCAGATCCTCGGAGGTGGGAGACAAAAGAAGCAGACAAGTGAGTAAGGTGGTAAGGGCGCAAAAGTGCACGCAATGCAAGGTAATGCACACTGGGGGCACATGGGAACCAGGTGAGACAGGTACGTTCCTACCGTACGCTCCCCCCCCCACCAGGTAACCTACATGGCCCCTCCCTTACCCCTTACTGTATCCACAAAACACAACACTACCCATAAACATCTACTTTACAAATCAACAAACATCCCTACTGTCTTCCCCGTTCCTCCCATAAACCAAATTCGTCTTCTCTCCCTCCTAACCAATCAAATTTGCCATTTTCAACTCAACATCATAATTTGCCATTACCAATTCATCATCAGTCCCTCCTAGGGAGGGAGAGATGGAATCACCCCAATGTCTCTTCCACGTCGTGATGCGTCTCACAAATCCAAACAGCAATTCTCCTTTCCTGCACACAGAAGAAAGAAAACAGGTGTGGAGTCATCATCATCACCACAGGCAAGTGGCTGCGTATGGTGCGACAGGTTCATCAATCCTAACTATTTCCTAAATGACTTTAACAACTTTACACTACCCGGGGTCTTTCTCCGGCCAAACCATTGGCCCTCTTACACTATGGGTTCTAAAAACCAATTCCCATTGGCCAAACTGTGGTGCTTTTCAATTTGGGGTCTCACTCCCCCGATTCATCTCCCGGTGCCCTCGCACAATTTCTGGGCTGTGGCGTGTACCTCTCCCAGCGGGTCTACCCACCTGCACACCTCCACCACTGCAGTTGCCTCCGAGCTTACCTGCTCCTTACCCTAACCTAACTACCTGGGGAAGGCCCTCTGGCGCTCTCCCCACTCGGTGCCCTCTCTGGCACTGGGCTGCCCGATCCACACCCGGGATCCTCAGGCACCCACTCACAACTACCGGCTCCCAGAGCCCACCTGCGGCCTCACCTGGCCGACATCCTCACAGTGGTGGAGTGCCCAACCAACTACACACACTAACAGGCTACACGCCCAGCCATTTCCACAACACTAATGCACCCATCCACAATACCATTCTGCAACCGCACCACAAATGCCAATATCCAACCACAATTTACCTATACCCTCTACCTAACACTTACACTACCCGCCCCGGGTACTCGTGAAAGGGGTCCACTCTTCCCCCATCCACACCTTCGCACCATGCACACCACTCCGTACCACTTACTCCAACTCTCTCCACACACCTGTACCTGCACACCTGTGCTCTCACACCTGGTGCCACCTGCACCCTTCTCTCCCCAAGCGCATTCGCGCTGATCCACAACACTCACTACTCACACACTGCTCCACACACCTGTCCAGTTGCACACCTGTGCAATCACACCTGTTCAATTCTCACACACACGGCATCATCTCAGCTAACTACTCCCTTCTGAAACTTGCGCTTCCCAGTCGTCCCTTTAAACTATTGCGCTCCCACGTCATTATCATCCATACTAATCTACCTGCGTCCCCACTACAGGTATCAGTCACTAACTAACCTTAACGTCACCTAATGTCAATCTCTTCTAGATCCCTACAATATAACCTAACCCACCCGGGCTAGTTTTCACTGCCACACACCCCATAATCTATTGCGCATTTGCCCCACTTATATGGGAAGGGTGGCAAGGATGCCACCCTTACCCACCGGGCCCATCGCTCACTACCAATTTTGCACATCAAATTTCAACAAATCAAAAATTTGCCAATCACTACCCATCATCTGCCAATCACTACTGCCAATCCCTTGCCAATCATCAAATTTTGTTTTTCTCTAATTTTGGGTCCAAAACACTAACCTCATCACCCAGTCTACTCAATAATGCCTCTCGGTGCGCCAATTCCTGTCCAAAGCCCGGCTTCGTAAAGCCAAGCAATGGATGCTGGTTGTTTTGTGCCGGCGGCTGGATGCGTCCGGCATTCGGGGCAGGGACGGGGGCTTACCCGGGCCGAGATCCCACGCACCATCTCGGCGTGGAGCCATCCAATGTCCCGATCTCGACCTGCCGGACTGCCTCAACAAAAAGTGGTCGCCATGACGACCCTTTCTATCGGGCTGCCCGCTCCGCCTAGTGGAGCACGGACGCGGCCGTTCAAAGCGAGGCCCAGCACGCACCGAGGGCCCGATTCGGCTAAAAGTCGCTCTAACCTCTAAACCGGTTACCGTCGATGCTTCACCTGGACGCTTACACCCCGCAGCCCGTTCCTTGCTCACACATCCAGCCGTTTCCATGCTACCTTTCCTTACACACCCAGGTACTCCCATTCCACTCACAGCCTTGGTCACACACCTGACCACCGAACACTTTGGCACACATTCGTTGGTCGCACACCTCACCAACACACCTCTTCGCGCCCCCTCCTCTGTGACAATCACAGGTGTGCTCTCATTCGCACACCCAACCACGTGCCTCACCACCAACTCCAGCGTGCATTCCCACTCACGCTCTACCATTCCAGGTGTGCATCCTTCCATCCCAGGTGTACATCCTCGCTCACCTGTCACAACCAACTCACGCTCCGTGTCACTCTTACTACTCTCACCACCACTCTTGACAACGCACTCACCCTTACTCTTGACAGCGCACTCTTTCCCCATGCACCTGTCCGTTACACACCTTTCTCGCGCACACTCTCCCGTTACACCCTCTGTAACACTCACCACAGGTGTGCATTCTTCCTTACTTTTGACAGCGCACTCTTTCCCCATGCACCTGTCCGTCACACACCTTTCTCGCGCACACTCTCCCGTCACACCCTCTGTAACACTTACCACACCGCGCTTCCATGTGCTCCCTCGCACACACGCTACGACCGACTCACTCTCGCCAGCACCCTCACTCCTTGGCACGCACTTTTTCCTCACACACCCCAGAGTCGGACTTCCTCGCACACCTCCTTTTTCGCACACCAGACCTGTCGCACACTTCACCAACGGCCTCTCACGAACACCCGGGTCCATCTCGACCCCCAAGCTTCTTAAATCCCCTGGCGCATCATACGCACGACCATATTGGTCACCACTTACACCAGGTCCTCTTCCTCTTCGCTTCTCCTCCATCACCTGCGAATCCCTCATCCGGTTAATGAGCACATCATCACGATCCAAACACAGACTTTGGACCAATTCTTTTATCTCCTCTTTTATCTCTTTCTTATCCCCTCTCCGTCGCTTCTTAATTTCGCTCATCCCTTCTTCCACTTCTTCTAATTTCTGCTTCACCTCTTTTATTCCCCGGTACGTCTCCTCAAGCTCGTCCTCCAAGGCTACCTTGACCGTTTCCATGTGCGTCCTCACCTGCCGGTCCTTCGTCTCCATTACCTCTACCACCTCGTCCAACCTCGTTGTCAGTCCCTCACGTACCATCTGACATTCCCTCTTCGTCGCTATCAAGTCGTCTTTGAGTTCTTTCTGTGTCACTTTTAAACCTCCTAATACCGCAGTGTTCCTTTGAACCTGCTCCACTAACTCCGTCTGTCCCTCTGTCAGCTGTTCCACCTCCTGCGTCAGGTCCTCTATGCCCCCTTGTAACTTTACAGTCCCCTTTCTCACCTCCTTCTCCATGTGCTCCTTACAGTGCCTCACCTCCTCGCGCACTCCTCCGACCTCCTCACTCACACCTCTTCTGATCTCCTCTCCCATCACTTGCATCTCCTGTCCAGATGCCACCCTCATCTGCTCCATTTCCTCCCTGTGAGCATCCAGTTTGTTTTCTACCCCCATTCTGACCCCCTCTATCTGCTGCCCCATTTGTTTAACTTCCCTTTCCGCTTGGTTCCTCATGTCCCTCAATTTGCCTTCCATGGTGTTTTCTAACCCCTCTAACCCTTTTTGCATCCCTTCCATTTGATTCTCTTGAGCGGCCATTCTGTTTTCTACCCCCATTAACCCATTTCTCACCTCTTTTATCCCGTTGTCTAACCCCTCAAAATTATTGTCTAACTTCCCAATTTTCTTGTCTAACTCCTCAAAATTATTGTCCAACTTCCCAATTTTCTTGTCTAACTCCTCAAAATTATTGTCCAACTTCCCAATTTTCTTGTCTAACTCCTCAAAATTATTGTCCAACTTCCCAAATTTCTTGTCTAATCCCTCTCCGGTACCCCTCGCTTCGTCCCTCATTACCCCCATTTTTGCTTCTAGCCTCTCCATAAGGGCCCCCATTTGCAACATAAAAAGGTTCGGATCCACCAGGGGCGCTGCCACGGTCGCGGGCGCGGTGACCAGCGAGGCGCCATTTTGTGCGTCTGCTACCCTCGCTGCTTCGCTCTCCTCACGTCCCTCAATTTGGTCCTGGACCGACCCTGCCTCACTCTCCCCTACCGGACCCCAGCTGTCTTGATCCGCCATAGCGCGACTTTCAAAATTCGGGTTTTTATTTTCGTAAAACAAATTCAAATTTCGCCGTTATAATTTCGAGCGGGAAACGCGCTCCGGGTCGAATTCTACCTCCCCAACACCAATTGTTACCCTAGTGGTACAATTGGTGTTCCAAAATTTGGGCCTAATAAATTTAGTCCCGGGTCCGAATTCCACTCCTCGACACCAATTGTTACAGACGCGGTTGTGGATGTTAGTTTACCGAGCGGTTTGGTATGACCACGTCTGCACAGTTTACCCGATTATGCTCGAACGTTGACTAGTCGCGCTACGCTAGATCAATGAAGGAAAAGGACACAACGGCTGGGATTCAAATGACACGACACCAAGGGTTCAGTTCTCAAGACCTCCGGAGGAGGTTATATTAGGGCGGAAGGTCAGATTACAGGAATGAGAGGGACAGCATAGGAAGATAGGCACTTAGACACACTCTTATATTAACCCCAACAGACGACAGATAAACGGGACAAAAAGGCTGACTCACACGGGGATTGATGGCAAGGAAAGGCAGAATCGATGGCTCCAGGTGCACCTGGGCTCAGGGCAGAATCGACCCGGTTCGGTCCGGTCCAAAGATGCGGGGAGGTATCGTCGCGCTGGGGGTGGCGGTGGCGTCCTCTGCTCTCCGTAGTTCAGGCGCATCTGACCTCACATCCGGTAAGTCGCCGCGTATATCCGGCGGGGAGTGACACGCCCTCGGCTCGTTAGCTCCGCCCCAGATGGAATCGGTCCGCCCTTGTTATTGGGTGCGGGGGGGGGTTACCAGGCTCCGCCCTTGACGAGGAGCTGACAGGGAGCCCCTTCGTGGTAACCCCGTCGGAGCGCATGGTCAATGGCGGCTAACCGAGCAGGTGTGAGGACGCACACTCCCCCCGCGCCGCGCCGTTGTTGTAGTTGTTGTTGTAGTTGTTGTTTGGGGAAGAAGATGGGAGGAGGTATGGGAAGGTCCTAAACTCACTACTGGTGCCATATAATCACATTCTGGTGCAACGAAGAGTCAGAATTAATGGAAACGAGTCCTTAACTGACATAGACTAAGAATAACTAGCAAGATGTCCGAAAGTTGTCTACGTGAGATGCGGTGGACCTGGGCACGACATTTAATGGGGGAAAAAGGGGAAGGTCGGTTCTACAGAGTGTTATTTACAGGCAATGGGACTAGGGAATGGGGGATTGGGGATAGTTGGGGAGTATTGGGGAAATAGGGGAATATTTACAAGCGGATATGGAGGCCAAATGCCATATTCGCAACAATATATACATAATTGGTTTTTGTCCAATAAAAAGGTGAAGAACACTATATTTCTTGCCTCCGGTCCTAAATCTATTGTATATGGTCTAATGGACCAAAATAAAAATGGCGCTTTTGTCAAGCCGTTCCCCATTTTCGATAAATATGCTGCTAAGCTGCCTGACTACTGCCTGTCTCTGCTCGTGTGCAGTACAAAATTTGCACACTATGTTATAAATCATTGTGTGGAACGGGACCTCACTATCTCTCTGATTTGCTCACTCTCCATGTACCTCGGCGACGGCTTCGTTCAAGCGACGACTCTATGACCTTAGAGCCGCCGCGCACCAGCACCCTCATTTGGCGAGAAATCCTTTTCCTTTGCTGCACCTCTGCTCTGGAATGACTTGCCTTCCTCTGTTCGACATGTTGACTCTCTTCCTTCGACACCTCCCTCAAAACAACACCGACACCTTCACAAGTCTTTCAAAGTCTAAGTCCTGTTTTCCCTTTGGTTTGAGGTGGGACAGAGATCGAGAGTATGTCTGTGTACATGTGCGGGGGAAGGAGGAGGGGAGAGTACACATCTGTGGGTTTTGAATGGGGAGGGAGAGGAATAGGGCAAGAGTGAAGGTGTGTGTGTGTGTGTGTGTGTGTGTGTGTGTGTGTGTGTGTGTGTGTGTGTGTGTGTGTGTGTGTGCGGTGTGTGTTCGCATGATAATGTAAAGCACCACGAGGGTCGTTAACTCTGCTTGATGGGGCTATATAAGACTCCTTTATGATTATAATTATTATTATAAGGACATGGGTTGAATCCCTGCTTGAGAGAATGCCAACCCCCTCCCCGCCATCACGGTCGCCTCTCCAACTCACAATCCCAGGAGATATGCGGAAAGGACGACCCAAAACCAATTATCTTCTTTTTGATTCATATGTAAACATCATTAAAAGCAAATAATGACCTCTGCCAAAGTCAAACGACGTGAGTTTAATCTCCACATGAGAGAATTCACATAGCTATTTTGGCGGTGTATAAACTAACAGATCGCTGTCTCCATCGATCTTGCCGAGGCTGTAACACCTATCGGCTCAAAATCCTTTTAACTGTTGACTTGGTAGTTTTTACAATGAAGGAAACATTAACAATTTTTAAAAGTTTATTTTGTGATTAATTTGTGATTGGAGTTATGTTGTTTGAAATGAAAAAAAAGATATCGAGTTCAAGTAAATGACGACATGCCGTGATGGTTTCTATTTTCTGAACGTGAACTTCGCGGATCGCCACATGCAGATTTTTTTTTTTTTTTTTTTTGTATACAAGATCGAGGCTCGTGAAAGAGCGAACATTAATCACACAGAAAGACAAACCGACACATAAAACATATAACATCGGGAGCGGTAGACAAGATGGAGAGAGAGGGGGAAGGACACAAACACAACATTTGAGAGCAGGGACCGAGAGACATGGAGACATCGAGAGATCTGAGAGAGGGCGAGGGCTTTGGGGGGGGGGGGCATGGGAAGGGGGTGGTGGGAGAGGTATAAAACATATGGACACTGCCAGGACTTCCAGGAAAGAAGTTGGAATTTCAAACAAGGTGGATCTGGGGTGAATTGGCGGGGGTAGAAAAGATCAAGGTTTTGGATGGGGGAAGATAAGAGATGGTGGTGAACAGCTGTTTTAAAGACCTGGAGGGAGGAGTGGGATTGAAGGGAGTGAGGGAGTTTGTTCCAGAGGCGGGAGAAAAGAGGAATGAAAGAGTGAAGGTGAGCAGAGAGCCGAGATTTCGGCAGTTTAACCATCAGAGGGTTGCTGGCAGATCTTGTGCGACCTGTAGGAATATTTGGGGGACAGAGCACAGAGAGAGCTGGGAGTGCAAGGCCGGAGAGGAGTCGGTAGAAGACAGAAAGACCACCTACCTGCCTGCGGTGAGTGAGTGAAAGGCCCTCAGAGATTCGCCAAGGATCGATGTTTCTATACGTGAACGTACCCATTTGTTTGTGAACAGGTACGTTTTTCATGGAAGTCCTTCACGAACTTGCTGTCCATGTCTGACATGCGACTGAAGGTGCTACGGGAATGTGGAATTTATTGGTTTCATGCTTTAGCATTCGCCGTATCTGCATTGCCGATTTGCTTCTGGCCTCCCACCCGTGTGTAGCACGGGTATCTCACTAGTTATTATAATGAAGGTTTGCTGAAAATTTGATGACAAACTCAAATGGTTAAAAACAAGTTATGCCCTGGACACACACACACACACACACACACACACACACACACACACACACACACACACACACACACACACACACACACACACACACACACACACACACAGTTCAGGGCACGGGCTAAAAATTAGGCCAAACCAAAAAAACAAGTGTGATTAAATAATGAACACAAACTGTATTTGTGATTTCACGTACACTGTAACTACACTAACAAACGGTAATTTTGGAAGTCAGACCCGTTATTAATATTAAGCCCTGCCCTTCCCCTCCCCCCTCCAATAGAGAAGTCAAACTACGCCTATGCGATCCCACACCATCCCCTCACAATCCGCCATTAACCGTCACCCGAGTTAACAATACCCACGACCACCCCACATGCCCTGCCACCCACCCTCCAACACCCCCAATCAGTATCGGAATACGAGCTTGGAATGCGCCGTTTCTTTATGTACCGTCGCCGGCAGGATCATGGTAAGTTCACAATGTGAAGTCACTGGCAAACTTGAAAAAAATCGACACCAGGACTTTTTTTCGGCACTTTGTGATTGGCAAAAAAAATAAAATAATTCTCTTCAAATTAGATTGGTTAATTATTGGTTAATGATTGTCAATGGTTTCCACAAAAAAAATATGCGTTTGGGTTTCCCGTTAAGGGTCTTCGGGGTCTTTTCAGTCTTTGGGGTCTTTTGGTCTTTGGGGTCCATTGGGTGTTTTGAGTTTTTAAGGATCATCGGGGTCTTTGTCTTTTCGGTCTTCAAGGATCTTTGAGATTTTTGGGTCTTCAGGATCATTTCAGGCTCCGGGGGCTTTTGGGTCCTCATGGTCTTTTGGGTCAACAGTACCCACGACAACCCCACACCCAACCGCCCCGCCCCTTCCCTCCACCATCCCCCACGGTCTTTTTTTTTTTTAAATTCCAACTTCTTTCCTGGAAGTCCTTGCAGTGTTCATATGTTTTATACCTCTCCCACCTCCCCCTCCCACATTTCTCCCGTTGTCCCTGCTCTCAAATGTTGTGTTTGTGTCCTTCCCCCTCTCCTCTCCCTCTCTTCCCATCTTGTCTGCCGCTCCCCTTATTTTTTGTGTTTTGTGTGTCAGTTTGACTTTTTGTGCGATTAATGTTAGCTCTTTCACGAGCCTCGATCTTGTATTAAAAAAACAAAAAAACCCTAGCCAACCATACAACCACCCCACACCATCCCCCCATCAACCGTCCGTCACCCTAGCTAACAATACCCACACCATCTCTCCACAATCCCCTATTACATATCGGGCATTGGGATTTGTGTTCTGTGCCATGCATACGTAATCACTTGCTCCATTATATATAGATTAACGTCAAACCCACCCTCATGTGGGTGTGTCTAAAACCCCTCTCTACCATGAGTCTGTTTTGTTATTTTGTGAAATCGGTCTTAAATGTCTTTTTTATGCATAATCGAGACTCGTGGAAGAGTTAATACACTGAACGGATGGGTCCTCTGAGTTTTTTTGGGGTCCTTGGGGTCTGTTGCGTCCTCAGGGTCTTCGGGTTGTAAAGAGGCTAAAAGGTCTTAGCTGCACCATCTCGTAAAGGGTCTTACTTTATTAATACACATACTCATGTTCCGTGCGGGCAAACAAACAGACAAGGACGAGCTTGATTGAGATTGGTGAAATGTTGGCTGAGATGGGCTGGACACTTGGTGCAGATGGGGGAAGAGAGAATATCAAAGAGTGGATGAGTTGAAGAAGCAAGGTAGGAGGAAGAGCGGTCGACCATGGTTGGGATCGGAGGATTGTGCGAAGAGGGTTATCAGTAAGGTGGGGTGGTTGGAGAGTGGAGAGAGTTGGCCGAGGAAAGAGGGAAGTGGAGTAGTATTGCGGTCAAGGCAGGGCAGGAGCTTTGTGCCATTCGAATTAACCTCTTATAAAGCCCTGGCCCTGGTGTTGGGCTAGCGGCTAGGGTGCCGGCTTTAGGATCCTGGGTTCGAATCCCGGTCGATCGCTGAATTAACGCCAGGGGGGTTGACTCAGCCTGTCATCCTTCCGAGGTCGGCTAATTGAGTACCAGCTCACTGGTAATTCCCTGTTTGTCGTTAAAGGCGGCAAAAAGGGTTGGCGTCAGGATGGGCATCCGGCCGTAAAACATTGCTTCAAAAAGGGGACCGAAAAACAACAACAACCACGGTTCCCAAAAAAGGCCAACCCCCGCTTTGCGGGGAAAAATGGCCTCTAAAGGTGGTTATTTATATATATATATATATAAAGCCATATGAGAAGATTCACCACTAGTCACTAAATCCATACTTAAGGTTATTAACATTTTTACATGACTGCCTCGCTGGCATTTACTGTAGTTGCATTTGCTGCTTCATTTTCTTCAATGTGAAAAAGTTTGATGAGGATTACCCAAAAAAATTTTTTATTCATTCAAAATCCTTATGCATAATCGAGACTCGTGGAAGAGTCACCCGAGTTTGTTGGCAGATCTTGTGCGACCTGTAGGAATATTTGGGGGACAGAGCACAGAGAGAGCTGGGGGTGCAAGGCCGGAGAGGAGTCGGTAGTTGCATTTGCTGCTTCATTTTCTTCAATGTGAAAAAGTTTGATGAGGATTACCCAAAAAAAAATTTTATTCATTCAAAATCCTTATGCATAATCGAGACTCGTGGAAGGTCTCGTCACTCGTCAAAGGAAAACAAAAAAAAAAATGTTGGCATGGAAGTATCTTATCCCTTCCATTTTTGCACTCCTGTTTAACAAAGGCAGCATGGATACAATGGGGAATGCAGTTAGGGAATGAAAGGGTGAGGATTACAGTACCCTCGGACCCCGCTATTCGCGGGGGATACGTTCCTGGAAAAGCCGCGAATAGTGGGGCATTTTTCAATAGAAAAAGGGGGGATAGATTCCCGTGTCACGAAAATGCACGAATAGAGAGGACCAAACCTCGAATAGAGGAAAAATCCGCGAATGGCAAGGCAAATCCCACAAATGTCGACAATAATCCACAAAGGTTTTATAAATACCGTATGTGAAGCTAACGGCTCGTGAAATGTTTTTTTGCGCCCCTGAAAAACCGCGAATTCGCAGAACACGGCCGCGAATAGAAAAAAAGACCACAAATTCACGGGACACTTTTCTGCAAATAGAGAAACAGGTCACATTTTATCACCCGCGAGTACATGGAACCCGCGAATAGCGGGATCCGACTACTTAGAGTACAACCTCAGCTTATAACGAGCCATGAGAAGCAAATTGTCACGATCGGATGATCAAGATCACAAATCATCCTCGTTCATATGGCTGCGGGTTAGCATCAGTAGACTGCAAGGGTGCGTCGGTGCTGCTGATTTAGTTCCCCCTGTAGGTTAAAGCAGGAATTGGTGATTTGTTCATGATGCTGGCGATAACTCACCTACTCTTTGCGAAGGACACCGTGGGTTCTCTAACGCCTGCCAACTAATGCCGATTAGAAACTGATTAGATTAGAAACTGGGATGCCAGTTTAACGTCCATAAGAGGGTCGGCACACACATTGATTAATCACCTTGCCTGTGATACACTTGCCTGTGATGACATTTTATAGCTGAGGAGATCAAAACCCAGGTTAGACAGCTCAAAGGTGTGTGCTCACCTCTCATAGCACCAACACCACAAGAAAAAACCCACCAAATTAGTATCTTTTTGATTCCCTCCAATACCAAACCTTGCGATTAATAAAATAGCTGAATACAAAATCTCAGGCATTTTACAATCTATACACAACATTGAGTTGCTCTTTATAAAAGATACAACACAAATGGTTTGATGCCAAAGGTGAGCAGCAATTCCTACACTTTGCTCGTACTACTGCTCGCTGTGCAGCAGTAACCCCATCAAGCAATGCTTGGACCAATAATCATGCTGGCACGAGCAAACTCGTGTTCCATTTACAACCAAATCAAGACATTGGTCGAGGGCCCAAGAGTTCAAAAAGAGTAGTAGTCGACTTCTGCTCCGACTTTGGTGTCATGTTTGCCACAACGATATCCATGAGTTGTAGGAAGTGGAGTTTACAGAGTTCATTTCTTAATTCATATGTACGTCATCCACTGATTGGGCAGAAAGATTGACAGCAATACATTAACTTATGTTGGTTGCCTTCACATTCATGTTTGACTTGTGTCCTGTTGATCGATACTCGAGCTTTTTCTCGTAGGTTGCCTCTATGCAAGTCGTGCCCGTTTCTCAGGGGGGGCTTTGACTGCTGGCACTTGCTGCGAGGTCTTGGCCGGGTCCTTCTCATCGGCCTTTGTAGACTCGCTTGGCTGTTCTCCCTCTTTTGCCGGTTCAGCTGCACGATTACAAAAATGGAATGGAAGCACGGTAAAGCAACATAAAGCAATGTTTAATGGAACAGCCAGATTTCTGGCAATTGGTAATATTTTTGGTCTATTTTGCTTTTTTTATTATTTAAAAACAGACTTCCAGCCCCACCAGATTTAAACCCAGGTTTATAACACCGTAATCAATTTTTTTTTTGAAATGTGGAATATTACCTCCACCACCAAAGGTATGTTTTCACCCCTGTCTGTCTGTGAACAAGATATCTCAAAAAGTTGTGGACGGATTCAAACGAAATTTGGCAGAGATGTAGCGTATGTGACAAGGACGAAATGAGTAGATTTTGGTGAAGATCCGGATTCGGCTACTAGAATTTTAAAAGTGATTCTTCACCATTGGGAGATAGGGCCAAAAACGATACAAAGCAGCATATCTCAAAACGTTGTGGACAGATTCGGACAAAACTTGGTGGAGAGGTTGGGTCTGACGAGGACTAATCGATTCGATTTTGATGACGATCTGAATATGGATTCGGATACGGGAATTATTTCATTTGTAAGTGATTCTTCACCATTGGGAGATCGGGCTAAAAACGATATATAGCAGGATATCTCAAAAAGTTGTGGACGGATTCGGATGAAACTTGGTGGAGAGGTTGGGTCTGTGACTAGGACTAATCGATTCGATTTTGATGAAGATCTGAATATGGATTCAGATACGGGAATTATTTAATTTTTAAGTGATTCTTCACCATTGAGAGATCTGTCGAAAAGCGATATACAACATGATATTTTAAAAAGTTGTGGACGAGTTATGACTAAACTTGGGGGACGAGTTGGTTTGGTGACAAGAACAAGGCGATTAGATTTTGGTTCAGGTCCGAATCCTGATCCGGCCTATCATTGGGATACAAAACAAACTGTTCAGCATGGCAGAGGTATGCGCTCTACCGAGCACCGTTCTAGTTTATAACTTTTATTCAGTCATAATTTTACCTTTTAAATGTAAATATACAAACAATGTGAATCTTTTTACAATGTAGAATATTTTAGGATGTTTGAAGTGGCATGTTGGTTACAAGGGATGGATAGGCCTGAGAGCAGTACAGATCAACTTTGCTCCTTTTCGTTGCATATCAAGTGCTATTCTGATCCCGATATACCATACTCTATTACAGAGCGTAGGAGTTGCCGAAGCAGTTTCTTGGCAGTGGTTATATTGGATGGTTTTCCATTGCCATTGCCAGTAGTTGGAGCAGGAATTTGTAATTTGTTCAGGGTACCAGCGATAGCTCGCCTACTATTCGCCAAGGACACCGCAGGATATTTACCATGCACCAACAAATGCTGGCAGACGGGACGTCTGTTTAATGTCAATCCGAGGGAGGGTACACACATCAAGTCACTCTGCCTGTGAAACACCAGGATTACAGTTTATAGCTGGGTCGGGATTCGAACACAAGCTAGGCAGCTTATATGTGAGTCTGCGTACCTCTAGAGCATCTTGCCAGCCCGTCAAGCACTATGCACACTGCAAATAGGTGCAGACAAGGTGATCGTGTCGTTTAAACAGTTTTGCGATGGGCAGTAAACGAGTGGATGTACTGTAATTTCTGCCCTGCGATCTAAATGTCCATTTTCATCTCAAGATACACAATATTGGTCAGGAAGATGAACACCAAGAGTCCTTAATGGTGTAATATCGACTTTAATTAATAAGTTAATAATTAATAGCTAATAATTAATAACATAAATAATAATATAATAAATATAATTAATAAAATAAATAATAATAATAATAATAATAAAATAATAATAATATAATAAATAACTCATAATTAATAAGTCTGGAAGGCTGCAATTATATCCTATGGCCTTCACCATGCAGAGCATCAACTTTGGTTACTCAATGCGGAAAGGGAATGTGGCTGTGTCTTCAAGAAGGACGGCATTTATGAACAAAACCACGAGGAGGAAATTTAACAACACAAATACTGATATCTGGTGTCCTACCTGGCACAGGTTTCTCTCCAGGCTTCACCTGTGTATTCGTATGTAGATGCGGGATGGTGGTAGGGGGCAAAAAGGAAGTTAGGAAAAATACATACACTTGCCTTTAATGGTCTGAAGTCTCAGGAAGTGAAAATGTCCATTTATGAAGGAGGTTTAAAAACAATCGGATCTGTGACACGACGGGTGACGACAAAATGTGACAAAAGAGCATAAGACAAACCTGATAAAACTTTGGGCTAAACTTTTGGCAGAGTTCATTGAGAAGCATGTCCACCCTCTGACGCTGGAACAAAGAACTTGGTTCTTCCTTTTTCTTGGTTTTTGGCACAACCTTTTCTGGAAAGCAAATGGTAAACATGAGCATGCCAAGAAAATGCCAAACTTTCAAGTTCGAAATCTCAGAACTATTGTGATTGTAGCATAATGCATGCCAAGGCAATCCTCCCCATGTGCATTACGAGTGTGGGATAGTGGACCGCTCATCTGGATTGGCCTCACAGAAGTTGTGGATTCAAATCAGAGTGGGCGGCGGTCCGATTCCAAGTTATGTCCGTGATTGTTAAGCAGCCAAACGATGACGTCGTTTCTCATCGTATTGTTCGTTCTTACCTTTCTCTTCTTGCTCTTTGAAGCGCCACCAGTAGCCCTTTGATGGGTGGTACCGAGAATACGAGAGCGTCTCGTCAAATGCCGACTGGATATTGTGGACGGCATTGAGCTTCGATTTGGGGAAAAAAAAAAAAGAGGAAACAAACAACTTGTTAAATTCGCAGCTTGAATCACTTAAATGTTGCTTCCACAAGAATGAAAACTTACTATTCTGGAATTGATGACAGACGCAATGTCCGGTGCCTGATAAACCACACCGGCTATGATGTAGTAGTCAGTTAGTGGTGTAACTGTAAAAAAAAAGTTTGACATTGTACATCAAATATACCATGGCTGTAGTTTTGGGGAAAATGGCCCAGGTCCATCACCAATGAATGCAATATCTTTGAAAGAAATGATTTGCGGTGACATTATTATTGAACATTTCAACAGGCTATTTCAAAAAGTTCACTTTCAGTCATACAGGAAGCTGTTGTTGAATGCAACAGGATTTTCGGTTGTATTCATAGACGGATGAATTATGAAAAGGTTTGTCGTGTTAATTCTGTACAGGAATTTAATGAGGCCTAATATAGAATGACTGATGCCATCGAGAGGGTTCAACGTTGGGGTACCAGATTGATTCTGGGCCGAGCTGGACTCAGCTATTCGTAGCGGCTGAAGGAGACGAGACTTTATACGTAAGAAAGAAGGTAGTTATGAGAGGATATGATATAGAGGGTTTTAAGATAACGAAGGGTATCAACAAGATAAGTGTAGATAAGTCACAGTTTAAGTAAAGAAGAGAAGAGTTGGGATGGCAAGACAAGGGTCTTTCACTCAACAGTAGTTGATGCATAATGCATGGAACATGCATGGCAAAACCGACGCTCTGTATAGAGCATGGTGTGTGTGTGATCGATTGGTGCTTCGCATGTGGGGTGTGTTGCATCACAAAGTATGCCGTCCCTCATGGACGGCAAGCCGGGTGTCCCGTGCACTCGTATTAGTCGGTGGATGTTAACGATGCCACAGTGTCTTTTACGGCGAGTAGGCGAGTTACCTCCGGCACCAAGAACAAATTACAAATTCCTGTCCTGAAGACTCCTGGGAAGGCAAAGGCAAACCACCCAATGTCATGCTTGCTATGGAAGTAATTTTACAACGCAACCTGCCTTCAGATCAGAGCGCCACAGAGAAACAATACATGTAGTTATCAATCGATAATATCAGGAATACATTTTGTTCATAATGGCAAACATTTGCACAGCAGATGAAAGCTTGAATACCCTGTGTGGGAGAATGGCGATGCTGCTTTCGGACAATATATAGAATGGGCTCCTGAACGTGAAGAAGAATGTATTCCAAACCGGTCATGGTGCTGAGGGTGGGGGGGGGCGGGGAGGGGGAGGGCAAATAAATAAAACAAACGCTCAACTAGAATGGCACTCAGTAGAGAGCATACCTCCACCAGGTGAACAGTTTACGTTTTGTATCCTAGAGTAGACCAGAAAATCACAATACAGAATCACATTTAATCAAAATCATCCGTCAACAACTTTGAGATATCCTGCTTTGTATCGTTTTTGTCCCTTTCTCCCAAAGGTGAACAATCATTAAAAAATTATACTCTCCGGATCCGGATCTTCACCAAAATCGAATCGATTCTTCCTCGTCACACACACAACCTGTCCAACAAGTTTGGTCCAAATCCGTCCATAACTTTTTGAGATATCCTGCTATATGTTGGTTTTAGGCCCATCACTCAATGGTGAAGAATCACTTAAAGAATTAAATAATTCTCGTATCTGAATCCATATTCAGATCTTCACCAAAATCGAATTGATTCTTCCTTGTCAGACACCCAACCGGTCCATCACGTTTCCTCCAAATCTGTGCACAACTTTTGAAGATATCTTGTTCACAAACGGACAGACAGGGGTTAAAACATAACCTCCATCCACCTTTGGTGTCGGAGGTAACAAGCAAAACTCTATACAGTACAACATGAATACAGTACAACATGATTACAGTACAACATGAACACAGTACAACATGAATACAGCACAACATGAACACAGCACAACATGAACACAGCACAACAGGAATACAGTACAACATGAATACAGCACAACATGAATACAGCACAACATGAATACAGCACAACATGAATACAGCACAACATGAACACAGTACAACATGAACACAGCACAACATGAACACAGCACAACATGAACACAGCACAACATGAACACAGCACAACATGAACACAGCACAACATGAATACAGCACAACATGAACACAGCACAACATGAACACAGCACAACATGAACACAGCACAACATGAACACAGCACAACATGAACACAGCACAACATGAATACAGCACAACATGAATACAGCACAACATGAACACAGTACAACATGAACACAGTACAACATGAATACAGCACAACATGAACACAGCACAACATGAACACAGCACAACATGAACACAGCACAACATGAACACAGCACAACATGAATACAGCACAACATGAATACAGCACAACATGAATACAGCACAACATGAACACAGTACAACATGAACACAGCACAACATGAACACAGCACAACATGAACACAGCACAACATGAACACAGCACAACATGAATACAGCACAACATGAATACAGCACAACATGAATACAGCACAACATGAATACAGCACAACATGAACACAGTACAACATGAACACAGTACAACATGAATACAGCACAACATGAACACAGCACAACAGGAATACAGTACAACATGAATACAGCACAACATGAACACAGCACAACATGAACACAGCACAACATGAATACAGCACAACATGAATACAGCACAACATGAATACAGCACAACATGAATACAGCACAACATGAACACAGTACAACATGAACACAGCACAACATGAACACAGCACAACATGAACACAGCACAACATGAACACAGCACAACATGAATACAGCACAACATGAATACAGCACAACATGAACACAGTACAACATGAACACAGCACAACATGAACACAGCACAACATGAACACAGCACAACATGAATACAGCACAACATGAATACAGCACAACATGAATACAGCACAACATGAATACAGCACAACATGAACACAGTACAACATGAACACAGTACAACATGAATACAGCACAACATGAACACAGCACAACAGGAATACAGTACAACATGAATACAGCACAACATGAACACAGCACAACATGAACACAGCACAACATGAACACAGCACAACATGAATACAGCACAACATGAATACAGCACACCATGAATACAGCACAACATGAATACAGCACAACATGAATACAGCACAACATGAATACAGCACAACATGAACACAGTACAACATGAACACAGCACAACATGAATACAGCACAACATGAACACAGCACAACATGAATACAGTACACCATGAATACAGCACAACATGAATACAGTACAACATGAATACAGTACACCATGAATGCAGTACACCATGAATGCAGTACACCATGAATACAGTACAACATGAATACAGCACAACATGAATACAGCACAACATGAATACAGCACAACATGAATACAGCACAACATGAATACAGCACAACATGAACACAGTACAACATGAACACAGCACAACATGAATACAGCACAACATGAACACAGCACAACATGAATACAGTACAACATGAACACAGCACAACATGAATACAGTACAACATGAATACAGCACAACATGAATACAGCACAACATGAACACAGTACAACATGAACACAGCACAACATGAATACAGTACAACATGAATACAGTACAACATGAATACAGTACAACATGAATACAGTACACCATGAATACAGCACAACATGAATACAGCACAACATGAATACAGCACACCATGAATACAGCACACCATGAATACAGCACAACATGAATACAGTACACCATGAACACAGCACAACATGAATACAGTACACCATGAATACAGCACAACATGAACACAGCACAACATGAATACAGTACACCATGAACACAGCACAACATGAATACAGTACACCATGAATACAGCACAACATGAATACAGCACACCATGAACACAGCACAACATGAATACAGTACACCATGAACACAGCACAACATGAATACAGTACACCATGAATACAGCACAACATGAATACAGCACACCATGAATACAGTACACCATGAATACAGTACTGTATAATGTATATAGAACCGTGAAACACGGGGGACAGTGAACTGTGAAGTCTCCCTCTGTCGACCCATGTGAGTAAATCTATCAATTACGTACTGTTTGAACGTACCTTTTGGACGTTCAGACGGGCACCACACAAACATCCATGGAGTCCCATTGCAATATAATTATACAGGATAGACTTTTGTTTCAGCAAATAATGCGCAAACTCCACACCTCCAGAAGGTGTTCGTTGAAAATAAATAAATAAATCGAGCAGGCCAACACACTTGAGTTGATCCAAGGTCTGGCGCTGCATCTTCACAAACTCGTTGTTGCACGAACGATCGTAGAAGGGATTGCTCCTTTCAGAGAAGTAGTCCAGGACGTTGGCGGGGTTAATGAGCGGGATCCAGTTACTGTCATGCCATGAGATTCCCAGCAAATCTGTGCGAAGACGTCAACGCCACACGGGGGGATATTAGTACGAACTGCTTTATTAAAATGCAACCAAGAAAATAAAAACCGCGTTAAATGAGCCGAAAAAACCGACGTGATGTGAAAATCAATCACTCACCTCGTCCGTCCATGGTTGTCATGATGAACCGGAAATAGAACTGTGACACCGAATCCGACGATACTAAATGACGTCGTCAGACCCTGAGCAATTTACGTCACCGAAATTTATTTTACAGTAGCTTAATTCGAAAGTCTTCTCGAAAGGCCGTTGTGACTGTCCCTCACTATATCACCATGGCGGAAAGACATGGATGAATATAGAGGTCGAGAACGAAAACGAAACAATCGATTTTCTCAAGATAAATCCGATGTTGGTTATATTATCAGCTGTGTAAAACGAGGTGTAGCTGACATTTCGAGCATTGGCTCATATTCGTTAGAGAGAGAGGAGAAAAAAACAAAAACAACAACAACAACAACGGGTATTTTCAGGTGTAATACTCACACAGGACAAGCAATGAATCGGGATAGATATATACACTACATGCCCAAAAGTACGCGGACACCCCTTCCAATTAGCGGATTCGGCTGTTTCAGCCACACCCATTGCTGACAGGTATATATAATCAAGCACACAGCTATGCAATCTCCATAGACAAACATTGGCAATAGAACAGGCCATGGTGAAGAGCTCAGTGACTTTCAACGTGACACCAACATAGGATGCCACCTTTCCAACAAGTCAGTTCATCAAATTTCTGCCCTGCTAGAGCTGCCCCGGTCAACTGTAAGTGCTGTTATTGTGAAGTGGAAACGTCTAGGAGCAACAACAACTCAGCCACGAAGTGGTAGGCCACAGAAGCTCACAGAACGGGACCGCCAACTGCCGAAGCGTGTATCGCGTAAAAATTGTCTGTCCTTGGTTGCAACACTCACAACCGGTACCAAGTTCCAAACTGCCTCTTGGAGCAACGTCAGCACAACAACTGTGCTTCGGGAGCTTCATGAAATGGGTTTCCATGGCCGCGCAGTCGCACACAAGCCTAAGATCACCATGCGCAATTCCAAGCGTTGGCTGGAGTGGTGTAAAGCTCGCCGCCATTGGACTCTGGAACAGTGGAAACACGTTCTCTGGAGTGATGAATCACGCTTCACCATCTGGCAGTCCGACAGACGAATCTGGGTTTGACGAATGCCAGGAGAACGCTACCTGCCTGAATGCATAGTGCCAACTGTAAAGTTTGCTGGAGGAGGAATAATGGTCTGGGGCTGTTTTTCATGGTTCTGGCTAGGCCCCTTGGTTCCAGTGAAGGGAAATCTTGATGCTACAGCTTACAATGATATTCCAGACGATTGTGTGCTTCCAACTTTGTGGCAACAGTTTGGGGAAGGTTATTTCCTGTTTCAGCATGACAATGCCTCCATGCACAAAGCGAAGTCCATACAGAAATGGTTTGTCAAGATCGGTGCAGAAGAACTTGACTGGCCTGCACAGAGCCCTGACCTCAACCCCATCGAACACCTTTGGGATGAATTGGAACGCCAACTGCGAGCCACGCCTAATCGCTCAACATCAGTGCCCGACCTCACTAATGCTCTTGTGGCTGAATGGAAGCAAATCCCCGCAGCAATGTTCCAACATCTAGTGGAAAGCCTTCTCAGAAGAATGGAGGCTGTTATAGAAGCAAAGGAGGGACCAACTCCATATTAATGCCCATGATTTTGGAATGAAATGTGTGATATTCGGGTGTCTGCATACTTTTGGTCATGTAGTGTATATTTCATATGGATTGCAACGGCATTTAATAAGTCCATTGAAGTGTCTTCCGTCATTTGTTTTTTTGAACTGTACAGAGAAGAAGCGGGATTATGCTTCCATCTTGGTTTCCATATCAAAGAGAGGCTCGAGTAGTCTTTTTTGCTCATTTGGAAGGAAAGGATAGAGGGAAGGGGGGAAGAAGGAGGGTAGAGTGAAGATGATCGGGAAGGGGAGGGTGAAGAGGAGGGGGAAGGGAAGGGGAGGGGAGTGGAGGGTGAAAGGGTGGGGAGGGTGGAGGGGAGAGCGAAGGGGAGGGGAGGGGATTTTCAATAAACTTGTTACATCTTCAACAACTAGACTCAAGGCTCGGTCTACCTCGGAGGACGAGGAGAGGTGTCGAATCCCACACCTGGAGTGTTTTGCAATGCCCAAATTAGACAAATAAACACTTTTCTAATAGTCAGAACTGCTGTAGAGGTCGATTCTGGAGTTAAGGTTTTGAATTTCGGTTCAGGTGAAGAGATGTTTCTCGATCTTTGCGGGAATTAAATAACGGCACAGACACTTGCGTTTATAAGCATTATGATGCATACAGGAAGATAACGATTCATATTAGATCTCGTGAGATCTTGGAGACGACATCACGGATTTTCGAAGCTCCACACGTTCTCCACGTTTTCAAAGTTAAGTCATGTGTCACCATCTCTATTGTGTCACCGCAAACCATCTCTATGGCTCCGACCTCACCCTCTCTGACCACTTAGCCATCACTCTGACCATCAACATCCCCGCCCCAACACCAAGGCATTATCGCACAATCAACTTCCGTAAGCTAAACGCTCTTTCACCTACCTCATTCTCATCCACCCTCTCTGAAAAAATGTCCACTTCTCCCTTCATTGACCTCCACACCCCTTCCGACCTCACTGACTACTACAACCACACTCTCTCCTCCTGCCTTGACCAGCTTGCGCCTGTAAAAACCAAAACAGTTTCTTTCACCCATTCTGCTCCCTGGTTTACCCCTGAACTCCACCTGATGAAAACTCGTGCTCGCCAACTTGAAAGACTCCGCAATAAAACGGGTCTCACAGTTCACTCCCAAGCCTACAAGGACCACCTACAACACTACAAAGATGCCCTCTCCCGCGCCCGCTCTGCCTACTACTCTCAAATTATCCACTCTGGCTCCGGAAACCCAAAAGCACTCTTCTCGACAATAAACAAACTCCTCCGCCCCCTGAACACCACCACCCAGTCATTCACAGTAGACAACTGCATCTCCTTCCTCTCTTTCTTCCAACGCAAAATTGACAACATCTACAACAGCTTGACCACCGCCGCACCCGCTCCCCCTCCAACCACCTGCCCCCCCTTGTCCTGCCATCCCCTGTCTCGGTTCTCCCCAATCTCCCCTACTGACCTCTCTGAACTCCTCATAGGAATGAAAACTGCCACCTGCACTCTTGACCCCATCCCCTCCAGCTTTGTCAAAGCCTCCCTCCCTGCTCTCTCTCCACTTATCATTGCAACAATAAACTCCTCCCTGTCTACAGGCATCGTCCCACCTTCCCTCAAAATTGCTGCTGTTACCCCCATTCTAAAAAAACCTGGTCTAAACCCTGACACCCTAAACAACTTCAGACCCATCTCCAACCTACCCTTTCTGTCAAAAGTTTTGGAACGCGCTGTAGCCACTCAACTCAAACATCATCTCTCTGCCAATAACCTGTATGAAACATTCCAATCCGGATTCCGGTCCAACCACAGTACTGAAACTGCTCTCCTCAAAATCACCAATGACCTTCTCCTCTCCTCTGACGCTGGCAACCTCAACATTCTCGTCCTCCTCGACCTCAGCGCTGCCTTTGACACCATCGATCACACTATCCTCCTCACCCGACTTGAATCCACCTTTAACGTTACCGGCACTGCCCTCTCTTGGATTAAATCATACCTCTCTGACAGATGCCAGTTCATCTCCATCAATAACTGCAAATCCCCCACTGCTCCCCTCCCCCAAGGTGTCCCCCAAGGTTCAGTTCTTGGCCCCCTCCTCTTCATCCTTTACCTGTCCCCGCTCGGTCACTTAATCCGCCGTCATGGTCTCCAATTCCACTGCTTCGCCGATGACATCCAGCTTTTCATCTCCACCAAGTCCGTCTCCACCGACACCCACTCTATCCTGACAAACTGCATCACTGAAATAAAATCCTGGCTTCAAATCAACTTCCTCAAGCTTAACTGTGATAAATCTGAAATAATCATCATTGGCCCAAAAACGCTCACAAAATCCACCCATAACTTTGCCCTCAACATCGACGGTATCCCAGTATCCACCTCCCCTCACATCCGGAATCTTGGCGTCATCTTTGACCAAACCCTTTCCTTCGACAAATACACTAAACAGATCACAAAGTCAGCCTTCTTTCACCTGAAAAACATTGCCCGTCTCCGCTCATCCCTCTCCTCCACGGCTGCAGAAACCCTCATCCACGCCTTCATCACCTCCCGTCTGGACTACTGCAATAGCCTCCTCTATGGTTCACCCTCAAAAATCACCAATAAACTCCAATACATTCAGAACTCCGCTGCCCGTCTACTCACCCATTCCCGGACCCGTGACCACATCACCCCCGTCCTTTACAAGCTTCACTGGCTCCCCATCCCCCAGAGAATCCAGTACAAAATCCTCCTCTTGACATACAAAGCCCTCCATAACCTGGCCCCATCCTACCTGGCTGACCTCCTCTCCAGACACACTCCCACCCGCAACCTCCGCTCTGCTGGTACCAACCTCCTGACCCCCTCCATCCAGACCAAATTCAGATCCTGGGGGGACAGGGCCTTCTCCATCGCTGCTCCCACCCTCTGGAACTCACTACCTCACACCATCAGAGACTCCTCCTCACTCACCACATTCAAAACATCACTAAAGACCCACCTGTTCAACACTGCATTCAACATTCAACCCACAGCATTTAACCCCTGACTATCTCTTCTCCTTCTCCCTCCTTTTGCTTTAAATATTTCCCTATTGATTCTTGTCTTTTTGCAATTGTTGTTTTCATGTATTGTTATGCATTATGTTTGCCACTCTGTCAAAGCGCCTTTGGGCTTCTGGAAAAGCGCTATACAAAATAAATGAATTATTATTATTATTATTATTGTTCACAATTGTATTTTGACGAAACTGTATTTATCTTTCGGTGGGTGAACCTATAGTGTGCCCCTTGGAAGTTTCTCGGTGTTTATCTTTCATAAATTAATCGTTTCTGTTTGCCGCGCCGCGTGTGAGGCCTTGCAGCCTCAGGCTCCCCCCGTCGAAGTTTGTTCCTTCCTTCGCTGTTTTTGCTAGGTTTTTTGATTTTCCCTTCTCCCCCAAACTTCACCGAACATCTACTCTTTGTCTAACGTTGTAACCCCCACCCCCCCCCAAAAAAAACAAACAAACAAAAAAAACTTTTATTTCCCTTTCTCCTCGTGTGCTTTTGTCCCATCGTGCGCCTCTGTCCATGTGTGCTGTCCCGCCCCGCCCCCATTATCCCCTTGCCTTCCACCTTTTGCCCTGTTCAAGTGACTTGTGGTTGTCCATCAAGGCCCTCTCCCCGTTGGTATTTTTGTGAATATAAGATTGTTCTTCACGGTTCTGTTTAAATATATTTAAACTTTCCCCTTCAGTGTTTTATTCAGTGTTTTATTCCAACACGCTGTTTTTCTTCCTATTTAAAAGGCTCCTTTCAATTTCCTCTTCAAGTCATTCCATTTCAAAAAAATATTCAATCTCTTATAATTCTTTCTCACTACATGCTCTAAATTCTCATTCATTCCACCCCTCCTCCATCGATCTTACACGGATTGCTAACTTGAAAATCACAACAAACCCAATTTGTTATAAATGTTCATCTTTCATTAATCATCCACTTTCTAAACTCCCCCCTTGCCCCTCCTCTCCAAATCTCCCCCCTTGCCCCTCCCCTCCAAATCTCCCCCCTTGCCCCTCCCCTCCAAATCTCCCCCTTGCCCCTCCCCTCCTAAACTCCCCCCTTGCCCCTCCTCTCCTAAACTCCCCCTTGCCCCTCCCCTCCAAATCTCCCCCCTTGCCCCTTCCCTCCAAATCTCCCCCCTTGCCCCTCCCCTCCTAAACTCCCCCCTTGCCCCTCCCCTCCTAAACTCCCCCCTTCCCCTTCCCCTCCTAAACTCCCCCCTTGCCCCTCCCATTCAAAACTCCCCCCCAACCCCGCCCCTTCAAATCTCCCCCCCAACCATCCCTCCCAAGTTCTCCCTCCTCCCACCTCCTTCTCAAAGCTGCCTCCTCCCCACTTCGTCTCCCTTCTATCTCATACCTGCACCTCCCCCAACCTTCTACTTTCCTCTGCCACCCCCCTCAAACAACCCCTCACTGTTCCTCATCCCATCACCATCAAACCTTTCGTCCTCCTCATCCTTCCCTTTCTTGTAACTCTTCTGTAATGTCTGACACACTATCAACTGCTCTTCCTACCTCCCCCTCTCATCCTTCATCTGACCCTACCCCTCCGCTCCCCTGTCCTGCACCCGATGCTCCCCCTCTCTCCTCATTAACGGTATGGACCTCAAACATCCGGAGCCTTCACTCAAACCTGATTGATCTCTCCATTCAGGTTGCTTCTGACAATCCAGACTTGATCTGCTTAACAGAAACTTTCCTCCTTCAAGATGTCTCTGATTCCTTAATATCTCTTCCTAGTTACTCCCTCCTCCGGTATGATAGACCTGAGCCTCGTCCTGGTGGTGGGGTGGCTATCTTTATAAAAAAACTCTCTTCCTCACTCTCCTTGCACTGCCCTCTCTCCACCCCACCCCCAGGAGTACCTCTGGCTACGGCTTCCTCTCCACTCCCACCTTTTGTTCATATGTGTTCTGTACCGTCCTCCAAACAGTGATGACTCCATTTACATTTCGCTGTCAGACAACATGGACCAACTTCTATCAACTCATCCAAACTCTCTCTTCCTCATATGTGGCGACTTCAACTGTCATCATGCCAGCTGGCTGGGTGTGGGTTCATCTCACCAGCCATGGCACCTCAGCAAACTACTTCTGCGACTCATTGGGACTGACACAATCTGTCAATTTCCCGACCCGGATCTCAGTCAATGGAGTATCTTCTCTTCTGGACTTGCTTATAACTAACTTCCCTGCAAATGTCTGCTGCCCTTCTTCTGCTCCAATCGGTTCTTCTAATCATGTGCTTGTTAAAGTGGACATCTCTCTGGTCATTCTCAGACAGCCTCCTCAGCGTCGACGAGTCTGGCATTTCACTCAGGCTGACTGGCAGGGTCTGCAAGCAGCCATCAATCATCTGGACTGATCTCCCATCTCTAATGCCTCTGACATCAATTCTTGCTGGGAATTCTTCCAAAGCAAACTGCTCTCTCTCATGCACAGATTTATCCCAGCTCGTCTTCAGTTGTCTTACCCTTCCTCCCGTCCATGGTACACTGAATCTTGTGGTGAGGCAGTTGCCCTGAAACAACTCGCCTTTGCCTCTTGGAAGGCAAATCCAACTAAAGGCAATCTCAGTTCCTTCCACCAAGCTCGGAGCAAGTGTGTGTCTACCCTCAGGAGTACCAGGAAGCACTATCTCTCCACACTCAAGATTGAACTATCAAACCTGTCTCCTTCCTCCAAATCCTGGTGGCGTCTGGTCAAATCCGTTTCTGGTGTTTTTTCCCCCTCCATCCCCTCCCTTACCTCAAATGGCTACACAGTTGACACCGCACGTGACAAAGCTGAATGCCTCAACTCTGTGTTTGCCTCAAAATATTGTGTCCCAAACCCATCTCTCTCTTTTCCCACCTTTCCCAGTCAAACCGAACTGCTCCTGGACTCTGTCCTTCTCTCCTGACAAGGTGGAGAAATTTTTGTCAAACCTCGACTCTGATTCTGCAACTGGACCAGACGGCATCAGCCCACGGGTCTGAAAATCCTGCTCTGCCGCTCTATCTCACCCTCTCTCTGTTCTTTTCACCCTCTCTTTTGCTCAAGGTCATCTGCCAGCATCTTGGAAATCAGCAAACATTACTGCTTTACACAAAAAGGTGCAAAAACAGATCCTTGCAACTACAGACCAATCAGCCTGCTTCCAATTATCAGCAAAGTCATGGAATCCATCATTGCTTCAGATATGAAATCCTTCCTCTTCTCCAATGGCTTGATCTCTGATCATAAATTTGGATTCAGACCAGGTCATTCTACTCTGGACATGTTGCTTCTGCTGTCTCAACAATGGATGGAGGTCCTCAATGCCAAACAGGAAATCAGAGCTGTCTCACTTGACATATCACGTGCCTTCGATACGGTCTGGCACCCAGCTCTGCTCACAAAACTCTCCTCCTCTGGTATCCATGGAAATCTCCACTCATGGCTTGTGGACTTCCTCTCTGGTCATAGGCAACGTGTGGCCCTGAATGGATTTCTCTCATCTCCCCTCCCTGTTCTGGCTGGAGTTCCCCAAGGTAGTGTTCTGGGCCCTGTGCTCTGTCTGGTCTTCATCAATGATCTCTCTGACTCTCTGGAAAATCCTCTCTATCTCTTTGCTGATGAATCCACTATCTGCCGCTCCATTCCTCATCCCTCAGATCGGCAGTCTGCAGCCTCCTCACTCTCTGCAGACCTGGACAAAATCACAGACTGGTCAAACAAGTGGAACATGTCTTTCAATCCTGACAAATCTCACACTCTTACAATGTCTCTCCGAAAAGACAGACTGGAAAACCCTCCCAGCTACTTTCTCAACAATCCTCTCCAAGAAGTTCTGTCACTCAAGCTTTTGGGTCTCACTATCTGCCATGATCTTTCCTGGGAAAACCACATTTCCAAGCTGGCCTCCAAAGCCAGTCGCCGACTGGGCATCCTCCGTCGTGCGAAGTCCTTCCTTGGAACACCTGAGCTCCTCACCACATACAAGGCTTTCATCCGCAGCTCAATGGAATACTGTTCCCCCCTCTGGGCTGGTGCTCCTGCCTCACACCTAGCTCGGCTTCACGCTGTTGAAACCAAAGCTTTCAGAATCATTGGAATCTCCTGCGATGAAGTTAACTCCGAGGGCCTTTCATTCACTCCCCGCAGGCAGGTTGGTGTTCTTTCTGTCTTCTACCGACTCCTCTCTGGCCTTGCCCCCCCAGCTCTCTCTGGGCGCTGTCCCCCAAATATTCCTACAGGTCGCACAAGATCTGCCTGCAACCCTCTTATGGTTAAACTGCCAAAATCAAGACTTTCTGCTCACCTTCACTCCTTCATTCCTCTTTTCTCCCGCCTCTGGAACAAACTCCCTCACTCTCTTCAATCCCACTCCACCCTCCAGGTCTTTAAAACAGCTGTTCACCACCATCTCTTATCTTCCCCCATCCAAAACCTTGATCTTTTCTACCCCCGCTAATTTCGGTCCCCTTGTGTTTTATACCCCCCCCCCCCCCTTCCCACGCCTCCTCCCCCCAAGCCCTCTCCCTCCCATACTTCTCCCTGCTCTCAAATGTTGTGTTTGTGTGCTTCCCCTTCTCTCCCCATCTTGTCTTCCGCTCCCTCTTTTTATATATTTTGTTTGTCTGGTTGATTTGTTTGTGAAATAAATGTTAGCTCTTTCACGAACCTCGATTCAGTATACAAAAAAAAAAAGAAAAAAAAAAAAGAAGATCAAATAGCTGTATGTTGAAATATGTTGAAAAAGTCAAAACTTTACATGGGGTGTACTTACTTTTTTCACGTGACTGTATGTAAAAGAAAGTTTTTGTTTGTTTGTTTGTCTGCACGTGCTAATGTCCTGAACGGTGAAAGATAGGAGGAAACCTCTAAAACAAAAAATGTCGGGATGGGCCCCAGGAAGGTTCTAGGCTAGGTGGCGATGCCGGTCGAGGCCCACCTCGGCTGGGCTGGGCCCATTCCGCAATTAAAAGCTGAGCTGAATTATAGTAGTCAATCTTTTACAGCCACGAGTAAATGCTGAATTATAGTAGTAAATTCATTCAAAAAGAATCAAAAATATTGGGACGGGCCCCGGGAAGATTATAGGCTTAGTGGCGAGGCCGGTCGAGGCCGCTTCGGCTGTGTTGGGCCCATTTCTCAATTAAAAGCTGAGCTGAATTATAGTAGTCAATCTTCTACGGCCGCGAGTAAAAGCTGAATTATGGTAGTAAATTCATTCAAAAAGAACCCGGGCA